>NC_073247.2:94130476-94443452 GCF_029281585.2 Gorilla gorilla gorilla
TGAAGTGTGAATTGGCCTTATGTTCCCTGCCTCCAGACCCTATTTTCCTGACTCATCTGACCCCTGAGAGGTGTGATCCCTATAAATCTTTATGGGAGGCAGAGGGACTGGTGGTCTTTTTTTCTGTAACTGCTTCGTGCTGGATTGGGACACAATCCCTACCTATTGGAGATCTTGGAACTTTTGCCCTTTTCTGTCTAGTGGAGGCAGGGTAGCTTCTTGATGGCCGGGGTTGGGGGGTGTTTCACCTGGAACTGGCTGGAACTTTGTTGCATGATTACCTGAAGCTTGATAGCCTCTAGGTGACGGGAAATGGATTTGGTTAAAATATTTAATAGGAACTTCAGGGGGTTGATACCGATGCTGTTAGAAATGTTTTTTATAGAGATATGCAGGAGAAAAAAACAAAACCTGGTCTGTTCTAGAATCTATGTGTTTTCTTAAAGTCTTAGCACGAGCGACTCCATTTTGCTTTAGTTTGGCTTGTTGAAGCCTAGTGTATGAGCTTAGTCCAAAACAATCGCTCCCCAGAATTTTGTTTAAAAAATTTCCCTGTTTTGTTCAGGTTCTCACTTAGGTGAGATTGTGACCAAAATTTAGGGCCTTAGCGCCCCTTTCAGTTACCGTCATTTTGAGTTTTCAGTCTCAGCACATTATTTATAGGTTATGGAGTCCTCATAGCTGTACATTTCTTTTAGCTCCTCTTATTCCAGTTCAAGAGAGACCACATGACATTCTAGAGATAGCTGCAGGCAAGCATTTAAAATCTTTGAGCGAATACAGCACACCAGGGAGACTACTATTATGACTATTGGGAGGATAATACTAAGAGTTTGGAGTATGCTTTTTACCCAAGATCCTCATAAACCAAACCTTCTAAAATTAAATAGATTAAAGAATTAGCTAGATAAAGAGTTTGCTCACCTAACTAAGCAGACTCTATTAGTCACCTACCACTGAATTCCTATAATTTTAATTTGATGTATATTTCCATAGGCTACAAGTGCCAGCAGCTGCACAGGTACTTTTCTGTATATCCAATTCTATTATTTACCCTAACTTTTACAAGAGACTTTAAAGTCTGTTTTGTATCTGTAGCCTTTACAGTAGAATTTATCATGAGGGATACATACAGAACCTATCAGGAGGGATACATTTTTTAACAATGCTTCTTTACTTTAAACCATGGAAAAAGGACCTACAAATGATGCCCTTTTAAAAAGGTGAAGGTGTTCTGGCAGTGTTCTGGCAATGTTCTTTTTAACCCACGATGTGGGTTAAGAGGAGTGAAACAATGCTTTGTTTTTGACTGATTTTGAGGCAACACATGTACCATTAAAGTTTTTGTTACATACATTGGGCCTTCATTTTTTATTTATCAAAGTATAAGTTTATCCATGTGTAAGGCTGGCTGCAAACCACTTTACAATTAAAAGTATACCCCCGAAGTGCACACAACAGACCCCTTTTCCACTTCTATTTTTTATGGAAGTATAAACAAGAAAAAAATTCAAAGATAAGAGTTTTTTGATAGTAAAAGTTTTAATCTGTGAACTTAGGAAAAGCTATTCACATCAAAGGTACCATTTTCTTCTTGGGAGAAATTTCCCTGGTTAGCTTTATCTCAAGGTTTCCAATGGGTGCACAGTTCCAAAAGTGTGGAGGGATACTTCTCATTTGTGAGACCATGAATCCAAAGCCCAAGGTTTTTGAAGTTTTGTTGTAGTGTGGATGACAAAGGCAGTCTTTCTCTCATGTTTCCAGAAGATTTAAAGCATAAAAAAGTTTCTTTACCTGGTGAAAACACACTGTGAGCATAATAATTTATTGTTATAACATCAGCCCTCTTGCATAGGAAAGCTTTTATACTACCAGATAACATGCACAGAAAATAAAAATTGAATGAAATCCCTTTATAAAATGTATAAATGACCCATCAGGTGACCAAAGGTACCTGAAGCTTTAATTGTTGTCCCAGGAATATGGGATTAAGCATTGGTTATAAACTATTTTAAACAATTTGTAAGTTACTATACCAATGTATTTAATTTGGACCATTTTATGTTTTCCATAATGAGTCATGAAACGCAGAACTTTTAATAATAAAACTTCAAGGACTCAGGAAGGACAAGGTGACCATCCTGGCTCTCCATGAGTCCATCCATGCTTAATTAAAATTATACTTATATCCTCTTGTATACCAGTTGTTTTTTCAAATTAGGTGCATAGCACTGAAAATAAAATTTGGTTATTTCTATGGTTTACAATAACATAACATAATAGCCATAATCATAATTGATAGCATATACTTAGACATTAGAATTTTAGAAATCCCATACAATTTTGGAACATATATTAGTATTATTCACAAAAATATAACCTAAAAATATTGAACATCATTTTGGCATTCTCGTGTACCTAAACATGTTAAATAATCCTGTTTACCTCCTTTCTGGATGTTTTCAGAGACCCTCTGATCCATCCAAAAAGCCAGGCATTAGGAAAGACAATTTTTAAACAAAAGTTTGATTTTGGATTTCCAGATTACCATAAATTATTTATTTTGCCAAAATGATGACTTCAGAACTTTTAAAGAAGTAAAAACCTTTAATAACCATTTTGAATTTAATTAACGTGTTCACACAGACACCTCTTCTGCAAGATTAATTTTCACAATTTTTCCACCACTTCTTTGAACCTTCAGCTTTTTCCTATCTAATTTAAAAGAATTCTTTAACCCTAGGCAAAAATTTATATTTCCATTCCTTCTTATAACCTTTTATTAGAAAACACATTTTACTGTTTTTACATACCTTGCATGTCAATCTATTTTCAGTAGTTTTAATTACAAGTTATAATGGTAACTGCTAGCAATTTTTAGCTTTAAGATAAAATTTGGTAAGTTGGTTTAATTGTGTGCTAACTGCAGCCAAGGTTTGCCTTCTTAGTTAAGGGTGTGGTTAGTTCCATATGTCCCCAGGCCTTACCAACTGTGTAGCCTGCAAGTCAAATAGTTTTTAAAACCCCAAAAGCAGTTTGTTAACTTAAAACATTCAGCAAACCTTGCATCTGACCTACACAGTTTGGTTCACCTATTTACATTTTAATGATACCTGCATTTTACCAATAATTTTTAAAACCATCTTTATTTTCCAGAGATTACTTAAGTCACATGAACTAAATAAAAGGCATTACATTTTTCACTTTTCTGACAAAATATTTGATTTAAGCTCTTGTTATTATTAAATCAATTAATTTAAAACTTCACAGAAGAGATTAACCAGTTTGCACAGAGAGAAAGAGGCCAGAGACTGACTGGTAAGAAATTCTTACCCTTTTGCAGGCATGCCAGGTTTCTGGGTTCTCTCTCCTTGAGTGGCCCTGGCAACCCTGCTTGACTGTATACAAACACGTTGCTGCGAATTGAGAATATTCACATATACTTTACAAATTTTGGAGAAATTAGGCAGAGAGACAGAAATATGAGTCAAATTCTGTTTGAAAGAGTACACTCAACACAGTTAAAGTAATAGGAAGCCTAAAATCCAAAAGCTTAGTTTAAGGATAAAAAGCTGGTGTGCTCCATTAATTCCTGCAGGCCCGACAAAGGTAGCTTAGGAATTCGAGATAAATTGAACGAATGATGACTTGCTGGAAATGCATAGAAACACATAACTAAAGAAAAGCCTTCCACTAAGAACTAAAAAAAATTATGGTTTTATATATATGCACACACAAGCAAAGCCACAGGAGAATAAACAGCAAACAAATGAAAACTAGAGGCAAAAACAAATATGCAGGAAACCAATCCTAAATTTTCCTACTCAATTTACCTACAGGTTACAGTGTTACCTAGAGCCCCGAAAAAACGCACATAATGAACAATTCATTCCTGCTACACAATTTAATATCCTTAAGTTCACTAATATTAGCATACATCCTGTGCAATTAAGAAATTCACTTTAGGCACATGACCAATAAGTACTTCAGCACTATCCATGCAAAACAGTAAACACAGTGAAGCAATGCAAGCATGTATGTGAAATTCGGCTTTACACTAAATCGAGCTTCACGCTTAGCTATATTAAAAAAAGAATTTCCAAACTGCCGATGTATTTTTACAATACTTTTTATTTTACTTTAATCAAGACTAAGAGTTTTAACTATGAAAATGTTAATTAGCCAAATATCTCCAATTCTCTATCAGGTTTTAAAGAATATTTTATTATTTAAACTTTTTCCTCATTTTTCCCCTACTTAATGGTTCCTTACTACATTGTTTCATAAATAACCTTTGTAAATGTGTATTTTGAACTAACTTTTAGATAACTTCTGAATTATGCAAAATTATTATTATTTTTATTTACTAATAACATAACCCTTATGGCATATTTTGGATACAGAATTACATGTTAACTAAAAATTTTGTCCTTAGCAACTTAAAACTTCAGTGAAACCCTAAAAAGCAAGAAATTCTTAACTATTAAAGATGGGTATTTATAGATAAGAACAATTCCACAATTTTAGAAACACTTTTCTCCATATTACAACCCTTTCTTAACTGAAAGTGTCCCTGTTATCAAATGAGTGTTAAAAATGACTTTAAGATTTTAATTTACACAAAAAGTTTACCTAAAACTTTTATCCCATTCACTGTACTTAATTTTTACTTTTAACAAAGGAGACAGGAGACATCAATCAACATATGTAAAATGAACACTGGTTTGTTCAGGAAGGGCAGGGCAACTCAAGGCAGGGAGGGTCTTGGGGGTTTTCCAATCACAGGTGGGAGAAAAATGGTTGCATTCTTTTGAGTTTCTGATTAGCCTTTCCAAAGGAAGCAATCACTTATGCATTTATTTCAGTGAGACTTTGAATAGAATGGGAGGCAGACTGACCCTAAGCAGCTCCCAGCTTGAATTAACACTGACATTTTAAAATACCTAGGAAAGACAGTGATAAAATACAGAAAAAATTTATGCTGACAATTCTGAAGGCATTTCTATTTTTATTCCGCCAAAAATTTTAAAGCTAGCTTGTTTAATAATGTTATACTTTAACTCATGTGAACTTGAAAATTGTTTAGACTTTTTACTTCATTTGTGAGCACTCTTTTACTTATAAGTTAATTTAGTAGATGAACATATAACAATAAGTATACATAAGAATAAACATATCTGGACATGCATACACACACATAAACGAAGACCCAATAGCTTGGAACTTTAGCCATGAGATCCAATACAAACTTGCCGGTTTTACTTTGCCCAATAGATAATCTAAGGAAGGCTATGAACTATAATTTTCGGGTAAAGCAGTCTCCATGGAAGTTGATTTTTAAAGGCTAAACCTCCTCAAGGAGCACTGGGGTCAAACATTGCCAAAAGAGGGTGTTACACGTTAACCAAGCCGCCTTCTTAGAACAGCAACACAAAAGCCTGGATACATGCAACACCATCCAACTTCCTACTTAGAGAGCAAACTTCAGATTCTAAACGATTTTGGGGCCAAGCAGCATTGTAACTGCGAGAAAAGATTCCAAGGACGGTTTAATACTAGACCTCGGAACCTCTGCCAAGTGGAGAGTTCGAGGAGAGTTTGGACAGTTTGAGGTCCACAGAACTCATGGAGTGTCCTCCTGTGGGGTTCAATCTTAGAGTTCCAGACGTCTCTGGCTTAGGTGGGTGCACCACAGACAGGTTTTCCCTCCAAAGCATACTATGAGATTTGTAAGAATAAATAGCCATGAAATGTAATGAGAACTGGATGCTGGGTGAGCCTTTTCATTCCTTAACCAGTTGAGTACAATAAGAGAAGACTTTAGCGTATGAAAATAAGGTTTCAGTTGCTTGAAACAGGTGTGAGTTTGCTCCAAGATGCACTGCATGTAAGGATCAGGGACCACAGGTAAAAAAGCTTTTTTTAAATCCTTCCTCCTTCAGGGCAGGGGACTATTTTCATTCGTTCCTAGGCCTTCAGGCAATACCGGGTAGTGGCACCAGTCAATTGCCCTTAATTTCCAATGAACTACTAGGAAACAGCCACTGAAAGACTGAAAAAGAAAGAAAAAAACACAAAACTTGAAAAAGACCCTGGTCCCTTAAGCGAATGGGGTGGTGGCAGTCAGGCTTCTCCACACGGAAACCTTTTAGTTTCACTGGCCGTGGCCAGAAACCTGAAGTTGCTTCCATGTTTAGGCACTGCCCACCAAGGGTCCCAAGTTGGAAAAGGGGATAGAAACAGAGAGAAAGAGAGAGAGAGAAAGAGACAGAGAGCGCTTGTATGGAGCAGAAAGGAAAGGGAGAAAAATGAATCTTAAACTTTGGGCTTACCTCTTTCTCCTGGCTAGCTCACGAAAATATGTTAACAGTGTACGATGTCCAGGTTCTTGGCATCTTGAACAAAGAATTGGACACAATGCACAAGCAAACACAGCAAGGAAGGAATGAAGGGTTTTATTGAAAATGAAAGTACACTCCACAGTGTGGGAGTGGGCCTGAGCATAGGGGATCAAAGACCCTGTTACAGAATTTTTGGGAGTTTGAATACCCCCTAGAGGATTTCATTGGTTACTTGGGGTACACCCTATGTAAATGGAGAGTATCAATACAGTTGCAAAGTTATTTAGATTGTTAGCCCTAAGGAGAGGATATTTCCTGTTGGAGCTGAAGCGTGAATTGTCCTTACGTTCCCTGCTTTCAGACCCTATTTTCCTGCCTCAGTCTTACCTGACCGGTTAACTCCCAAGAATTTGGCAGACAATCCAGGCCTTTGGACCTTGGATTCGTTGACAGCCCATCACATGTTGCCAAATGTTGTCGTAAAAGGGGTGCAGTCACCTCTAAATCTGCAAGAGAATTAGAGGTTAACATAATGTCATCAATATAATGGAATAGGTGGACCTCCTTTGGACATTTCCAAGCAGCTAAATCTGTGGCAGTAAGACCATGACATATGGTGGGGCTATGCATGTAGCCCTGCGGCAGCATTGTGAAAGTTCATTGTCACCCTTCCCATGTGAAGGCAAACTGTTCCTGGCTCTCTGGAGCAATGTCAGTTGAGAATAATGCACTGGCCAAGTCCACCACACAGTGGTACTGTCCCAATTACTTCATCAAGCAGTCCATCAAATCCATGATAGACGGTACAGCTGCATGTAAAGGGAGTGTTACTTTATTTGGTTCTTAATAAACCACCATCATTTGCCAAGTTCCATCAGGCTTTCTGACTGAATATACCAGAAAATTGTAGGGATTTTGGGTGCTGTGCACTATCTGCACCTCCTCTAACTTTTTGATAGTCTCAATTATCTCCATATCTGGCAAGTGGTATTGATGGATGGAAGTAACCCATTGGGGTTGTGGCAGGAACTGAGGCTTGTGATGCATATGTCCACGCAGTACCAGCTCAACCACATGTACTTGGAGACTGAATTCTCCGGTTGTGGACTGTAAAGTCAAGCTATGTAAAATAGCCAACCCCAGAATCTACTCAGGTATGGGAGAGACATAAACAGTGTATACACTGTTTATACATTTGGGGAGCCAAGAGGCTGATACCAAGGTGCAAAGATACAGGTTTCATGTTCACTGACTGGCTTCCATAGCCATCTATGTATGCAGCCTTGCCCAGAAATTTATCCGGGTTACCATAGATGAGGCTACAATCTGTGCCAGTGTCTACCAGTGCCAGCACCTGTTGTACACTGGTGGGGGACCAGTGGATTGCCAGTTCTACACATGGCCTCCAGTCATCTGGGTCCCCTCAAGCTGGGCACCTCAGCCAGTTCCCTAATCAAACATAAAATGCTCTATACCGCTGCCTGTCTGCAAGTAGTCCTTGACCTACAGCCTCCGGGCAGGACTAGATCGAGCAACAGCATCCTGCCCCCTCTTGGGCATTTTCCATAATTGCTGCTCCAGGGACAATTGCCTCCACAAAGTTAACAGCACTTCATCGGGTTGCCTATCAATTTTCTCTCAGTCAACCTCAGCTAAAATCAAATCAATCCACATCTGCATGTGAGTCACCTATTGGGGCCCCTTGCTGTCCTGTGAGGTGGCGGCCCTGCCGAAGGGGTGCCTTTTCCTTTTTTATGGTATGGACTCCCCAGTCCTGCTGACAGCTTTCTGTTTCCCTGAGGACCACAATGGCAGTAGTCACCTCGTGTATATGGTGCCCCACATATGAGTGAGGACAGCGGCCAGGGAGCCGAAGGCACTTGGGGCCTCATTGCCCAACACAAGTTCCCTTATATGGGTGATAAAACGTTCATCATCTGGCCCTCGGGTATTCAGATCAGACATAGCCTGCCACATTCTGATCTCCTGAATTACTTGCACCAAATCTGTATATGACTGCCATTTGCTCACAGTTGCTGGTATTTCTCCAGCATTGTTCTATACCGTTTGTATGGCTGCCATTAGCCATTCAATTAGGGTGTGGTTGCCTTGCCCCTGTGCTAACCACCTGTTCACCTGCAATCACAGGTGGAGGGAGGTGTTCATAATGGAGGCCAACTTTTCCATTTCTGAGGTGGAGCATACAATTCTGTCAGCTTCCTCATCCCAAAGGTGAAGCATCCAGCTGAGTAGGGGTTCCCCCAAGCACCACCAACACTATTTACCTAATTTCCACAACTCAGTTGGGGTATAAGCATTGTATGACATGTGATCCATCACAGTTGGAGCTTCCTGAGCCTGCCCCTGGAATCCCAAGTGCTGTTCATGCTCTACTTTGACAGACCACTGGGTGAGCCCGCAATAGACGTTCTTACTTCTTGGTATCAGTCCAAGTAGGGGTCTTTGACTGGGATGGTCAGCCCAGGCCTGCACTAATGGCCTGGCTAGTTCTCATTCCAAGCTATGTATCTGGGACTCCAGGCACTCTGCTTTCACCTGGAGGTCCCTTATTGTGCTGCATCCCCCAGGGACTGAGCATGCACTTCCCGTAGCACAGTCAAAAATGCCCATCCAACTCTGCCAGCAAAGGCACTCTCCTACTTGGTGCTCTGTGCTTCCAGGTGCTTCAGCATCTTCTCCATGCTTACGGGGGACCCATCCACTGCCGCCCATGTTTCCACAGGGGCCCATCCTAGCAACAAGGCTGCCACTGGGTACCACAACCCATGCTGGGGCCACATGGCTGAACCAGGATCACTGGGGGCCAAGATCTCACTCACCTTGGGATCCTGCCATGTATGCCAACTGTCAGGTTCCAACCCAAGCTGGGGTCCAAGGGGAGTTGGTGGATGGGTGGCAGATAGCTGAAAGAACACTCAAGGGACCATAGGCAGATGGGACATGGCTTTATTCTTCTCTCCCTCTTCTACGGAGTCAGAAGTGCAGTTATATTTTTTACAGACAGCAGTGGCTCAAAACCAGGTATGAGCTCACACAAACAGGTTACATCAAAATGGCTCCATAAATGTGATCACATAATGCATGGGGTTGTGTGCCTGCACTTTCAACCCACTGTGTCATGCTGTACCGAATGTCTGCCTCAGCCCACTGCTGGCTGAAGCACAGCCATTTTTCTTACAACCTAGATTAGTAAATCCAGTGAAAATATCCTTCAACCATGAAGTACAAATAAAGACATTATGAGACAAATAAAATCTGAGGAATTTAACTAACACCAGACCCATCCTACAAGAAATGCTAAAGGGAGTACTTCAATCAGAAAGAAAAATACAGTGATGAGCAGCAACACATTACCTGAAGGTCCAAAACTCGCTGGTAATAGTAAGTACACACAAAATCACAGAATATTATAACACTGTAACTGTAACGTGTAAACTACTCTTAAGTAAAAAGATTAAATGATGAACCAATCAAAAATAATAACTACAACAACTTTTCAAGACATAGTACAACAATATGTAAATAGAAACAACAAAAAGTAAAAAAGCTGGGGGACAAATATATAGTATAGACTTTTCATTAGTTTTTGGTTGTTAATTTGTTAAATTATCCAAGCATTATTAAGTTGTTATCAGCTTAAGATAATCAATTATAAAATGTAATTTGTAAGCTTCATTATACATTGAATACATAAAAAATAAGAACAAAAAATAAATTATACCATCAGATAAATTTGCCTTCACTAATGCAAAGACAGGAAGGAAGGAAAGAAAGAAAAGAAGACCGCAAAACAACCAGAAAATAACAAAATTGCTGGAATAAGTACTTACTTATCAATAATAACATTGAATGTAAATGCACTAAATTCTCCAATCAAAATACATAGAGTGGATGAATGAATACAAAAATGTGATACAATGATTTGTTGCCTACAAGAAACACATTTCACCTTTAAAGACACACATGGACTACAAATAAAAAGATGGAAAGTGGTATTTCATGCCAATGAAGACCAAAAAAGAGAAGGAGTAGCTATACTTATATTAGACAAAATAGATTTCAACACAAAAACTGCAAGAATAGATAAATAAGCTGATTATATAATAATAAAGTTGTCAATTCAGTAAAAGGATATACTATTTGTAAATATATATGCACCCGATACTGGAAAACCAAGATATATATTGTAAAGTGAGTCAAGCTATGCCCAAGAATGCTCCAGATTATCATATGTGCATGCAAAAAATAAGAACATTTCTGTTTACATTTATTTTACGTAAAATGATAGGAAAGTAATTAATATACACATTTACCTCACTGAACTTTACCAAGACCTTTGTCAGAGAAAAAAAAAATGTTACTTACCTCACTTAAGTATGCTGTTGGAAGAGTAGGAGTTTCCAAATATAAATGAGTTTTCAGTAGCACCAACTCAATTTCATTTTTCTTTTCAGCAGATTATATTACTGATTACTCATGCCCACTTTCCTGTAGATTTACATATTATTTTATGTAGTTTCAGGTAAACAAACTCTTACAAAATGTATGGGTAGATTACAAAGATTCCTACAAAGAAATTAGAAAGAAATTATTACAAAGAATTAGAATCCTACAAATAATTAGAAATAATATAAATATTGTAAAGACACATTAACAGTGAGGAAGCAGGAAAATTGGCAATACTATTACTATTAAGACTTTATCATCAAACCATATTAAGAGGCAAAATATAGTGACTCTTAATCAGATCTTGGAAGAAATTGCTTCCAAAATAGGAATTATTGAAAAGGCTATTTGGCACAGGGGTTTAAATCTGCTGTCATTAATGAGGAATTACTCCTAGACTGTATTTCGTATTGCAATATCAGATAATCATAGTATTTAGCCATACTAATTAACAAGATATTTTCAAAATAAGCCTTTCAGTCATGACATTAACACTTCACATTTTTCCAGCAAATTTTAAAGTAATGTGATATTCCAGCATTTCACAAAGTTTCTCACTGCACATAATGCTTTTTAGAAGTTTCTTCTAAAGTTTCTATCATTAATTGTAAAACAGAAGAAGTCATATGTCATTAAGGAAACACACAAAAGTCCAGATAAAAGCAAATTTGTGTTTTTTATTGATATATATTTGTACGTATCTGTGGAACACTTGGGATAATTAGATACATGCATACAATGTGTAACAATTAAATCAGTATACTTAGGATATATATTACAATCAAACACTTATTATTTCTTTATGCTGGGAACATTTCAAACCTACTATACTAGCTGTTTTAAAGTATAATAGAATATTGTTAACTTTACTGTGCTATTAAACACTAGAACTTATTCCTTCAGAGTGTGTTTGTACCCATTAAAAAAATACTCTTTCTCTCCCCTGATGCCTTTTCTAACCTCTAGTAACCATCATTGTACTCTCTATCTCCATGGGGTCAATTTGTTTAGCTCTCACATATGAGTGAGAATATGCAATGTTTGTCTTCCATGCCTCATTTCAATTAATGTAATGAACTTTCATTACATTTTTGTTGCTAATTTCATTTATTTTTATTGAAGAATAGTATTTTATTGTTTATATATACCACATTTTTATGTATACATTGCTTAAGGGACACTTAGATTGATTCCATATCTTGGCTATTGTGAATAGTGTTGCAATAAACATAGGGGTATTTTTTTAAACTACTTTAAACTACTGATTTGCCTTTCATTTGATAAATAAACAGTAAAGGGGTTACTAGATCTAATGGCAATTCTATTTTTAGTTTTTTTTTTTTTTTTGGAAAATATCATACTGTTTTCCATAATGGCTGTACTAGTTTGCATTCTCATCAACAATGTAGAAGAGTCCCTTTTTCTACTTATCATTGTCAGCATGTGTTATCTTTTGATTTTTAACAGTAACCATTCTAACTGGAGTGAGATAATACTTCACTGTGATATTGATTGGCTTTTCCCTGAAGATTAGCAATATTTAACATTGTTTCATAAACCTGTTGGTTGATTGTGTGTCTTCTTTTGAAAAATATCTATTCAGATCATTTGCCCATTTTTAATGGGGTTATTTATTCTCGACTATTGAGTTGTTTGAGTTCCTGTGTATTCTATTTAGCCACTTGTTGGATGAATTATCCTGGAATCCCTGGGATAAATCCCACTTCATTATGATGTATTATGTTTTTGGTGTTGCATTAGTCTGTTCTTGCATTGCTATAAAGAACTACCAGAGACCTGGTAATTTATAAGAAAAAGAGGTTTAATTGACTTACATTTACCAAGGCTGTACAGGAAACATGGCTGGGGAGGCCTTAGGAAACTTACAATCATGAAGGAAAGCAAATAGGGAAGCTGGCATATCTTACACGGTTGGAGCAGGAGGAAGGGACGAAGGTGCCACACACTTTTAAACAACCAGATATCATGAAAACTCACTCACTATCACAAGAACAGAAAGTGGGGAGTCCACCACTATGATTCAGTCACCTCCCACCAGGCTACTTCTTCAACATTGGGGATTATAACTTAAGATGTGAGCAAGGACACAAACTCAAACCATATCATTCCACCCCGGCCCCTCCCAAATCTCATGTCATTTTCACATTGCAAAATACAATCAACCCATCTTAACAGTTTCCCAAGTCTCAACTAATTTCAGCATTAACTCAAAATTATACAATCCAAAATCTCATCTGAGACAAGGCAAGTCCCCTCTGCCTATTAGCCTGTAATATGAAGATACAATGAGGGCACAGGCCAAATATTCCCATTCCAAAAGGAAGAAATTGGCCAAAAGAAATGGACTACAGCCCCTGTGCAAGTTTGAAACCCAGCAGAGCAGACATTCAGTATTGAAGCTCCAAAATCATCTTCTTTGACTCCATGTCTCACATCCAGGCCACATCGATGCAAGTGTGGGCTCCCAAGGCCTTGTATATCTCCACGTCTGTGGCTCTGCAGGGTAGAGCCTCCATGGCTGCTTTCATGGGCTGGTGTTGAGTGCCTGTGACTTTTCTAGGCACATGGTGCAAGGGGTCAGTTCACACCATTCTGGGATTTGGAGGATGGTGGTCCTCTTCTCTCAAATCTACTAGGCAGTGCCCAAGTGGGGACTCTGTGTAGGGGCTCCAAACTCACATTTCCCCTCTGCATTGCCCCAGTAGGGGTTCTCCATGAGGGCTTCACCCCTGCAGCAGACTTCTGCCTGGACATGTAGGCATCCTCTGACATCTAGATAAAGGCTCCCAAGCCTCAACTCTTGCTTTCTGCATACCCTCAGGCTTAAAATCACATGAAAGTAACCAAGGCTTAAAACTTGCACCCTCTGGAACAGTGGCCTGACATGTATCTGGGATGCTTTTAGTCATGGCTGGACCTAGAGTGACCATGATGCAGTATGCCATGTCCCAAGGCTGCACTGAGAAGTGGGGCCTTGAGACTGGCCCATGGGATCATTCTTCCTTCCTAGACCTTCAGGCCTGTGATGGGAGGGGCTGCCACAAAGATCTGAAATGCCTTTGAGACATTTTCCATATTGTCTTAGCTATTAACATTCCATTCCTCTTTACTTATGCAAAGTTCTGCACCCAGCTTGAATTCCTTCTCAGAAAATGGATTTTTTCTTTTCTACCACATGTTTGGGGTGCAAATTATCTAAACTTTCATGCTCTTTTTTCCTTTTAAATATAAGGTTCAGTTTTATGTAATCTCATTCCTCACACATATGACCATATGATGTTACAAGCAACTGGCCAGCTCTTGAATGCTTTACTGCTTGGATTTTTTTTCTGCCAGATACCCTAAATCATCACTCTCAAGTTCAAAGTTCCACAGATCCCTAGAGCTGGGGCACAATGCTCCCAGTCTTTTTGCTATAGCATAGCAAGAGTGACCTTTACTCCAGTTCCCAATAAGTTTCTCATCTCAGTCTGAGACCTCCTCAGCCTGGACTTCATTGTCCATATCACTGTCAACATTTTGGTCACAACAATTTAACAAGTGTCTAGGAAGTTCCAAGCTTTCCCTCATCTTCATGTCTTCTTATGTGCCCTCCACACTCTTCCAACCTCTGCCCATTACTGAGTTTCAAAGTTGCTTCTAAATGTTTAGATATCTTTATAGCAGTACCCTACTCTTAGATACTAATTTTCCATATTAGTTTATTCTCGCATTGCTGTAAACAACTAACTGAGATTGGGTAATTTATAAAGAAAGAGATTTAATTGATGCACAATTCTGCACACTGTATAGAAAACATAACAGGGGAGGCCTCAGAAAACTTACAACCATAGTGGATAGCAAAGGGGGAGCTGGCATGTCTTACGTGGCCGGAGCAGGTGGAAGAGAGAGAGGGGAGGTTCCACACACTTTTAAACAACCAGATCTTGTAAGAACTCACTCACTATCACTAGAACAGCAAAAGGGAAGTCTGCCTACATGATCCAATCACCTTTCACCAGACCCCTCTGCTAACGTTGGGAATTACAATTTGACATGATATTTCGTTGGGGACACACAGTCAAACCATATCATGTGTGTTTTTGGATCTGATTTCCTAGTATTTCATTGAGAATTTTTGCTTCTATGTTCATTAGGGATATTAGTCTGCTTTTTTGTTGTTGTTTTCTTGTCTTGTTTTGGTATCAGGACAATGCTGGCCTTTAGAATGTGTAAGAATAACTCCTTCTTTAATTTTTTGAAGTAGTTTGAGAATAATTGGTGCTAATTTTACTGTATAAATTTTGTAAAATTCAGCAGTGAAGCATTTTATTCCTGAGTTAGATTATTGGTAGACTTTTTATTACTGGTTGAATATCATTACCTGTTATTGGTCTGTTGGGGTTTTCTATTTCTTCCTGTTTGTGTCCAGAAATGTATCCATTTTCAGTAGGTTTTAAAATTTTTTAGTGTATAGTTTTTCATAATTATTTATGATTATCCTACGTATTTCTGTGGCATTGTTTGTACTTTTGTTTTTGTTGTTGTTGTTCCTCTTTATATTTATGTCTTTTTTTTTGGTTATCTAGCTTGTGACTTAAAAATTGTGCTAATCGTTTTAAAAAACTAATTTTTTATTTCACTGATCTTTTGGATCTTTTGTATTGTTTCTATTCTTTTTTTAATTTTATTTTAGCATTTGGTTGGCTCGTGCTTTTCTATTTCCTTGAAGTGCATTATTAGCTTCCTGAAATTTGTCTACATATTTAGACCTAGGCATTTATTGCTATAAACCTCCCCACAAGGTTGTTTTTTCTATGTCTCACAAATTTTTGTGTGTTGCATTTTTATTTTTATTTGTTTCAATATTGTTTTTAAAAATGTTTCTTCTTAATTTCTCAATGGCTTCTTGTTCAGAAGAATGTTGCTTAATTTCCATGTATTTCTATGCAACATTCCTCTTGTTCATAATTTCTACTTTTATTCCAGTGTGTTCTGAGAAGATACTTAATATGGTGTTAATTTTTTAAAAAGTTATTGATATTTTTGTAGCCTGGAATATAGTGTGACCTGAAGAATGTCCCAAGTGCAGATGCATAGAATGTATGTTATTTCCACTTATTTTAAAGTGCGATTAAGCCTAATATTTCTTTATTGATTTTCTGTCTAAATGACATGTTCAATGCTGAGAGTGGGGTGGGGTGTGTGGTGAAGTAGCCAACTATTATTGTAATAGAGTCTATGTCCCTCTTTAGTTATAATAATATTCGTGGTGTATATCTGGGTGCTCTAGTGTAGGGTGCAGACATATTCAGAATTGTTATCTCCTATTGCTGAGTTTATCCCTTTATCATGATCTTATTACCTTCTTTGTCTCTTTTTTTACAGTTTTTACTTCAAGTCTATTTTGTCTAAGTATAACTATTTCTGCTTACTTTTGATTTCCACTTCTATGAAATGCTTTTCTCCATCCCTTGACTTTTAGTCTGTATGTGTTTTTACAGGTGAAGTGAGTTTGTTGTAAGTATTATATAATCGAGGCCTTTTTTTACAACCATTCATCCAGTCTATATCATTTAAGCGGTGAGTTTAATCTGTTTAAGTTCAAGTTTATTATTGATAGGTGAAAACTTATTCTGAACATTTTGTTGCTGCTTTCTAGTTCTTTTTTATATCATTTGTTAGTTTTTTCTCTCTTGTTGTTTATCATTGTGGTTTGATGATTTTCTGTACTGGTAAATTTTGATTTCTTTCTCTTTTCATTTGTGTTTGCTCTTTAAGTTTTAAACTTTTATGCATTTACATGATTGTAGATATCATCCTCTCACTTTTAAATATAAGACTCCTTTAAGCATTTCTTGTAGGGCCAGGCTAGTGATTATAACGTTCCTCAGCTTTTCTTGTCTGGGAAATATTTTATTTATCCTTCATTTTTGAAGGATGCCTTTAATGGGTAAGTATTCTTGCCTAGCAGTTTTTTTCTCTCACAGTATTTTGAATATATCATCCTGTTCTTTTGTCTGTAAGGTTTCTACTGCAAGGTTTACTGCTAGTCTATAGAATTTTCTTTACATATAACTTGATGCTTTTATTTTGCTGCTTTTATATTTCTCTCTTTATTTTGACTTTTGACAGTTTGACTGTTACGTGCACTGGATAAGATTTTGGGGGGATTGAAACAATTTGGGGATCTTTTAATGTTTTGTATTTGGATGGCTATATGCCTTGCATGACTTGGGAAATTTTCAGCTATTATTATGCTAAATAGATTTTCTATGGCTTTGCCCATTTATTTTCTTGTGTTATTTCAAAAGACCTGCCTTAGTGTTTAGAAATATTCTTTTTCTGCTTGAATCTCTTGTTTTATCTTTTAATTTTATTCACTGAATTATTTAGTTCTAGGATTTCTGATTTATACTTTTTTACACATATATATCTTTGTTAAATTTCTTATTCAGACTATAAACTGTTTTCCTGATTTTTTGTATTGTTCATCTGTTTTTCTATATATTTTACTGAGCTCCTTTAATAGTATTGTTTTGAATTATTTTCAGGCATTTTATAGATTGTCTTTCCAGTGAAATCTCTTGCTGGAGAATTATTATGTTTCTTTGGAGATGTTACGTTTCCTTGCGTTCTCATATGTCCTGTGTCATTAAATTGATATCTGCACATCTGGTATAATATTTGCTTGTTCCAAGTTTGTGGATTGCCTTTTATAGGGAAATATTTTTTGTATAGATGTAGTGTAGTGTTGGTTGGGTAGCGTGCTGTGGCTTTGATGCACGGGGTGCAGTAGTTTAGTCTCTGTATGATTTGTTTTATTGTGATAAATGTCAGTAGCGTTCAGAAGTTCCTCAGTGGCTGAGGCTGCAATTGTTAGTGGGGGCTGTGGTGAGGCTTTTCTGGGAATGGGGATTGCCAGGTTGGCCTGTCCTCAGGAACCAGTGATGGTGGTGGTGGCTTATTATATCAATCATTGGGCCCCTGGAAAGTGTACAGAATCACTGATGGTACAGGTCTAAGTGGGTGAATATTTGGACTTCCAGAAAACTTGCTTGAGAGCCAGCCATGGGCTGGGAAGATGGGCAAGTTCTTGGGCCACGGAGTGGCGTACATAGCACAGGTGATTGCAGTAGCAATAGCTAACCAACCCTCATGCCCCCAAGCATCATGCATAGGTGCCAGCAGTGGTATTGGCTGCCTGGGCAGGCCAGCCCCAGGGCCCAGACCCCAGGTGACATATGCAGGTGGTGGCGACAGTGAGGTGAACACATCTTTAGGCCCCTAAAATGGGTGCATGGAAGCCACCAGTGGTGGGCTGGGCATGTCAGTCACCAGATTCCTGGACAACGTACATGAGTGCCAGCGGTTGTGGATAGGATGGACCTCTTTTCATACTCGCCAGTAGTGTGTGTGTGTGAGTGACAGTGGCCAGGATGAGTTAATTCCATAGTCCCTGGATATTATTCTGGAATACCACTGGCTATCGTGGTGGGTGGGATCTAAGCCTTTCCTCAGGATCCCTGATGGCAACCATGGGCTCCTATAGTGGAAGACAGGATAGATCAATCCCCAGGCCACTGAGTGGTGCTCACAGGTGCTACTGGTGGAAGCTGCCAGCAAGGTGGGCCTGTACTCTGCCCCATCCAATTGTGCATGTGGGCACCGGCTGCAGTTGTGTAAGGCAGGTCAATCATTAACCCTTCAGAAAGCATGTTTAAGCACTGGCAAGAGTGGCCATTGGTGGGTAGGCTTGTATTCAGGCCACAGGAAAGCACCTAGGTGGTTTGCTCCCTGAAGATGTGTGCAGGTGTGCAGTGGCCTTCCTGTTGGAAAAGATAGCGCTGTTAGTTATCAGTGACAGCATCCCTGTCAGGTGGCTCTAAGACTCTGGGAAGTTCATGCTTTGACTCCCTTTGCTTTGAGGGCAGCTTTCCAGTGTGTCACACCATCCATTCCTTGTGAAGTAGAACGCTGCATGGGCTAGAATTCTGGTGACCTGGCCATACTGCTGCATTCAACCAATGTTGAAACTTTGCAGCTTTCCAGGTGCCATGAGGGGATGTAAATGGGGTTTTAGCATTGTGAGGACGCAACAGCTTTTGGGCCCCAGGGCAGCATCTATTCTTAGTAGGGGCTGGGCTCTCAAAATGGCACCATCTTGTGGGGTATGTGACAGCCAGTGCAAACTCCCTCTCAGAAACAATGCCAAAAGACTCCAGGCAGCTCCCTATAGTAGTCTCAGGGCCCATTAGTTTCAGGGGTTTCTTTCACAGCTAGAATTACAGTAGTCAGCTGTGGGGATGTGGGAATGTAGAAATGTCAATAGCTGGGGAGCTCTCACTTTCCTTTTATCTGAAATAAGCAGTTTCTCCTGGCTTTAAGCAAATTCTGGCTGGGATGGCTGCTTCATTTTCCTCTCTTTCCATGCCTCAGAGGCTCCCTCTCACTTCCCTGCTGACTTTCAGTGTTGTCTGTTAGGTGTTCTATTTGATGTTTGATTATCTCTTTGCTGTGTTGGTCTTTCTTCATGGAGGAGGTGAGTGCCAGTCACTTCTAGTAAGCCATATTTAGAACAAGATCTTAAATTAAGGATTTTTTAAACCATAAACAAATACAATTAAATTAAAATTTGTTCTAAAATAGTGTTTACTTTGTCTTTATCTCATCCTCCTACACATTTTACCTTATTCTAGGAGAGGACGTGTAAACCATTTATACATAAATAAACATAAATATATAGCTGTCCTTTAAATTATAGCAGGAAATGTTTTTGAGGAAAGTTATATAATCCCAGAAGAGCTTGACATATTCTCTTTTAGAAAAACAATAACTGTTGAAAACAGTTTTAAATATTTCTCAATCATTTGTAGTCTCTAGAAATTACCCTAAAAGCATATGACAAAGGGAGAAATCAGTACTCTGCGTGGGTGGGATTTATTCTGGGCTAAGCAGAGAAGGGCTGGGCCTGAGACAAGGCCCCTTTAGGATCTGTGGTAGAATGGTGACTGCAAGCCTGTCCTGGGGGTTCAGATGGAAAGTATCCTAGAAGATCTCTGTGCCTTCAAGATAGCTCCCAGAAACAGGAAGAAGGGCTGCAGCCAAGGTAGGACCCCTACAAGATACACTGCAAATCATGGAAGTCAGCAAGTGTGTTTCAGTGACTCTGATGGGCGAGTCTCTCAACAGTTTTCTGCAAAGTCAGAATAACTCCCTAGCTATAGCAGAGAGGGGCTGGAACTAAGATTGGTCCCCTTCAGGATCTGCTGAGGGAGGGAGGCCAGTATGCCTGTCCCAGTGGCACAAATGGGCAAGTGTCCCTCTGGGTCCTCGTGTGAGCAGTACTAAGCCAGAACCACAGCTGTGGCAGGGTGGAGCCAAGTTAAGAGTCACTTCTGGGTGCACTGCCAAGACCCACTTGCATAGTCAGGCGAGCCTGTCTGCCAAGGTTTTTTTGTTTCTGATTCTTTCTGGACTCTTTGGCAGATATATTTGTAGCAAGCTCAAGGCTAAACAAGATTGTATCCAAGACCTTAAGTGCATGAAGATGTTTCCTGGTCTAAACCTGGGAGCATAATAAGCAAACCTGCCAAATGGGTGTAGGTGTGCACTCTCAAAACAACCCTCTTAGATGTTGGACTCCATCAGGGTTTTACAACCTCCTACCTGAATCTCAAGACTCTGACAAAGAGACTTTTGTCCATGGATAGGTGCAGAATTTTTGTTGTAGGGGGTATGCAAGCAGGTGAAGTTCTATTCCATCATCTTACTGATGTCCTCCACATATCTTTCAAACCCAAGGAGAAACTACCATTGATATTCATATTTTTGGGAAAGTAAACTTATAGGTTGGTTGGCTCTGTTTTTGACTTTGGTCAATTTCTTTAGCATCTCTGATGTTTAGTTTCCTCATCTGAAAATTTGTTCTACATCGGACTCAATCTATCTGTCATATTCCTTTCAGCTCTCACATTTCATGCATCTGATGCTCTATTGTCACCTGAAGTTTTATTATATGGACCATAACAAACAAAGCTTGTCCAAGAATTCTCTTTATATGGTCCTCCAGGGTTACAACTGGTATGAACAACAGAGAAGGCAGGAAAAAGTATAGCAAACTCAACACCAACTACACTGCCAGCACCCATTTTCCCATGTTTCATCATTAAAAAAATAAAAGGTGCTGCAGGAAAAAGTGGCTTTTTAAAAAATGTTGAGGACACCTGCTTGGAAGTTTAGTTTATTCTCCATGTAGGATATTCTTAGGACATGGTTTAAAAAGTGAATATATTCCAACTTTCTCTATTATATCTTACATATCTTCCTACTTACACATTCTGTACTTCTTTGTTTAGTTTTGGGTTCTTCATCTTCTGTACTATTTAAATACCTTGCTTAATATTTACATGACTAAGATTTCATGTTCATTTTTTCTTTGTGTAGAGCAATAGTAAAACTGTGAAATCTTTTTACTCAGGTTTGCTGATACAAAATGTTATTTTATCCACTGAAGGAAAGGTTACTTTTCCATTTGTATGAAAATATTCTGAAGGAAGAAGGGTTACATTGACCTTTATAAAAAGCCAAATTTATGATTATAGATGTCCTATTTTCTCTTAAAATGCACTTACTGATGAATTATGACATAATTCTTTACTCAAAAGCTACTTTTCTTGCTTTAAAATTTTTTAAAGCAACAAATATCAATCAGTTTTATTCATTGAAAACCTACAATGAATGTGTTCCAAACTGAAGGAATTAAAAATTTCAGGTATATTATGAAAGATGAGAAGTTTCAAAATTAAGATGTGAAAATATATTTTGACAAAGTTAATTCTGCCAATGAAGAATTTAAAAGTTCAAATTATATGATAGTATTTTTCTTTTTCTACAAAAATTGTGTTGTCCCAATTATCTCACAGATTCTCAGATAAATTATTAGAAAGGGAAAAAGATGTTACATGAGGAAAGGCAGTTTATGCTATCGGTAAAACAAAATAGCTCCATTTTATTTATGGCCAGCCCCACTTGATTTTCAGAAGTGTTTTCAATTCATTTTTCTTATTGCTTCTTTGCAAAACATTAAAAAAAATTATCTTTTATATCTTTTTGGCACAGAAATAATCTCAGTGTTCTACATATTATAAAGTGCTCCTTATACAGGTCTGTATTCATATTTTATATAAATTGTCATGATCTTACTTTGCAAGTTCTAATGTACAATATTCTGTAATAGCTCACAATGTGACTCCAGCACTATAGTAAACAGAATACAAAATGTTAAATATAATAAGTTTTATAACTTGTTTTATAGTGCCTCTCTTTCACACACATGCTCTCATGCTCTCTCTCTCTGAAGTATATTTTAAGTGTCTAAACCAGACCAATTATAGTTAGAAGCTACTTTACTTTATCTAATAGGAAAATAACTAAAGCAGCTCTCAAAATCTCAAAAGTTTACAATGTGCATTCAAGCAGAAAGTAAATTTGATTATTCTCAAGCAAACTTTCAGAAGTGTTCCAGCACATTTAATTAAAGCAGCAAATAGATTGATGTCTCTTCATACTGACCAACATACTACTTTAAAAATACATTTAAAAGAATAGATGAATAATCAAAATTACAGTGGCTATGTCCAAAACAGAAATTCAATCATGGATTGTATAATACAATTGATAAGAAGCTCTTTTCTTTTCTGTATCTACAAATGCCTTTGAAATGTCTAAATCTTACACCAAGACGATTAACCAATAAATCGGAAAGGGAAACAAGTGTCTGATAAAAAGCAGGAATGATGTTCAAAATGATAGAGGAAACAAAACGTAGAATCTTATTTTTGTAGAGGACATAGATGTCTTTAGAGAATTCACTTGACATTTTAATCCTCTTCTAAAGGGATACAAATAAATCAAAGCAGAATATTTTTCTTAAATACGTTACTATCCCCTTTTCATAATCAGTTCTAGGTATTTGGTATGATTTGTTTTTTTTTCTACCATCATAATAGCCATCTAAAAGAGTTTGTGGTACCTAAAAAAATTTCAAAACCACTTTGTGTCATTAGAAAATCAGAAACCCACTGATTATTGTATGTTACATTTCTACCTTGCAAATTTACTAAATTTTTCTATGAATTCTAACAGTTTTTGATGGAGTTTATAAAGTTTTATCTGTATAAGATTGAGATTGTGTTATTTGCAAACAGGACAGTTTGACTTCCCTCATTCTGATTTGAGTGCCTTTTTTGTTTCTCTTGCCTAATTGCCTAATTGCTCTGGGTAGTACTTCTAGTACTATGTTGAATGGAAGTACTGAAAGTACTGTAGCTAATAAATGGGTACAATTATGTATCATTGAAAACAAAATAAAGCTGAAAATAAAATAAAATAAAATCAGAAACTGTTCTGAGATTATGTTAAATGTTAATATTGGATCTTGCCCACTTATAATTGGGATCATTTGACCTTTTTATGTAGTAAGGAATAGTATTGCCTTTGGCAAGGAAAGGAGGCCTTTACTTGTAGATACTAGATTAATAAGAATATTATAATTCTATGTGGTGAAAGATATTCTGGGTGTGAGTAGCAGAGGGAGCAATTAAATTGAACAATCAAATGGGGGAGTTTGATGGTTGAATGAGTTATTTTATACCAGGACACCCACTTTTGCATAAATGTTATTGTAAACAATTATTACAGGATTGCACTGTAAACATAATTAATTATCTCAAGGTGTTAGCTAAGGGTATTTGCCCCCAATAGATTATATGCCACTGACTCCATAGAAAATGATTTAGCATAAAGAGATCAATAGCAGACATTACTCATATTTTTATTGTGGGATAAATGGCTGGGTAAATTTAACAATATTTTATTTGGCAAACACAAAGTCTTTATTTAAAAGAAGAAAAAAATAAGATGCTCATTTTGAATTACCAGACTTAACACGGGGTTTCAGAGGAAGCACATGAATTAGAGATCTGACTCACCAATTTAAAAAAAAAACCCAATAATCTGTCAGTTAAAACACTTTGGAAATTGATGTGAGTTCAATACCAGCTAGTACAACTTCTAAGAAAGATCATTTAATTTGTAATATGTAAGATTCATTTTAAAAATAGTGTTTGAGGGGTGGCTGGCAAGATGGCTGAATAGGAACAGCTCTGGTCTACAGTTCCCAGAGAGATCAATGTAGATGGCAGGTGATTTCTGCATTTCCAACTGAGGTACCTGACTCATCTCACTGGGACTGGTTAGACAGTGGGTACAGCCCACTGAGGATGAGCCAAAGCAGGGTGAGGTGTCACCTAATGCAGGAAGCACAAGGCGAACTCCTTCCCCAAGCCAGACTGCCTCTCTAGATTCCTCCTCATCCAGCAAGGCATCTCTGAAAGAAAGGCAGCAGCCTCAGTCAGGGGCTTATAGATAAAACTCCCATCTCCCTGGGACAGAGCACCTGGGGGATAGGGTGGCTGTGAGAGAAGCTTCAGCAGACTTAAAAATTCCTGTAGCCAGCTCTGAAGAGAGCAATGGATCTCCCAGCACAGCGCTCAAGGTCTGCTAAGGGACAGACTGACTCCTTAAGTGGGTCCCTGACCCCCATGCCTCCTGACTGGGAGACACCTCCCAGCGGGGGTCAACAGACACCTCATACAAGAGAGCTCTGGCTGGCATCTGGTGCATGGCCCTCTGGGACGAAGCTTCCAGAGGAAGAAACAGGAAGCAATCTTTGCTGTTCTGCAGCCTACGCTGGTGATACCCAGGGAAACAGCGACTGGAGTGGGCCGCCAGCAAACTCCAGAAGACCTGCAGCAGAGGGCCCTCACTGTTAGAAGGAAAACTAACAAGCAGAAAGGAATAGCAACAACATCAACAAAAAGGACATCCACACCAAAACCCTATCCGAAGGTCACCAGCATCAAAGATCAAAGGTAAATAAATCCAAGAACATGAGGAAAAACCAGTGCAAAAAGTCTGCAAATTCCAAAAACCAGAAAGCTTCTTCTCCTCCCCAAGCATCACAACTCCTCACCCACAAAGGAACAAAACTGGATGGAGAATGAGTTTGACAAATTGACAGAAGTAGGCTTCAGAAGATGCATAATAAAAAACTCTTCTGTGCTAAAGGAGCATGTTCTAACCCAATGCAAGGAAGCTAAGAACATTGAAAAAACGTTAGAGGAATTAATAATGAGAATACTCAGTTTAGATAAGAACATAAATGTCCTGATGGAGTTGAAAAACAGCATGAGAACTTCATGAAGCATACACAAGTATCAATAGCCAAATCGATCAAGCAGAAGAAAGGATATCAGAGATTGAAGATCAACTTAATAAAATAAAGTGTGAAGACATGATAAACAAAAAAGAATGAAAAGAAACTAACAGAGTCTCCAAGAAATATGGGATTATGTGAAAAGACCAAATCTACATTCGGTTGGTGTATCTGAAAGTGATAGAGCGAATGGAACCAAGTTGGAAAACACCCTTCAGGATATTATCCAAGAGAACCTCCTCAACCTAGCAAGACAGGCCAACGTTAAAATTCAGGAAATACAGAGAACTCCACAAAGTTATTCCTTGAGAAGAGCAATCCCAAGACACATAATCGTCAGATTCACCAAGGTTGAAATGAAGGAAAAAATGGTAAGAGGAGCAAGAGAGAAAGGTCGGGTTACCCACACAGGGAAGCCCATCAGACTAACGGTGGATCTCTCTGCAGAAACCCTACAAACCAGAAGAGAGTGGGGGCCAATATTCAACATTATTAAAGAAAAGAATTTTGAATTCAAATTTTCATATCTAGCCAAATTAAGCTTCATAAGCAAAGGAGAAATAAAATCCTTTACAGACAAGCAAATGCTGAGAGATTTTGTCACCATCAGGCCTGCCTTAAAAGAGCTCCTGAAGAAAGCACTAAACATGGAAAGGAATAAGCCCTACTAGCCACTGCAAAAACAGCAATTTGTAAAGACCATCGACACTATGAAGAAACTGCATCAACTAATGGGCAAAATAACCAGCCAGTATCATAATGACAGGATCAAATTCACACATAACAATATTAACCTTAAATGTAAATGGGCTAAATGCCCCAGGTAAAAGACACAGACTGGCAAATTGGATAAAGAGTTAAAACCCATCAGTGTTCTGTATTCAGGAGACCCAGCTCACCTGCAAAGACACACATAGGCTCAAAATAAAGGAATGGAGGAATATTTACCAGGCAAATGGAAAGCAAAAAAAAGCAGGGGTTGCAATCCTAGTCTCTGGCAAAACAGACTTTAAACCAACAAAGATCAAAAAAGACAAAGAAGGGCATTACATAATGGTAAAGGGATCAACACAAAAAGAAGAGCTAACTATCCTTAATATATATGCACCCAACACAGGAGCACCCAGATTCATAAAGCAAGTTCTCGGAGACCTACAAAGAGACTTAGACTCCCACACAATAATTGTCGGAGACTTTAACACCCCACTGTCAACATTAGACAGATTAACAAGACAGAAAATTAACAAGGATATCCAGGACTTGAGCTCAGCTCATTACCAAGCAGACCTAATAGACATCTACAGAACTCTCCACCCCAAATCAACAAAATATACATTATTCTCAACAACACATGGCACTTATTCTAAAATTGACCACATAATTTAAAGTAAAACACTCCTCAGCAAATGCAAAAGAATGAAAATTCTAACAGTCTCTCAGACCACAGTGCAATCAAATTAGAACTCAGGATTAAGAAGCTCACTCAAAACCACACAGCTACATGGAAACTGAACAACCTGCTCCTGAATGACTGCTGGCTAAATAATTAAATTAAGGCAGAAATAAAAAAGTTCTTTGAAACCAATGAGAACAAACACACAATGTACCAGAAACTCTGGGACACAGCTAAAGTAGTGTTTAGAGGGAAATTAATTGCACCAAATGCGCACAGGAGAAAGGAGGAAAGATCTAAAATCGACACCCTAACATCACAATTCAAAGAACTAGAGAAGCAAGAGCAAACAAATTCAAAAGCTAGCAGAAGACACGAAATAACTAAGATCAGAGCAGAACTGAAGGAAATAGAGACACAAAAAACCCTTCAAAAAAAATCAGTGAATCCAGGAGCTGGTTTTTTGAAAAGATTAACAAAGTAGATGGACTGCTAGCCAGACTAATAAAGAAGAAAAGAGAGAAGAATGAAATAGACACAATAAAAATGAAAAAGGGGAGATCACCACCACTTATCCCACAGATATATAAAATACCATCAGAGAATACTATAAACACGTCTAGGCAAATAAACTAGAAAATCTAGAAGAAATGGATGAATTCCTGGACACATACACCCTCCCAACTCTACACCAGAAGGAAGTCAAATCCCTGAATAGAAAAATAACAAATTCTGAAATCGAGGCAGTCATTAATAGCCTACCAACCAAAAACATCCCAGGACCAGATAGATTCACAGCCGAATTCTCCCAGAGGTACAAAGAGCAGCTGGTACCTTTCCTTCTGAAACCATTTCAAACAATAGAAAAAGAGGCACTTCTCCCTAACTCATTTTATGAGGCCAGCATCATCCTGATACCAAAACCTGCCAGAGACACAACAAAAAAAAAAAAGAATTTCAGGCCAACAGAAATTTCAGCTCATCCTGATGAACACTGGTGCAAATATCCTCAATAAAATACTGGCAAACCAAATCCAGCAGCACATCAAAAACTTATCCACCATGATCAAGTCGGCTTCATCCCTGAGATGCAAGAGTGGTTCAACATATGCAAATCAATAAACGTAATGCATCACATAAACAGAACCAATGACAAAAACCATATGACTGTCTCAATAGATGCAGAAAAGAATTCGTTAAAATTCAACAACACTTCATGCTAAAAACTCTCAATAAACTAGGTATTGATGGAACATAACTCAAAATAATACTAGCTATTTATGACAAACCTACAGAAAATATCATACTGAATGGGCAAAAGCTGGAAGCATTCCCTTTGAAAATCGGCACAAGGCAAAGATGCCCTCTCTCACCATCCCTATTCAACATAGTATTGGAAGTTCTGGCCAGGAAAATCAGGCTAGACAAAGAAATAAAGAGTATTCAAATAAGAAGACAGGAAATAAAATTGTCTCTGTTTGCAGATGATATGATTGTATATTTAGGAAACCCCATTGTCTCAGCCCAAAATCTCCTTAAGCTGATAAGCAACTTCAGCAAAGTCTCAGGATACAAAATCAATGTGCAAAAGTCACAAGCATTCCTACACACCAATAATAGACAGAGAGCCAAATCATAAGTGAGCTCCCATTTACAATTGCTACAAAGAGAATAAAATATCTAGAAATACAACTTAGAAGGGAAGTGAAGGACCTTTTCAAGGAGAACTGCAAACCACTGCTCAAGGAAATAAGAGAGGACACAAACAAATGGAAAAATATTTCATGCTCATGGATAGGAAGAATCAATATTGTGAAAATGGCCATCCTGCCCAAAGTAATTTGTAGATTCAATGCTATCACCATCAAGCTACCATTGACTTTCTTCACAGAATTAGAAAAAACTATTTTTAATTTCATATGGAGCCAAAAAAGGAGCTCGTGTAGCCAAGACAATTCTAAGCAAAAAGAACAAAGCTGGAGGCATCATGCTACCTGACTTCAAACTATACTACAAGGCTACAGTAACCAAAAGAGCATGGTACTGGTATCAAAACTGATATATAGACCAATGGAATGGAACAGAGGTCTCAGAAATAACACCACACATCTACCACCATCTGATCTTTGACAAACCTGACCAAAACAAGCAATGGGGAAATGATTCCCTATTTAACAAATGGTGTTGGGGAAACTCGCTAGCTTTATGCTGAAAACTGAAACTGGACCCCTTGCTTACACGTTATACAATAATTAACTCAAGATGGATTAAAGGCTTAAACATAAGACCTAAAACCATAAAAGCCCTAGAAGAATACCTAGGCAATACCATTCAGTACATAGGCATGGGCAAAGACTTCATGACTAAAACACCAAAAGCAAGGGGAACAAAAGCCAAAATTGACAAATGGGGTCTAATTAAACTAAAGAGCTTCTGCACAGCAAACCAAACTATCATCAGAATGAACAGGCAACCTACAGAATGGGAGAAAATTTTTGCAACCTATCCATCTGACAAAGGTCTAATATCCAGAACCTAAAAGGAACTTAAACAAATTTACAAGAAAACACACACACACACACACACACACACACACACACATCAAAAAGTGGGTGAAGGATATGAACAGACACTTCTCAAAAGAAAACATTTGAATGCATCCCAGAGATTCTGGTATGTTATATCTTTGTTCTCGTTGGTGTCAAAGAACATCTTTATTTCTGCCTTCATTTCGTTATGTACCCAGTAGTCATTCAGGAGCAGGTTGTTCAGTTTCCATGTAGTTGAGCGGTTTTGAGTGAGATTCTTAATCCTGAGTTCTAGTTTGATTGCACTGTGGTCTGAGAGATAGTTTGTTATAATTTCTGTTCTTTTACATTTGCTGAGGAGAGCTTTACTTCCAACTATGTGGTCAATTTTGGAATAGGTGTGGTGTGGTGCTGAAAAAAATGTATATTCTGTTGATTTAGGGTGGAGAGTTCTGTAGATGTCTATTAGGTCTGCTTGGTGCAGAGCTGAGTTCAATTCCTGGGTATCCTTGTTAACTTTCTGTCTGGTTGATCTGTCTAATGTTGACAGTGTGGTGTTAAAGTCTCCCATTATTAATGTGTGGGAGTCTAAGTCTCTTTGTAGGTCACTCAGGACTTGCTTTATGAATCTGGGTGCTCCTGTATTGGGTGCATATATATTTAGGATAGTTAGCTCTTCTTGTTGAATTGATCCCTTTACCATTAAGTAATGGCCTTCTTTGTCTCTTTTGATCTTTGTTGGTTTAAAGTCTGTTTTATCAGAGACTAGGATTGCAACCCCCGCCTTTTTTTGTTTTCCATTTGCTTGGTAGATCTTCCTCCATCCTTTTATTTTGAGCCTATGTGTGTCTCTGCACGTGAGATGGGTTTCCTGAATACAGCACACTGATGGGTCTTGACTCTTTATCCAATTTGCCAGTCTGTGTCTTTTAATTGGAGCATTTAGCCCATTTACTTTTAAAGTTAATATTGTTATGTGTGAATTTGATCCTGTCATTTTGTTAGCTGGTTATTTTGCTCATTAGTTGATACTGTTTCTTCCTAGCATCGACGGTCTTTACAACTTGTCATGTTTTTGCAGTGGCTGGTACTGGTTGTTCCTTTTCATGTTTAGTGCTTCCTTCAGGAGCTCTTTTAGGGCAGGCCTGGTGGTGACAAAATCTCTCAGCATTTGCTTGTCTGTAAAGGATTTTATTTCTCCTTCACTTATGAAGCTTAGTTTGGCTGGACATGAAATTCTGGGTTGAAAATTCTTTTCTTTAATAATGTTGAATATTGGCCCCCACTCTCTTCTGGCTTGTAGAGTTTTTGCTGAGAGATCTGCTGTTAGTCTGATGGGCTTCCCTTTGAGGGTAACCCGACTTTTCTCTCTGGCTGCCCTTAACATTTTTTCCTTCATTTCAACTTTGGTGAATCTGACAATTATGTGTCTTGGTGTTGCTCTTCTCGAGGAGTATCTTTGTGGCGTTCTCTGTATTTCCTGAATCTGAATGTTGGCCTGCCTTGCTAGATTGGGGAAGTTCTCCTGGATAATATCCTGCAGAGTGTTTTCCAACTTGGTTCCATTCTCCCCGTCACTTTCAGGTACACCAATCAGACGTAGATTTGGTCTTTTCACATAGTCCCATATTTCTTGGAGGCCTTGCTCGTTTCTTTTTATTCTTTTTTCTCTAAACTTCCCTTCTCACTTCATTTCATTCATTTCATCTTCCATCGCTGATACCCTTTCTTCCAGTTGATCGCATCGGCTCCTGAGGCTTCTGCATTCTTCACGTAGTTCTCGAGCCTTGGTTTTCAGCTCCATCAGCTCCTTTAAGCACTTCTCTGTATTGGTTATTCTAGTTATACATTCTTCTAAATTTTTTTCAAAGTTTTCAACTTCTTTGCCTTTGGTTTGAATGTCCTCCCGTAGCTCGGAAGGACTATAAATCATGCTGCTATAAAGACACATGCACATGTATGTTTATTGCGGCATTATTCACAATAGCAAAGACTTGGAACCAACCCAAATGTCCAACAATGATAGACTGGATTAAGAAAATTTGGCACATATACACCATGGAATACTATGCAGCCATAAAAAATGATGAGTCCATGTCCTTTGTAGGGACATGGATGAAACTGGAAATCATCATTCTCAGTAAACTATCACAAGAACAAAAAACCAAACACCACATATTCTCACTCATAGGTGGGAATTGAACAATGAGAACATATGGACACAGGAAGGGGAACATCACACTCTGGGGACTGTTGTGGGGTGGGGGGAGGGGGGAGGGATAGCATTGGTAGATATACCTAATGCTAGATGACGAGTTAGTGGGTGCAGCGCACCAGCATGGCAGATGTATAAATATGTAACTAATCTGCATATTGTGCACATGTACCCTAAAATTTAAGTATAATAATAAAAAAAAAAAACTAAGAGAAAAAAAGAAAGGAATTACTGGGTCATACAGTAATTCTATAATTAACATTTTGAGGAGCTGGCAAACAGTTTCTGAAATGGCTGCACCATTTTGTATTTCACTAGCTATGGATGAGTGTTCTCATTTCTTTTTATTCCATTTTTTTTTTTTTTTGACCGAGTCTCGCTCTGTCGCCCAGGCTGGAGTGCAGTGGCGCCATCTCAGCTCGCTGCAAGCTCTGCCTCCTGGGTTCACGCCATTCTCCTGCCTCAGCCTCCCGAGTAGCTGGGACTACAGGAGCCCGCCACAGCGCACGGTGAGAAGGGGTTTCACCGTGGTCTCGATCTCCTGACCTCGTGATCCACCTGCCTCAGCCTCACAAAGTGCTGGGATTACAGGTGTGAGCACCTCGCCCGGCCTCCATTGTTTTAATTATAACCATTCTAGTGAATATGCATTGGTATCTCATGGTAGTTTTGATTTGTATTTATTTCACTAACAGTTAATGATGCTAAGTATCTGTCATGTCCTTATTGTCTGTTTTGATATCTTCTTTGAAGAAATGCCTATTCAAATACTTTGTCCATTTTTAAGTTGGATTACTTGTATTTTCATTACCAAATGTAAGAGTTTTTAAATGTATTTTGTAAATAGTCTCCTTCTCAAATATATGATTCTCAAATATTAAAAAAAAAAGAAAAGAAAACATTTATTCAGCCAACAAACATTTTTAAAAAACCTCATTATCACTGGTCATTAGAGAAATACAAATCAAAAACATAATAAGATACCATCTCACTCCAGTTAGAATGGCAATCATTAAAAAGTCAGGAAGCAACAGATGCTGGAGAGGATGTGGACAAATAGGAATGATTTTACACTGTTGGTGGGAGTGTAAATTCAACCATTGTGGAAGACAGTGTGGTGATTCCTCAAGGATCTAGAACCAGAAATACCATTTGACCCAGCAATCCCATTATTTGTTATATACCCAAAAGATTATAAATCATTTTACTATAAAGACACATGCACACATATGTTTATTGCAGCACTGTTCACAATAGCAAAGACTTGGAACCAACCCAATTGCTCATCAATGATAGACTGGATAAAGAAAATGTGGTACATATACACCATGGAATACTATGCAGCCATAAAAAAGGATGAGTTCATTTCCTTTGCGGGGTCATGGATGAAGCTGGAAACAATCATTCTCATCAAACTAACACAGGGACAGAAAATCAAGCACCGCATGTTCTCACTCATAAGTGGGAGTTGTACAATGAGAACACGTGGATACAGGGAGGGGAAAATCACACTGGGGACTATCGGGGGATGTGGGGAGGAATAGCATTAGTAGAAATACCTAATGCAGATGACGGGTTGATGCATGCAGCAAACTACCATGGCACGTGTATACCTATGTAACAAACCTGCAGATTCTGCATGTGTATCCCAGAACTTAAAGTATAATAAAAAAATAGTGTTTGGAAATTAATTCCAATCAGATGCCACTAAAGATTTGCATAAGATCCCTCACCTAAAATGTACAAATCATATTTTAATCTATTTGTTATTTTCAACTGGAGATTTGTTCTGGAAGCATAATAAATGAGTGCACTGATTGATATTTTATTTATTCTGCCCCAGCATGTATTACTTACATGCTTTTTTGTCTAAAAATCACTTTGTAGAAATCAAAGGCTGTGATGCATTTAGGGATTTCATATACATTTTGGTAGTGGATGACACCAGAGAGTATGAGGAAGATCTAGAGTGCCAGAGGAATGAAAATATTGATATTATGTTCAGGCAAAAGTGAGAAAGACTGAGACATTAAGGAAATAAGAGCCTTCATGTCTGACATTTTTGAAGAGGCAGGGAAGGTTGGATGAGGCTGAATAGAATAAAAAGGTTATTATAATAATTTTCATTTTTTAACAGAAACAAAGAGTCTGGGATATTTTAGAAAAAGAAGAAAAAGTCTGTTTAGAAAAAAAGGAATTAGAGAAAACAAAGATATATTGGGAAAATGTGGAAAAGCCCTACACATAAAGATAGACAACAGTATCTATGACAATTTTAAGATTTGATTAGAAATTTTGTGGGTAGTTTTACTAACTCTATATATGTGAAGATTGCCAAGAATTTCATCTGTGCCTTTGGAAGCAATACTCTAATTATTTTGGGCCTGCGACCATTAATAAATATGTAGGATTCTAATGAAAATGCAACCAAAAGTACAGTAATGCTAGTGGAATATTTTATTGGTGAAATGCAAATATTTAACTTCTTAAGTTATAAGCAACCAAGAATCATATAACTACCTTGCTGGATAGCTTGCATTTACCCCTCTAAATTCACCCTCCTCATTTATCCACCTTGTTTTCTCCTATACAAAGCCTACTTGTATGGACTATATCTGTGGAATCCCTTGCCCTCTGGCTTAAAATGGGCTTTCATCAATGGGAATCTCCAGTATAAGATTTGAAGGAGGAAGAAGACTTAAATCACAGTATTTATTTTCCTCAGCTTCTAACCTGCAGTCCCTTTGTTGGAAAACTAAGGCTGTAAAGAAAGGCACTATTGCTAAGAAGGTTTTGGTTTGGATGTCCCTGATAACTAATGATCTTGAACCACCTTTTCATGTGCTTATTCGCCATTTGTATATCTTTAAAGAAACGTCTGTTCAGGGTCCTGGCCATTTTAATAAAATTGAGTTCTTAAAAACAATTACTGAGATATTCTAGATACAAGTCTCCATCAAATTTGCAAGTAATGTTATATGCTGCATAATAATGGTTTGGTCAACAACAAATAACATATATGATTGTTATCTCACAAGATTATAAGGGAGCAAAAAAATTTCCTATTGCCTAGTGACATTGAAGCCATCATAACATTGTAGCACAACACATTACTCAAATATTTGTGGTGATGATGGTGTAAACAATCCTATTGTGCTGCCAGTTGTATGAAAGTGTAGTACCTACAGTTACATTAAATATGCAATACTTGATCATGCTTAAAAAAATCTGTGTTACTGGTTTATGTATTTACTATACTATAGTTATCACTAATTTAGAGTGTACTCTTTCTACTCATAAAAAAGCTAACTATAAAAACTTTAGGCAGTTCATCCAGGAAGTATTCCAGAAGAAGGCATTCTTATCATAGCAGAGGGCAGTTCAATACTGTTATTGCCTTAGAAGCCCTTCCAGTGGAATCAGATGTAGAGGTGGAAGACAATAATATTGATAATCCTGACCCTATGTAGGCCTAGGCTATTGTGGGCTTGTGTCTTAGTTTTTCAAAAAAAGTTTAAAAAGTAAGAAAAAATAAAAATAGAAAAAAGCTTCTAAAATAAATATATAAAGAAATAAAATATTTTTGTACAGCTGTACAATATGTGTTCTAAGTGTTATTACAAAAGAGACAGAGTTAAAAAAGAACATTTATAAAGTAAAAAAGTTATAGTAAGTTAAAGTTAAAATTATTGAAGAAAGAAAATATTGATATATAAATTTAGTGTAACCTAAGTATACAGTGTTCAGCAAGTCTACATTAGTGTACGGTAATGTCCAAGATCTTCACATTCACTTACCAGAAACACATTGACTTGCCAAAGCAACTTACAGTCCTGCAACCTCCATTCATAGCATGTGCCCTACAGGTGCACTATTTTTTATCATTTATGCCATATTTTTAATATACCTTTTCTATGATTAGATATGTTAGATACACACATACTAATCATTTTGTTACAATTTTCTACAGTGTTCAGTACAGTAACATGCTATATAGGTTTGTAGTATAAGAGCAATAAGCTATACTAAATAGCCTAAGTGTTCAGTAGACTATACTATCTAGGTTTGTGTAAGTATACTCTATGAACTTTGTGCAACAATGAAATCAATTAACACATTTTTTTCAGAACAAACTCCAATTGTTAAGTGATGCAAGACTGTATTTTCTCCCATTCTGTGGGTTGTATTTTCACTTTCTTGATAGTGTAACGGTGAAATGGGAGGAATTTTCCCTTATTCCCCTCACAGGGCATGTGATGGGGGTGTGGCTCACTTATGTGGTGCCCTGCTGCTCCAACCCCTAGGAGGAGCGTGCAGATGGGCAGGTTGTTGGGCTCCGACCCCACGGCAGTGTCTAAGGTTGAGTGTTTACAGCTCCCGAAGCCCCAATAGGCATGTGTTATAGTGTGCTCTTTCAGCTTAGCCATCTGCAGGTGGCTTGTGTTAATCAGCTCAAGTAGATCCATTTGCCTTATCACAAAGTTAGAGGGCTTTCTGTATCCAGGGTTTCTTGCCTTAGTGTACTGGAAAAATTGGATCACATGTGGGCTTGGAGAATGAGTATAAAGCTTTGTTGAATGGTGTAAGTAGCTCTCAGCAGATGGACTGGAAGCCAGAAGGGGCACGGAGTGGGAAGGTGGTCTTCCCCTGGGGTTGGGCTGCTAAGTGGCTGGGCTCTCCTCCCAGTGCCCTCAGCGGAATTCCCCTTGGCACCCATGTTGTTCCGCCATTGATGGCCTGCCGGCATCTGTTGGTGTGTTCTGCTGGTGTGTTCCTCTCCACGTCCAGCTGCTGGTGTGTGTGTGTCCGCTTAAGGTCTCTGGCTTATATGGGCACAGGATGGGGGGTGTGGTGAGCCCAAAGGCAACTTTTTGTTTGTGAAAACAGAAAAGCTTGTCCTCACTTAGGACCGTGGGCACAGGCCTGAGGGTGGAGCCTTTGTCAGGGACCTCACCCTTCTCTACCCGGCATTTCCCTGCCCCCATCCTGTATCAATAGTATCCTAGTGCCGTTTAAAACAAAGTAAGTATTAATTTTCATGAAGCCCAATTTATTTCTCTTTTGTTACTTGTGCTATTGGTGTCTTATCGAAGAATCCATTGCCATATCCAAGGTCACAAAGATTTACCCTAAATTTTCTTCTAAGAGTTTTATAATTTTAGTTCTTAGATTTTGGTCTTTGATTTATTTCGAGTTAATGTTGTGTATCATGTGAGGTAAGGGTCCAGTTTAAATGTTTTTCATGTGTCTATTATTATTTTTTTATTTTTAGATACATTATATTTATACATATTTATTACATGCATGTGAAATTTTGTCATACACATGGAATGTGTAATGTTTGAATTAGAGGATTTAAGGTATCCATCACCGAAATATTTACCATTTATCTATATAGAGTACATTTCAAGTCCTGTCTTCTAGCTATTTTATAAGTACAATATATTGTTGCTACCTGTAGTCAACTTACTCTTCCGTCAAAGATTAGAACTTATTCCTTCCATTTAGCTGTATGTTTGTACATATTGACTAGCCTCTTTTCAACACTCGCACTTATATATCCTGCCCATCACAGGTATCTACCGTTCTACATTTCTAAGTCAATGAGAACAATTCTTCTTAGCTCTCACATAGGTGTGAGAACATGCAATATTTGTCTTTCAGTGCCTGGCTTATTTCACTTAACATTATGACCTGCAGTTTCATCCATGTTGCTAAAAAGCACGTGATCTAATTATTCTTTATAATCAAATGGTATTCTACTGTGTATGTATGCCGCATTTTCTTCATCCATTCATTTGCTAATTAACACTTAGTTTTATCCCATATCTTTGCTATTGTCAATAGTGTTACAATAAACATAAGAGTTAATGTATCCCTTTCATATCTTCATTTCTTTTCTTTTGGATAATTGCCTAGTAGTGGAATTGCTGGATTGATGGGTAGTTCTATATTTAGCTTTTTGATAAATCTCTGTACTGTTTTCCACAGTGGCTGTACTAATTTACATTTCCACCAACAGTGTATAAGAGTTCCCTTTTATTCACATCCTTAACAAAATCTGTTGTTCCTTGCATTTGTAGTAATAGACATTCTGATTGGGAGAACATGTTATCTAATTGTGGTTTTGATTTGCATTTCCCTGATGATTACTAATGTGGAGCCATTTTTCATATACCTGCTGTCCATATGTATGTTATCTTTTAGTAATTTATCATTCTGTCATTGTTCTTACTTCCTGTTTCTGAAGATATCATTTCAGCCAAAAGTTACAGATTGAGCTCTGTCTGATATTTTCTGAGCAGGAATATGTCCTTTTAGTTCCTCAAGAATATGTCATAGCTCTTCAAAGCCTTCCATGGGACAGCTCCTTCTTCAGGTATTTTACTTTGTTGGCCAGTTTCTTGTTTACCTGAGCTGATACCATAGCCTCATGCGTCAGTGATAAAAAATAATTGCCACCAATTCTCTTGAACGAAAGCTCTGGATATAGGGTGTTTCCCACGAGTGAGGACTAAATTAAATCAAATAACAACACCATGTGAATATAATTCTTCTAGAGAGCTTCAAGACAGGTCATATAGTGAGAAATGCTTTGGATATGGCTTTTTGAGGAGTCTCAAACCCAGTGTTTCCCTTCCAGTGACTGAAAGGCTACCGTTTCTCATAGCTACTTGGTTGTCGGGCTGCTGCTTTTCAAAGCTTAAAGAAACCTGAGAAAAGGATAGTAGTAGATCAATTTAAAATGTTATGGCCAGCCCTGCTCTTCTTACTGAGATTTAGCAGTTTTCCTTGAATTAGTAATTCTCCAAGTATAGCAAGGTTTTGGTTAATTACTGAAGCTCTGAAAAAGTTGGTTTGTTGTTGTTGTTGTTGTTTTTGCTAGTGCTTTTATTGATTTGTTGGAGTGGTTGATTTATGAAGCTCCTCACTCATCCAACCTGAAAGTCCCATTTTGGAAAGCTGTAGATTTTAAGGTAAATCAGATGAAAACATTACGAAGTAATTTCCCTTTTAAATGTGGTGAACAATTAAACAAAGAAGTCTCTAAAATGTGAAATATCTGCTTAATCAAGAGACAACTCATGTAAATAGTGTAACTCATGTAATCAAGAGACAACTCATGTAATCAAGAGACAACTCATGTAAATAGTGTAACAGCTTATAATTTCACTAAATTCTTTTTATTTTAATTAATTTTTAAATTAACTTATCTATTTTAAATTTTGTTATTGACAAGGTCTCACTTTGTCACCCAGGCTGGGGTACAGAGGGCAATCATGGCTTACTGTAGCCTTGAACTCCTGGACTTAAGCAGTCTTCCCAACTCGGCTTCCCAAAGCCCTGAAATTACAGGCACAAGCCACCATTCCTGGCTTAGCAATTTATTTACTAATTATTCTATTTGTTCTTTAATCAATTGTAGTAGTTTATATTTTCTAGAATAGTTTTCATTTAATATGTCTTATCAATTTTATTGGTATAAAGTTATTAATTAATTAACATAATTTAGTTATGATTTGAAATAATCTTCAGTGTACTTATGCTCTTTTTTATTGTAATATTATTTGCTTATGTGTTCTCCCATTTATTTTTTCTTAATTAGTGTTTTTTGGTGTTGATGTTCATTTACATTGGGTTTCTGTTTTTCTCATTTGCTTCTTCATTTAATATTATTTTTAAAATTTTATCTTTATATTTTGCATTTCACCTTAAAATGTATTCTATTCATTCTTTTTTGTTGAGTAAACAGTATATTTTCTTTTAAACTTCCTCTTTTCTAATTCATTTAAACCCAATATGTTCTTCTAATTAATGTGTTTATTATCTCCAAAATGTTTTTCTATATAGTGTTCTCTTCAATATCAGTGGTTTATAAGAAGAAGTCAAAAGAAATACAACTCATGTTCTTTTTATCCAAGGAGCTTCCAAGGAAATATTGTAACCATGGCAATGAGAAGCATTCATAGGATTCAGCAGAAAATATTGTTTATTTCTCCAAAGCCCACTCAAGCATCTTCTGTATAAATATATTTTCCCATGATTTTTCTCACAATATTTTGGAAAATAATTCTGGTTATTAGGTTCTAAAATATTTACAGTTCAATAAATAACAAGTCCTTCTCCACATTGTCTTTTTTTAAAATTAGATATCATGGATACGTAAGGGTTTTTGCAAGAAAAGTATGGCACTACAAAACAAAGTTACTAAGGAGAGTTTGGTAAGGGCACTATTTAAAAAGGATGGACAAGATGAGGAAAATTGTCAAGGGATAGCAACCCACAGGTCTAGCAACAGTTGTTATAACCACTCCTAGATGTAACCAAGCAAGGAGAATGAGTAATAACTAGATCTACGTAACATGTAGCTAAGGAGAAATCTTCCCAACAGAAACTATTACTTTTGCTAGAGGAACAAAACCTTGCCAAACCTTGACTGAAAGAATCTAGGGGAATTAATGCCCTGACCAAGAGAGTATATGCATTTTTGCCCTCTGATCTCCTTAATGTGATACAAATTGTATAATGCCAACCCAAACCCGGATGTCAATATGGATTATCATTCTAGTCATAGAGGTCAGCCAGTACTACTTTAAAAGTTTTAACTTCCTTTATTGCCCAGCTTAAGCCTTTCCAAAAGGGACAAATAGGAAAAATAATAAAAGAGTAAAATACATCCCAATCAAATCTAAAACCCAACAGGAAAAACTTTATTTTTCATTAAGAAATCGTAGTTACATACATTTATGGAATACAATACGATATTCTGATATATGCATACAATGTGGTATAATTAAATCAAGCTAATTAACATATCCATCACTATTCTTATATATTTTTTATGTGATTGTACTAGTCCGTTCTCACACTGCTATATGAAATACCCAAGACTGGGTAATTTATAAAGGAAAGGAAGTTTAATAAACTCACAGTTCCACATGGCTAATGAGGCCTTCCAATCATGGCAGAAGACAAAGGAGGAGCAAAGGCACGTCTTACATGGCAGGCAAGAGAGTGTGTGCAGGGGAACTGCCCCTTATAAAACCATCAGATCTTATGAGACTTATTAACTATCATGAGAACAGCATGGAAAAACCCGACCCCATGATTCAATTACCTCCTACCAGGTCCCTCTTATGACATGTGGGGATTATGGGAATTACAATTCAAGAAGAGATTTGGCTGGGGACACAGCCAAACTGTATCAGTGATATATTCAATACATCTCAAATTTTTTTCCTCCTATTGATATGAAACTTTGTCCATTCTAACAACTTTCCATTCTCCTATCTAAAACATTTTATCATCAACTCCCCATTCCTTCCACTACAATACCCCAGCATCTGGTATTGTTCTACTCTCTTCCTGTATGAGTTCAACTTTATTAGATGTCACATATAAGTGAGATAATGCAAAATTTGTTATTTTGTGCCTGGCTTATTTCATTTAGCATGATGTTTTCTAGATTCATCTATCTTGTTACAATTGACAGAATTTTCCCCTTTTATATGTTTGAAAAAATATTCCATTGTGTAGATATATCACATTTTCTTTTCCCATTCATCTGTTGATGGACGTGTAGGTTGTTTTCCTATCTTGGCTATTGTAAATAGTGCTGCGTGGGAGTGAATATATCTCTTCAACATTTTGATTTTGATTTCTTTAAATATATACCCAGCAGTGGCTTTTCTGAATCATATGGAAGTTATGTTTTTAATTTTTTGAGAAAACTCCATACTTTTTCCGTAATGGCTTCACTAATTTACATTCCAACTAACAGTGTGCAAGGGTGGCCTTTTATCTTTTGGGTAATAGCCATTCCTACTGTTGAGAGGTAATATGTCATTAAGGTTTGGGTTTGCATTTCCCTGATGATTGGTGATGTTGACCATTTTTTTCATATACCTGTTGGCAATGTGTATATCTTATTTTGAGAAATGTCTATTTAGGCCTTTTGTGGATTTATTAACAGGGTTATATGTTTTCTTGCTCAGCAGTTTGAGTTTCTTACATATTTCAAATATTAACCCCTTATTAGATGTATGGTTTGCAAATATTTTCTCCCATTCTGTAGCTTTTCTCTTCATGCCATGGATTTTTCTTTTTGCTAAAGAAGCTTTTTAGTTTGATGCAATGTGTTTTGTCTGTTTTTTTTCTTTTATTATGCATGCATTTGAGTTCATATCCAGAAAATCATTGTTCAGACAAAAATCATGTATCCCAAAGATTTTGCCAAGTTTGCTGCTAGTAGTTTCATAGATTTGGGTGTTACATTTAAGGCTTTATTTTATTTTTAGTAGATTTTCATATATGGTGAAAGATAGGAGTCTTATGTTATTCTTCTGTTTGTGGATATCCAATTTTCCTAGTAGCATTTATTGAAGAGAATGGTATTTTCACCATCGTGTATTCTTGGCACCTTCATGAAAAGTCAATTGACTGTAAATACGTAAAATTATTTATTGGTTCTCTATTTTATGTTACTGATTTCTATGTTTTCATGCCAATACCATGCTGTTTTGGTTCCTGTAGCTTTGTAGTATATTTTGAAATTAGGTTGCATAATTTCTCCAGCTTTGTTTTTCTTTGCTCAAAATTGCTTTGACTAAGTCATTTGTTGTTCTAAACAAATTTCAGTATTTTTTTATTTCTGTGAAAAATGCCATTGGTATTTTGATGGGGATTGTATTGAATCGCTAACAATATGAATTTTTCAAATTCATGAATGTATGCTTTATTTTCATTTGTTTGTGTCATCAATCTATTTCAACAATGTTTTATAGTTTTTGGTGTAAAAATTTTTTATCTCCCAGGTTAAATTTATTCCAAGTAATCTTTTGTAGTTATTGTAAATGAGATTGTTTTCTTGATTTCTTTTTGAGTTAGTTCAGTGTTAGTATACGGAAATGCTACTAAAATTTATTGTTGGTTTTGTAACTTGCAACAAAGTCAAATGAACTTTAATGAAGTCATTTATTACTTCTAACAGTTTTTTGGTGATGTCATTAGGGTTTACTGTATACATGACCATGTCATCTGTAAATTGAGACAAAATGACTGCTTGTTTTCCAATATGGATGCCCTTTTTAAAAATCTTTCTCTTGCCTAATTTCTATGGCTAGGATTTCCAATACTATGTTAAATAGAAGTAGTAAAAGTGATCATCTATGTCTTAATTCATACATTAGAGAAAAATCTTTAAATTTTTATTCAGTTTGATGTTAGCTATGGGTTTGTTATATGTGTTCTTTATTGTGTTAACACACTTTCTTTTGATGTTTATTTTGTTGACAGGTTTATCATGAAGGGGAGATAAATTTTATCAAATGATCCTTTTGCTTATGGAAATGATCATATTGTCTTTGTCCTTCATTCTGATAATGTGATGTATCACATTTATTGATTTCCACATATTGAACTATCATTGCATCCCTGAGATTAATTCCACTTAATTATAGTAAATGATTGTTTTAAATTGTTATTGAATGTGATTTACTAGTTTTTTGTTGAAAATTTTTGCACCTATGTTAATCAGACATATTGACCCATAGTTTTCATTTTTTAGTTGTGTTCTCTGGTTTTAACATAAGAGTAATGTAAGCATCATAGAATAGATTTGGAAAGATTTTGTCATCTTAGAGTTTCTGTAATAGTTTGAGAAGAATTGGTATTATTTCTTTAACTGTTTGGTAGAATTCAGCAGTGAACGTATCAGGTCCCGGTCTTTTATTTGATGGAAGGTGCTTCATTACTGGCCCAATCACCTTACTCAATGTTAATCAGTATTAGTCAGTTCAGATTTTTAATTTATTTATAATTAAACCATGGTAGGTTTTATACATCCAAAAATTTATCCATTTCTTTTAGGTTATATAGTCTGTTGGCTTATAATTATTTATAATAGTGTCTATAATCCTTTGTGTGTCTATTGTGTCATTTGTAATGTCTACCTTTTACCTCTGATTTTGTTTATTTAAACCTTGTCTCTCTCTTATTTAGTTTAGTTAATGGTTTGTCAATTTTATCTTTCCAAAAGAAAAAAATACCCTCTTTGTTTTGTTGAGCCTTTGTAGTGGCTTTTGTCTCTATTTCATTTATTTTTTATTTGATCCTCATCATTTAATTTTCTCTAAATTTCTGTTTAATTTATTGTTGTTTGCTGAATTGCAATGCTATGTTGTATATATGAGATCATCTTTTTTCATGGAGTTGTTTGTTGCTATAAAGCTCCCTCTAAAATCTACCTTTCCTATATCTCATAGGTTTTGGTATGTTGTATTATCATTTTCATTTGTTTCAAGAAATTTTAAATTTTTCTTTTAATTTTTACATTGTCTCATTTGTCATTGAGGTTCAGGTTGCTTAATTTTTATGTATTTGTAAAATTTCCAAAATTGCTTGTGTTATTAATTTCTAGCTTTATACCATTGTGGTCTGATAATCTCAGTCTTCTTAAATTTGTTAAGACTTGTTTTGTGATCAAATATGCAGTCTATCCTAGGGAATGTTCTATGTGCAGTTGATACAAATGTGTTGTCAGATGGTGTGTTCAGTAAGTGTCTGTTAGGTCTATTTGTCCTAGGTTGAAGTTTAAATTCAATGTTTCTTTGTTAATTTTTCTGTCTGAATTATCTGTCAATTGCTCGAAGTGAGGTATCAAAGTCTCCTACTATTATTGTATCGCAGTCTATGTCTTTCTATAGAACTTTTGATATTTCCTTTATATATTTAAAGTTAATGTTGTGTGTGTATATGTTTACAATTGTTATATCTTCTTGCTGAAATGGCTCATTTGTTATTATGTAACGACATTTTTATTAATTTTTAAAGTTTTTGACTTAAAGTCTATTTTATCTTATATAAGTAGAGCTACTCCTGCTCTCTTTTGATTTCCACTTTCGTGGGACGTTTCTTTCCATCCCATCACTTTCAGTCTATGTGTGTCATTAGAGGTGAAGTGAAACAGCATAAAGTTGTTTTTTTTTTTTTTTCCATTCAGCCACTCTGTATTTTAATTGGTGAATTTAATCCACTTACCTTCAAGGTAATTACTGATAGGTAAAGACTTGCTACTGCCATTCTAACTGTTTTCCAGTTGTTTTATAGATTCCTTCTTTGTTTCTTTACTTCTTGGTTACTTTCTTTCTTTTTCTCTTTCTCTCTCTTTCTTTCTGTCTTCTTTCTTATTGTCTTCCTTTGTGGTTACATAACTTTCTATAGTAGTATATTTTGCTTGCTAGCATTTTTTCATTTTTAATGTATCTATTAAAGGTTTTTGCTTTGTGGTTACCATGAGGCTTATAAAAACATCTTAAAGTTATAACGAAGTGTAAGTTGATAAAAACTTAACTTTGATCACTAAAACAGCTCTACACTTTAATCCCATACTTCCTCAAACATTTTTAATTTTTGTTATCACAATTTATAACTTTTGATAATTTATATCTGTTAACAGATTATTATAGTTATTATTTTACTAGTTTTAACTTTTAATATTTACACTGAAAGTATGATTAATTTGCATACCATTATTACAGTATTAGCATATTCTGAATTTGAATGTGTACTTACTTTTATAAGTTAGTATTATACTTTCGGATGTTTTTGTATTACTTACTATCATCATTTCCTTTCAGCGTAAATAACTCCCTTTAGCATGTTTTTCATGATAGGTATGGTGGTAGTGAACTTTCAGCTTTTGCTTGTCTGGGAAAGTTTTTTATCTCCATTTCTGAAGGGCAACTTTGCTGGGTACAGTAATCATGATTGGTAGTTTTCTTTTTCTTTCTTTTTCTATTCAGTTGTTTGAATATATCACTCTACTATTTCCTAGCCTGTAAGGTTTCTGCTGAGAAGTCAGCTGTTAGGTATATTGGGACTTCCTTATATATGATTTGTTTCTTTCCTCTTGAGGCTTTCAAAATTCTCTCTTTGTTTTTGATTTTTGAGAGTTCAGTTATGTCTTTGGGTTATATTATGTGTATTGAATCTTATTGGTGACCTTTGACTTTCCTGTACCTGGATATTTATATCTTTCTCCACATTTGGAAAGTTTTCTGCTATTATTTCTTTAAATAAGCTTTTTACCTCTTTCTCTTACTCTACTTCTTCTTAGACACCGATGACTCACATACTTGCTCTTTTGATATAGTTCTATAAAACTCATTAGCTTTTTTCATACATTCTTATTTTTTAAAAAATTTCTCCTCTGATGGTCAAATTTAAAATAATCTATCTTCCTTTGAGTTTTTGTACTTTTTAATTTAATTGATCATTTCTGCTGTTGCTACTTTTCATTGCATATTTTATGAACTGTATTTTAAAATAATTTTAATATTTCTCACACATTTCTGATTTTTTTTATTTTATTGAACTTAACTAAGCTTTTTAAAGACAGGTGTTTTGAATTCTTTATCAGACAATTTATACATCTTAATTTGTTTGGAATTAGTCACTGACACCTTATTTTGTCTGCTTGTTGGCGTCATATTCTTCCAGTTGTTCTTGATTCTTGTGGTCATGAATCAATGTCTGCACATTGAAGAGGTAGGTACTATTTCACTCTTTGTAGTCAGGCTTTTTTTGGGGAATGCCCTTCAATTGTAAGCTTGTACAAATATTTTGGACAGCTCTTCTGGTGTAATCTCTAAGCCCATGGTAACTTCAGCTGTCTCAGGGCTAAGGTTGCTCTAAGCTCAGGACCCATGTGGTCAGTGAATCGCATGCTATAATTGCTGTTGGCTAGTTTCTCTGGTGTGGCATCTTTGTTGGCCAGAATGCATAGTAGCCACCATGATCTGTGTACTGGTAAATGTGAACTCTATCCCTATTCTTTGTTTCTAACTGACTCTAGGTGGTCTAGCTTTCATGGTACTCTCACTGTTCCCTGTGGGAAAAGATAGGAATGAACATCCTGCTTGAGGTTCCAGAATGGTTAACAAGTTGCATATCTGCTTTCAATTCACTTTGTTTTTAAACTATATGAACCATGTGTAGAGAGGAATTCTCTGTGTGTTTCTCTGTGCCAACATGAAGAAGAAACAGCATGGTCGAATAGAACAGTTTTTCTTAAAGTTTCATCACAGCTTTTCTCAGTTCTATAGTCCATGTGGAAAGTTTTAGCATCTCTTCTGAGTTCTGGGATATTTTAGATAATATTCTTGCCTGTGTATAGATACTTGTTAGATTTCTATGGGACACTTGAAGCTAGGGGTCTCCTATTTCACCATTTTATTGATGTAACTCCTCACAAATATTAAATCTTAAGGCTACAGAACAATATTCCTCCAGTCAAAGTTTCATCCTCTGGAAACACAGGCAGAGAGGTTTGGTTCCCAAGGCTCCAGGGAGATTCACCTCCATGGCTTTACTGGGCACAGCTCATGCTGCAGCTCCTATACATTAGAGTATCATGCTTGTTGTCCTTCCAAGCTAGAGTCACATGCCTATGGCTCTACCAGTTTTGTTCCATGGGGTTGGCTCCATGCTCCACTAGGCATCACCCTACTCTGGATGCTCTGCAGTTGCCCTTTTTCCACAGCTCCACTAAGCATTGTCCTAGTTGGGGTTCTCTGTGGTGAACCCGCCCAGATGCTCTGCTAGGCATTGCCCAAGTTTGCAATCGCTACAGTGGCTTCACATGTGTGACATTTCTCTGCCTGGTTTTCAAAGCTCTCTGGGGCATCTCTTAAAATCTACATAGAGGTAGCCACATACTAACAAGTCCTGAAATCGGTATACCCACCGAGATAGTACTGCTTAGGCACTATAATTGTATACTGCCTGTGCCTCCCAGACAAATGTCCCAAGCCACATCTGTGCCCACTGGAGCAACAGCTCAGGTAGCCAAAGAGCACTGCACTGGAATGCAGGAAGCAGAGACTTGTAATTGTTTTGTTTTCAGGCCCCTGGAATTCTCAACCTGTGATTGGCAGGGCAGCCCCCAATGATCTCTGAAATGCTTTCAGGGCCATTGTTTCATTATTTTGGTGACTAGAACTTTGCTTCTGGCAATTTATACTAGTCTTCTTATTAAATGCAAATGATCACTTGTACATACCCTTGATGTTCTCTCCTGAACATCTTCTGTTTTATTTTTTTATTTTTTATTCCCTTTACAATATGTCCAGTCTGAGAATTATGCAAATCTTTAAGTTCTGCTTCCCTTTTGATTAAAAATCCCATTTCTAATTTGCTACTCTCCTCCTGCATTTTACTGTAAGCAGTACAGATAAATTATTTGCCACATATTGTCTTAGAGTTTCATCCATAACTAAGACAGCAATCCCCATTTTAATGTCCTGTAACCACAGCATGCCATGTAAAATCCATACTGGCACTGTCTACCTCTTTAATAGTATCTCTTAATATATATACCCTCAACACTTTACCTAGATATTTCTTTCATCAAATATTTTATTTCAATTCTCAGAAGTTCTACTTCCCATAAAGCACTAGGACACAAATAATTCAGTTAAGTTCTTTGTCACTGTATAAAAAAGATCACCTTTCCTCAAGTTTTTAATAGCATGTTTTACATTTCTGCTGAGGCCTCATCAGAATAGAATTTGCCATTCACATTCCTACCAACATTTTGTTCACAACCTCCTAGATAATTTCTAAGAAAATTGAAACTTTCTCTTCAGTGCTTCTCCTCTGAGCTCTCATGAACATCACCCTTAAGACTATTTTTATGGCCATATGCCTCAAAATTCTTCCAGCTTCTACTCATTACTCAGTTCCAAAGTCACTTCCACATTTACAGGTATTTGTTATAGCAACACCTCATTTCTTGATACCAATTTCTGTAAAGCTAATTTGGGCTGTATAACAAAATACTTTAGACTGTGTGATTTATAAACAGTAGAAATTTATTGCTCACATTTCTGGAGGCTGAAAATTTAAGATCAAATCACCAGCAGACTTGGTCTGATGAGGGTCTGTTCCTCATAGATGGTGCCTTCTGATGGGATAGTCAGACGAATGAACAAAAAAGGAATCTTTTCCCAGCCTCTTTTAAAAAGGCTCTAATCCTGTTTGTGAGGACTCTACCCTTATGTCCTAATCACATTTCAAAAGCCCTATCTCCTAATATCATCACCTTGTGGTTTAAGTTTTACGATAATAGTTTTGGGGATACAGCAACATTTATACTGCTGCACACGCATTTGGTTATAATGAATTCAAATTCCAACTATTATTCCCTAACTGCCATGGATGATGTTAGTCAATTCTTTTGCTCTCTAATTTCTCATGCATGAGTCATACACCCGTTGAATGTGCCCTTTAAGTTCCAGAAGACTGACAATGAGCTCTCTAAGCTGTCCTCTTGAAATCCTTTTCACTGGTCTTGTGGTAAGAAAAAAATAGCTCCTTTAACCCTTTTCCATAGGCAGTGATGCACCTCATTACTTCTAATTTCTGTCTTTCTCAATGTTCCACTTTAAATTACTTTTACACTTAAGAGTTGGCTATCAATGAAGGGTTGAAAACCCAATTTCTGACCACCTTTTTTGTAAGTTGAGCTTAGTTCACTGAGCTACTTGCTTGAAAATTTAGGTAGGTTTTCTGTCACTTATTGCCTTAGAGCCTCATCCATAACTAAAACAGCAATGCCCACTTTAATGTCCCTAAACGCAGGATGTCATGTAAGATACATACTGGCACTGTGTACATTTTTAACCTTATCTCTTAACATACTCTCACTGCTACAATTTTTTTACATCCACAGTTATCTAAGGCCATTTTTGGACATGCTGTATTCTCTCATGCCTCTGTGAATTTTAATATGCTGTTTTCTCTGCTTAGATTATCAGTTTCCTCTTCTCCTCCCTTAGCTCATCCTTCCCAAGACTCCTAAAACTATTTGATCACATCTATTTTTTTTCGTCAAGTCTCCTTTCAGATATTAATTTTCGTTGTATACCTTTTTTACAACACCCGGAATGACTTAATCATTTGGGAACTATGCTTTCACAATAATCTTTTTTACTTTATTTGGTTCTTAATAATTAGACTTGCAATTATTGGTTTACTTATGGGATCTACCTCACAATTTTGCAGGTTCCTGAAGGGTAGAAAGAGAGCATTTAATACTGAATTTCTAGAGTGTAACAGAGTTCATAAAATATAGCAAATGCTTACACTACATTACTTCGTTAAATGACTGAATAAGCCAGAGTAAATATAAATATGAGTGTAAATAAATATATGCATAAGGAATATAAGGATTAATAATTCAATATTCTGAACTATAGCACTGATGAAAAATAAGGAAAGGCATTCAGCTGTGTGGTCTTGGCAATTCACTTTTGCACTGTCTTTATCTTTCTGAAATAAGCATTTTAAAATACATTACTGGCTTTCAAGTATTTCTTGCTCTGAAAATTTTACTAAAATTTTACAAATTATTTATGTATCATTATTGTGAAATACTTTTTCAAACTAAATCTTACCTAGAATCTTAATGAGAAACATAATATTTAACAGCCATTTGAAAATTTAAGCTTGTAGTTTAAGAGAGAACTTATATTTGGTGATGTAGGCTTGGCATTCAGACAGTTAAATATAGGGAAAATGAAAAGAGCTGTTACAGTTAAATTTGAGTTTTCGAAAAATGGTGAAAAAGTCTCCAGTGCAACCATAACTAATGAGGATTATTTAAATATTTTGTCATTTTATTTTAAAATTCATTTGATTCCACCACAGAAGAAAAAAATTTTTTCCATTTGTCTTGCTTGGTATAAAATTATACATTTATTTAGTATGAGAAATGAATGTAAAGTATATTAGGTTAAAAAAAACCTGACAAATAGTTCTATGCAATAAATAACTAACCTTACCCAATGAGAAATCTTATATTTTTTTCTTGTTTTCTAGGAGGTGATCTCTAGACTCTCAAAATGTTTTGCCCGGTAGAAGTGTCTTTCTTTGCTTGTGGTCTTTGGCCGTCAGGCAGTTTATCAATAGGATTTATAAGGGAGGCTTTGGCCATGCAGTCTCTGTTATGCCTCCAGAAGGGACTGGAAAATAAAGGCCTTAACTTGCCCATTGGGAAGGACTGGAGACTACAGGTCAGCATATATAGACAATATATTACCTAGCCCCAGTAAAAACTCTGTATACTGAAATACAGAGTAAGCTTCCTGGATTGGCAATATTCCATGCATATTGTGACACAATTAAGCAAGGCAAGGAGGAATTATCACCATCCATGTTTACATGGGGAGGAGACAATCAGAAGATTTGTGCTTGGGCTCTTCCTGAACTCTCCTGTGTGTCTTTTATTTTGGCTTATTTTAATCGATATCACTTTCTTGTAATAAACTGGGACTATGAATATAGCAACTTTCAGTAAGTTCTATGAGTCCTTGTAGCAAACTATCAAATGCAAGCATAGATTTTAAAACCCTTAAACTTGCAATTGGTGTTAACAGTGAGAGCAAACTTCTGGGGGTTGTTCTCCCCAACTTTGAAGTTGGTTAAACTCATTACAACCTCAAACATCACAAAATCTAACAAAATAATTATATATTTTTATTAATTATTCTCATGGATTTCTATAGTTCATTGTTTTCTACTTTGTTGACTCTTTTGCATTTGATTATTTGTCCCGATGCTAAATAATTGTTAATCATTTTCCATAGAGACTGTACAAATATAACTTAGTATTTCTTTTACCATGGATAATACAACTTGTCATTAACAACTTTGGTGTTATAGCAACGTCGAAGAAAGAAATCTTTTAATTAAAAATTTCAAGTTGAGAAACTAGAAGTTTGTGCTAAGGCAAAGAAAATGTTAACTCATATAGGAACTTTTGGCATGGAAAGAAACAATAGAAGTAGAGAAAAGTTTGCTTCCAATATTCACTTAACATTTATTTAACCATTGAAAGTTTCTGAAATAGACAAAATATGACAGTTTTTAGTATACTTTAGAAATACCTGATGAAGCATAGATTACTTAGAAAAGCTATTGTAATAGCCTAGGCAAGAAATAATGTCTTCTTTAATTTGGAAAATGACAAAATATATAGGGGAAAACAAAAATAGGAAATGTTGTGAAATTTGAACTGACAAGGCTTGGATACAGAAGGTGACTAAGGAAAGAGCTGATGAAACTACTTCCATGTTTTCATCCTGGATGACTACATTTAATATCAACTGCAGTAAGAAGCACCAAAAAAGAACAGATTTTATTGGGGGCTTAGCAGTATATAATGACTTCTGTTTTAGGCCTTGAATTTGATGAGTATATTAAAAAATCTATAAGGAGATCTGTAACTCACATTTGAAATATTGGGGTTTGAGTTTAAGACAGGGTCATGCTGGTAAGGTAGATGTAACAATCATGCAATTATATATAGAGGATATAACTTAAGAAACATGATTGAAGGAAATTAACTCAGGTAAGAAATATAAAATCAGAAGGACAGTAAAGATAGACTCTTGAGAAGTGTGTAGGTAATGTTTAATCAAGCAGGCATAAGTCCAGACTATCTTAATGAAAATTTAGGCTCCATGACTTAAAAGCTATATATAACGGCAACATTATTTAACTTACCAGCATCTCATGTTTCTTATCAATTAATTGGGATAATAATAGTAGTATTGTCATTGGAAACCTAGTAAGTGTTCCATACATTTTAACTATTATAATCAATATCACTATTATTTCTATTATCTTTTTTTAATTATACTTTAAGTTTTAGGGTACATGTGCACAATGTGCAGGTTTGTTACAAGTGAATTATGAAGGAAGATATGCACAAGAAATATAAAACCAGTTAAAAGACAGTAACAGAAAGTGAAGAAGAGGAGTAGACAACGAATGTAGACCACTTTTTCATGTGGTTTTAAAGTAAAATACAGAGAAAACAGGGGACGTCAGCATGACAGCAGAGTAGAAATTCCTAGACCCCCCTCTTTCACCCACAAAAACTGATGCAGCAGCAATTTTCAGAAAACCTTTCCCTGTATGAAATTTGAAACTAATTCAGACTCCGAGAGAGCACAAAAACAGGCTTACAAAGTGGCTAGGGAGATTTGGGACACCTTCTACCTGGAGACCCTGCACCCAACTCAGCACCATACAATTGACTAGAAACCTTCTACCTCTCAGTTTCCTCCAGGGAAGAGAAGAGCTTGTTTTATCTTCCAGTGCTCCAGTTATTCTAAAGGGGGTCCCAAGAGGACTGGCTTTCATCTTACCAGTCTTAAAGTACTGACGTGTGTGGCACAGCCTAGTTTCCTGGGAGAGTAAAAATAAAAAGGCTTGGGATAATAAATGACAACGATCTTCTCCCATGCTTGGCACAGAGCGTGTGAATGAAAAATTCCAGCTCTCAGATTCCATCTAGGGAGATAAAGAGTTGATCCAAGAGTCCAGAACTCCAACTATTCTAGGGATGTCCAAAGTACTTGCATATGTTTCACCTCTCTAGCTCTCACCATTCTAGTACTGTCTTGCTGCATGGAGGAGAACAAAGACGGCAGCTTAGGCTGGGAGAACCATAACCCCCTGCTTCATCACAGAGTCAATAGACATCACACATGTTTTCATGCTTTTTTTTGTGGAGGAAAAGAGTTGGTAGACTCCCCATAAGTATTTGGCTGGGCTGATTGGTGGCAGGTCTTTACATCTGAATGAAGTAACTGACCTGAAAAATTCAGTAGGATTCAACAGCAAACTAGATCAAGCAAAATATAGAATCAGTGAACCTGAAAACAGATCGTTCAATATAATTCAATGAAAAAAGGAAAATAATTTTTAAAACTAATTAAAACAAGTGAAGAAAGCTAAAGGGGCTAGCGGGGCACCATCAAGAAAACCAATATATGTGTTATGGTAAATCAAAAAGGAGAATATGGAAAACATCCCAGAAAACTTTTTCAAAGAAATAGTTTCTGAAAATGTCCCAAATTTGGGAAAGAAAATAGACATCCATATTCAAGAATACCAAATGAACCCTTACAGGATGAACCCAAAGAAATCCATAACAAGACACATTATAATGAAAATGTCAAAAGACAAAGACAGAATTTGAAAAGCACCAAGAGAAAAGTGACTCATCACATACAAGGTAGCCTCCATAAGATTATCAGCTGGCCTGGCGCAGTGGCTCACGCCTGTAATCCCAGCACTTTGGGAGGCCAAGGGGACGGATCATGAGGTCAGGAGATCGAGACCACGGTGAAACCCCGTCTCTACTAAAAATACAAAAAGTTAGCCGGGCGTAGTGGCGGGCGCCTGTAGTCCCAGCTACTCGGGAGACTGAGGCAGGAGAATGGCGTGAATCCGGGAGGCGGAGCTTGCAGTGAGCCGAGATCGCGCCACTGCACTCCAGCCTGGGTGACAGAGCGAGACTCCGTCTCAAAAAAAAAAAAAAAAAAAAAAGATTATCAGCTAATTTTTACCATAAATTGTGAATGTCAGAAGGAGTGGGATGATTCATCCAGTGTTGAAGGAAAAATACCTGCTAAACAGGAATGCTGTACCTTGAACAACTCTGCTTCAAAACTAAAGGAGAGATACATTCCCAGAAATGCAGCAGCACAGGGAATTCAACAGCACTAGACCTGACTTATAAGAAAAACTAAAGAGATTTCTTTAAGTATTAATAGAAACAAAAGACATTAAAGAGCAACATGATACCATAAGAAAGTATGAAGCTCATTGATAGATACACACACACACACACATACATACATACAAATGCAGAATATTGTATCTCTGTAATGCTGGTCAGCAAATCAAAGTCACTTTTAATTCTGTTATAAAATATAAAAGACAAAAGTATTAAAAACCACTACAATAAATATATGTTAAAAGTTACACATTATAAATGAATGTAAATTGTGACAACATAAAATGTGGGAGGTAGAGAAGTTATATTGTGTCATTTTTGTATATGTTAAACAATTTGTTTTAACATATTTTATGTAAGCCCCATAGTAACTGCATAACATACTGAAATAAGTTACACACACAAAAATGAAAGGAATCAAAACATATCCATACAAAAAATTTTTAAAACCCATAAAAAAAACAAAAATTCTAACAAAATGACAATAGTAAATCCTTCCCTATTAATAATTGTTTTAAATGTAAATGGACTAAGCTTCCCAGTCAAAAGTTATAGAGTGTCTAAATGGTTTTATATATTTTATTTATAATGGATTTATTATATATATGCACACACAGACACACACATATATAAAGACCAAACTATATGTTTTCTACTAGAAACTCACTTTTAAGGACATTGAGAAGCTAAACGTGAAGGACTGGAAAAGGGTATTCCATGCAAATGGTAACCCAAAAGAGAGAATGGGTAGCTATGATTATACCATAAAAAACAGACTGTAACTCAGAAAGTGTTACAAGATATAAAGAGGGTCATTATATAATGATAAATTTGTCAATTCACCAGGAAGATATAACAATTATTAAAAACATTAATATGTGCACCCCAACATCAGACCACTTAAATATATAAAGCAGTAATTCACACGACTGAAAGAAAAAAATAGCCAGCAATACGGTAAGAGTAAAAGATTTCAATACCCATTTCCAATAACAGACAGAATATCCAAACAAGAAATTAATAAAGGAAACAGAGGATTCGAATAATGGTACAAACCAAATGTACATAACAGACATTTACAGAACATTCCATCCAAGAGCAGTGGAATACATATTCTTCTCAAGTGCACATGGCTTTTTCTTTAGGATAGATCATATGTTAACTAACAAAACAAGTCTTAACATAGTCAACAAGATTAAAATTATACCAAGTATATTTTCTAGACCCAGTGTACTGGAACTAGACAGCCACAGCAGAAAGAAAACTGGGACATTTACAAATACGTGGAAATTAACAAACTCTTGAACCATATTATGTGAAAAAAATAAATTCAGAAGAAAATTAGAAAATATCCTAAGATAAACAAAATGAAAACAAATCATATCAAAACACACGGGATTAAGAAAAAATATAGTTCTAAGAGGGGAGTTCATAGTGATAAATGTCTACATTTAAAAAGAGGAAACATTTCAAATAAAAGCCCTGAATTTATACCTTAAGGAGTTAGAGAAAGAAAAACAAACTAAGCAGAAACTTAGTAGAGAGATGCAATAACAAAGATGAATGCAAACATGAAGAAAACAAAAAAGAAAAAAAGAAACAATCAAAGGCATTGAGTTGTTTTTATTGAAAAGATAAACACAATTGAAAAACTCTTAACTAAGAAAAAGAAGAGAGAAAGCTAAAATGATTAGATCCAGAAATGAAAGAAAACACATTACAACTGATGCCATAGAAATAAAAAAAATAATAAGGAACTATTATGTAAAATTATTCAACAAAAATCTGGATAACCTATAAGAAATGAATAAATTACTAGAAACATAAAATCTACCAATGGATAATCATGAAGAAATAAAGTGTAACCAATCTATAACCTGTATGGAAATAGAATCAGTAATAGAATCAGAAATAGAATCAAAATTTCCCAACAAAGAAAAGCCTAGGGCTAGATGTCTTCACTAGCGCTTTTTAAGAAACATTTAAAGAAGAATTAATAGCAATCCTTCACTAAATTCTCAAAAAAAATTGAAGAGAAAATATTTTCAAACTAATCTTATGGTGCAATATTAATTACTTCCAAACTCTTTTTATGAGGCCAACATTATCCTGATACAAAAGCCAGATACCACAAGGTAAGAAAACTATAGGCCAATATCCCTAATGAATATTGAAGTAAAACTTCTGAGCAAAATATTAGCAAACTGAATGCAACAGCACATTAAAAGAATCATACTCTATGATCAAGTGTGATTTATCCCTGGCATGCAATAATGATCCAGCATAAAAAAAAGTCAATTAAGATGATAGACCACATTAACAAAATGAAGGATAAAAATCGTAATTACCCCAACAAATGTAGTAATATTTACCAAAAGTCAGCATCTTTCCTAATAAAAAGTCTCAACAAACTAGAAATAGAAGGCAATTATCTCAACGTAATAAAAGCCATATATGATGAACCCACAGCTAACTTTTATCTCAATGGTATAAAACTGAAAGCTTTTCCTCTAGTATCAGAAACAAGACAAGGATGCCCACTGAATTATTTGCCCACTCATTTTTTTTCCTTGCACAATTGATCTGGATAGAACTGACAATGCTATGTTGAATAATTTCAAGAGGTCAATTCTGTTCAATAACTAAGTGGAAGTCTAAGCCAGATTGATTAACCAAGAAAAAGCATAAAAATAAAAATAAAAATAAAAGGAATCCAAATCAGAAAGGAAGAAGTAAAAATTTACCTGTTTGCAGATGAGATGATCTTATATATCAGAAATCCAAATGTCTCCTTAAAAAAGACTGTTACAATTAATACACAATCCAGTAAAGTTGTAGGATACAAAATCAACAGACAAAAAATACGTTTAATTCTATACCTAACATCAAACTATCTGAAAAGGAAATTAGAAAAACGATCCCATTTACAACAGCACAATAAAGAGTAAAATGCCTAGGGATAATCATAACTAATGGATGAAAAACTTGCATATGATAAACTAAAAAACATTGATAGGAGAAATTAAACAAGACACAAACAAATGAGAATATATCCCATATTCATTGGCTGAAAAGCTTAATATGTATTCAAAATGTCTATACTACTGAAAGTGATCTAAAGAGTCAATGCAATTGATATTAAAATCTCAATAGCATTTTTTACAGAAATATAAAAACAATTCTAAGATTCATATGGAAAACAAAACACTACAAATAGTCAAATCAATCTTGAGAAAGAAAAAAACTGGGAGAATTATACTTCCTGATTCAAAATATATTAACAAGATACAGTGATGAAAACAGTGTTGTACTGGCATAAAGACATATAGGCCAATGAATTAGAAATAAAGAGCCCAGAAATTAATTCAAGCATATGTGGTCAACCAATTTTTGTTAAGAATGTCAAGAATACACAATGGAGGTGTAGGTAGTCTCCTCAGCAATTATATTGGAAAATCTAGATATCCACATACAAAAAAATTAAAACTGGACTTATCTTACACGATACCCAAATAACAACTCAAAATAGAATAAATACTTAAATATAAGACTGTGAAGTGAAAAAAATCCTAGAAGAAATAGTAAAAAATTTTGACATTGGTTTGAGGATTTCTTAGATATGATACCAAAAAACATAAGCAACAAAAACAACAACACACAAGTGGGGCTACATTAAATTTAAAAGCTTCTGCACAAAGATGAGAATAATCAGCAGAGTTAAAAGGCCGTCTACGGTATGGGAAAACATATTTGCAAACCATATATCTGATAAAGCGTTAAAATCTAAGATATATAAAGAACTCCTACAATTTAGTAGTAAAATAAACCCAATAATATAACTTAAAATGAGCAAAGGATTTGAAAAAAAACATTTCTTTAAAGAAAATATAGAAGTGTTCTCCTGGTATATAGAAAGATATTCATTGTTGCTAATCATCAGAGAAATGCAAATCAAAACCTTGATGAGATATTATCTCACATTAGTCAGAATTGCTGTTATCAAAAAACAAAACATACAAAATGTTGGTCAACCATATTAGAAATGCTCAATACTACTAATTATTAGAGAAATGCAAATCAAAACCACAATGAGATACCATTTCACACCAGTCAGAATGATTATTACTAAAAAGTCAAGAAATAGCAGATGTTGGTCAGTTTGCAGAGAAAATGAAACACTTATACACTGTTGGGGCAATATAAATTAGTTCAGCCACTACGGAAATTAGTTTGGAGATTTCTCAAATATCTTAAAGCATAACTACAATTCGACTCAGCAATCCCGTTACTGGGTTTATACTCAAAGTAATGCAAATTGTTCTATCATAAAGACACATGCATGCATATGTTCATTACAGCACTATTTGCAATAGCAAAGACATGGAATCGACATAGATGCCCATCAGTGGTGGACTGGATAAAGAAAATGTGGCACATATACACCATGGAACACTATGCAGCCATAAAAAAACTATATCATGTCCTTTGCAGCAACATGGATGGAGCTGGAGGCCATTATCCTAAGCAGATTAATGCAGGAACAGAAAACCAGATACAACATGTTCTCACTTGTAAGTGTAAATAAAACATTGAGTACTCACGGACACAAAGTAAGGAGCAGTAGATGCCAGGGCCTACTTGAGAATGGAGAGTGGAAGGGAGGTGAGGATCAAAAAACTACCTATTAGATACTATACTCATGACCTATGTGACAAAATAATTTCCACCAAACTCATACAACGTGTGATTTACCTACGTAACAAACCTGCATATGTGCTGTCTTAACTAAAATAAAAGTTGAAAAGGAATAAAATGTTTATGAGAACTGGGGAAATTGCAATCCTTGTATACTGTTGGTGGAAATATAAAATGCAACCACTAAGGAAAACTGTCCAGAGGTTTCTCAAAAAAATTTTAAAAGAACTATCAAGTAATCAGCAATCTCACTTGGCATCTATCCAAAAGAACTGAAGTCAGGATCTTGAAGTAGTGTTAGTATTCCTGTGTTTATTATAGCACTATTTACAATAGCCAAGGTGTGGAAACAACCTAATTGTCCAACATAGATGGATTTTAAAAATGTGCAAATGTACAATAATATGACTACTCACACATGTGCACACACATACACAAGGGAATACTATTCAGCCTTAAAAAGAAAGAAGTTCTGCAATATGTGACAACAATGGATGAACGTTGAGATCATTATGTTAAATGAAATCATCCAGTCACAGGAAGACAAGCACTATATGATTCCAATTTTATAAGATATCCAAAATAATTAAATTAATAAAATCAAAGAGTCAAATGGTAGTTTCCAGTGGTTGAGGAAAGGAGAAAATGGGAAGTTGTCAATCAATAAGCAAGGGCATACGTTTCAGTCAAGCAAAATGAATAAGCTCTAGAGATCTGCTGTACAACAGTGTACCTAGGGTCAACCATAGTGTTTTGTACATTTAATAGTTTGTTAAGAGTGTTGATCTCATGTTAAGTGTTCTGACCACAATAAAGTAAAATATAAAATAAATAAGGAGAAAGAGCTGTAGCCTGAAGAGAACCCATACTCAGACATTGTTGATTACTTTAGTGTGATTTTCCTGCTTGGTTGTTTTAGACATATTTGACCTGCTTTGTAGGCTAAGAAAATGTGCAAACGGAAAACAAAATGCAGATACCTTTAACACTATGGCACTGATTACTTAAAGGGATGGGAAATGAAAAAGCGTGAGACTGTGCCTGGCACAAGCATTGGACACTTCATATTCTGAGACAGGAAAGTTGAAGAGATACAGTGAATATAGAGATATTTTGAGATCTAGGTGAGAGTGGTCACATCCTTTTACACAAGAAAAACTTAATTTTACCATTACAGTGAAGGATATCTTTACTGAGAGTGAAGGTATATATGAAGTCGGAAGACTGAAAACTGTGGTCAATTATGGGCTTTTATATTTTAAAATATTGGCATTGGAGCAGCTGTGAGTGTATGGAGTTCAATAATGAGGCTGGATGTACAATGTTATGAAATAAAAAATTGAATGTATGCATATGGAGGTGCTGAGGGATTTTGAAGCAAGAGTGCTATGCATTTATTCTACAAAAGGAAGCAATGAGAGGGAATGAGATAGGGCAAAAATGCTCTGGCTGAGGATATTACATAAAAACCAATTAGATAAAAGGGTTTCCCTCTTGGTTGAGGGCACCTTGGTGTACATATTAAGAAACTTTAATGTGATGTGAAAGGAAATCAGAATTCACTCCATTTCCTTGGGCAGAGGAGTGTCATGATCACAGTAATACAGAGTAGTTGGAGAAAAAAAGAGGCTAGGCAGGAAGATAAGTTAGGAGGCTGTTTTAGTCATTCTCCTGTGAAACAGAAATAGTAATAGAAATACATAGAAAGAGGCAGTTGGCAGTGACATTGTGAAGGGAAAAAATCAGTCTTTTAAAATTTGCTATATTAAATAACAATTGACAATTGTCACACTATAATTACATTTTAAGTAATTTCATGTAACCATGCATGAAATGAAAGAACATTATAGTGATAAATTGTGCAATCTATTTTCTCAATGTTAATATTTAATAATATGAGATTGACATTTAAATTTATTAGAGGAAATGCTATGGTTTACTTTTTTATTTAACTTGTGAAAAGAAATTGCCACATCACACATAAATACAACTTATATACCTTCATGAATTTAGCCTTATCAAAATTAATTAGAGGAAACATTTAAAAGTTATAATGCAATAAAAATAAATTTAAAATATGAAAAATATAGAAGCATGTCATACTTTATCTCAACCCTTGCCTCTTCTAGTTTCTGCTTTTAACATTGTCATAAATTCAGCAGCATTTATAATCAGTGTGATTACTCATTCTATATTTTCCTTAGTCAGGGATGCATTTATTATTATTCATGTTTTAAGTAAATTAGTTTAAAACTATAACTTTGTCCAGATCTGCACTTCAGAATGAATTATTTCCACTATTCTTTCAAAGTGAACATTTATATTTCATATTGCGTTATATAACTCAGTTTGAAAATCTTAGGCAATTGTAAAATTATGATGCTAGGAGGGTCGTCAAGTGATTTTTCAGTCTACCCCTTGTCTCAGCACATGATTGGTACCAAGTCATGTCAACTATTTCATTCTCCTGGAAAAAAAAAAAAGGTTTTCCTTCTTTATAAGCTGAAACTCTCCTGCTCCATGATAAGCTCACAAATTTTTTTCTTTGGTGGCATGAGTAACAGTTATTCACGTGTCTTCATAAAATAGCCTTTCATTTATTTGAAATCTACTTTTAGTGATACTTGACACAGTGCCAGTGGATCAAATACATTGCTCAAAAATATTTTTAACCAAACATAGCAGCATTAATCAGCTTTCAGAACAAATTGACAGTTTGGAGAATGTACCTTGCAAGTTGTTTAAGATATTTGACTAAGTAGTCACAGAAAATTTATCCTTAATAACAATGATAATAATAATAATTCTTCCTCTTTCTTGTTATTGTCAGCAAAAAGCAAATCGCTTCGCATGCTGAAATAAGCAACAAACTGTGAAAGTGCACACTTGCATATATTTCACTATATAACCAAGTCAAATGCCTAGGAGAGTTAACTTGATACACATTAAATGTATAAAATTATTTTTTTCTTTCCATATTTTATTGTAGGTTCAAGAGGTATATGGGCAGATTTGGTACATGGATAAATTGACAGTCACAGGGATTTGTTGTACAGAAAATTTTGTCATCCAGGTAATCAATATAATATTCAATATATTTTTAATCCTTACCCTCCTCCCTCCCTCCACTCTCAAGTAGGCCCCAATGTATATTGTTCCTTTTTTTGTGTCCATGTGTACTCTATGTTTCCCTCACACTTATAAGTGAAAATATGCGGCGTTTGGATTTTTGGTCCTGTGTTAATTCACTAAGGATGGTCTTCAGCTGCATCCATGTTGCTGCAAAGGACATGATTTTATTCTTTTTTATGGCTGGATAGTATTCCATGGTGTATATGTGCCACATTTTTTTATCCAGTCCACCATCGATGGGCATTTAGGTTCATTCCGTGTCTTTGCTATTGTGAATAGTGCTGCAATAAACATACGCGTGCATGTATCTTTATAATGGAATGATATGCATTCCTTTGGGTATATACCCAGTAATGGGATTGCTGGGTCAAATGGTATTTCTGCCTCTAAGTCTTTGAGGAATCACCAAACTGTCTTCTACAGTGGTTGAATTAATTTACACTCTCACCAACAGTGTAAAAGCATTCCTTTTCCTCCACAACCTCTCCATCACCTGTTTTTATCTGTTTTTTGTTGTTGTTGTTGTTGTTTGTTTGTTTTACTTTTTTGTAATATCCATTCATCCTAGCCATTCTGACTGGCGTGAGATGGGATCTCATTGTGGTTTTTATTTGCATTTATCTAAGGATTAGTAGTATTGAGCATTTTTTCATATGATTTTTGGCCATGTGTATGCCTTCTTTTAAAAAGTATCTGTTCATGACTCTTGCCCATCTTTTAATAGGGTTGTTTGGTTTTATTTTTTTGATTTAAGTTTCTTATAGAGTTTGGATATTGCACCTTTGTCAAATGCACAGTTTGCAAATATTTTCTCCCATTTCTGTAAATTGTCTCTTAACTCTGTTAATAGTTTTTTTTCCTATGCAAAATCTCTTTATTTTAATTAAGTTCCACTTGTCAATTTTTCTTTTAGTTGCAATTGCTTTTGACATCTTCATCATGAAGTCTTTGTCAGGATTGATGTTGAGAATGCTATTTCCTAGGTTTTCTTCTAGATTTTTTAAGAGTTTTAGGCCTTACATCTTTAATCCATCTTTAGTTGATTTTTGAATATGATAAATGGAAGGGGTTCAGTTTCAATCTTCTGCGTATGGCTATCCAGTTATTCCACAATTTATTGAATAGGAACTCTTTCCTCATTGCTTATTATTGTCAGCTTTCTTAAAGATCAGATGGTTTTAGGTGAATGTCTTTACTTCTGAGTTCTCCAACCTGTTACATTGGTCTATGTGTCTGTTTTTGTATCAGTACCATGTTGCTTTAGTTACTGTAGCCTTATAGTATAGTTTATAGAAGTCAGGTAGTGTGATACCTCCACCTTTGTTCTTTTTGCTTCAGATTTCTTGGCTACTTGGGCTATTTTTTGATTCCAAATGAATTTTACAACATTTTTCTTTATAATTCTGTACAGAATATCATTGGTAGTTTAATAGGAACAGCACTGAATCTGTAAATTGCTTTGGGCAGTATGGCTATTTTAACAATATTGATTTTTTCTATTCATGAACACGGAATGTTTTTTCATTTGTTTGTGTCATGTTTGATTTATTTCAGCAGTGTTTTGTAATTCTCATTGTAGAGTTATTTTATCTTCCTGGTTAGTTGTATTCCCAGGTATTTTAATCTTCTTATGGTTATTGGGAAGGGGACTGCAATCTTGATTTGGCTCTCAGCTTGGATGTTATTCATATATAGAAATACTACTGTTATGTATACATCGATTTTATATACTGAAACTTTGCTGAAATTGTTTATCAGCTCTAGGAGTCTTTGGGCACAGATTATGGAGTTTTCTAGGGATAAATAATATTGTCTGAAAATAGATAGTTTGCTTTTTTCTATTCATATTTGGATGCCTTTTATTTTTTTCTTGCCTGATTGCTCTGGCTAGAAACTACCCATACTATATTGAATAGGAGTGGTGACAGTGAGCACCCTTGTCTTTTTCCAGTTCTCTCGGGAAATGATTCCTGCTTTTGCCCATTCAGTATGATGTTGCCAGTAGGTTTGTCATAGGTGGCTCTTATTATTTTGAGGGATCTTTTATTTCTAGTTTGTTGAGGGTTTTTAACATGAAAGAATGTTGAATTTCATCAAAAGCCTTTTCTGCCTCCATTGTGACGATCATGTGGTTTGCTTTTAGTTCTGTTTATGTGATGTTCTTATTGTGCAGCATGACAATTAGTTATAAAAGGTAAACAGGTCACATAATGAGTGCAATTTAATTTTACTCATACATAAAAAGGCTGAATTTTTTTCAAGTTTTTAAAATTATTGCATGTTACTATGTTCTGAGTGTTATAAAGATTATTCAAATATAAGATCGTTGTTGAGGCATCTGTAATTAGTGTTTGATATTAAAAACTTTTTCTTGAAATCAGAGATAACTTTTTAACATGTTTATTATACTTATGCCATCACATTAAAAAGAAAAGGGCATGTATCTGATTTACTGAGGCTGGAGTTGACTACAATCCCCTGGCATCTGTCCATTGCATCACTCTTCTTCTTCAAGATTCTTCTTCAAACATCAGGTGTTCCTGATTCACTACCATCTCTCCAGTCACCATGGTGCTGATGGTCTCCAAGTAGTTATACTTTGGTCCACGATGGTGGTATTTAATTCCTAGGACTGTCAGTACTACAATCCTGCTGCAAGAGGGAATATCTGACCCAGACCACGCAAATTACATTGTCAGATTCCCCCTTCTTTCTATCTTTTAGACCAAAAAGTTTTTTAGCGATAAGATAGAATGGCTCCTTATATATTCTTCCAAATATACTATTTATGAAATAAATTTTAAGTTATTAGCTCTTTAGTATATTGTCTAGTGGAAACCACTGTCCTAGACCCTTAGAAATTGAAAATTTATTCTCTCAAACTCTCTGTTTAAAACAATAGAGGCTGGGCGTGGTGGCTCATGCCTGTAATCCCAGCACTTTGGGAAGCCGAGGCTGGTGGACTACCTGAGGTCAGGAGTTCGAGACCAGACTGGCCAATATGGTGAAACCCCGTCTCTACTAAAAATATAAAATTAACCGGGCGTGGTTGCACATGCCTATAATCCCAGCTACTTGGGAGGCTGAGGCAGGAGAATCACTTGAACCAGGGAAGTGGAGGTTGCAGTGAGCCGAGATTGTGCCACTGCATTCCAGCCTGGGCAACAAGAGCGAAACTCCATCTCAAAAAAAAAAAAAAAGAATAAAGGGATTTTGTTTTTGTTCTGTTTGCATTTCTCCTTTAACATCTCTTTCCTGAAGATGAGTGGGATGAAGGACTACAAATGTAAAAAAATTATTTGAAGAAAAAAGAAAAGCAAATCCATAAATATTATATCAAATTAATATTCAGACTTACTTCACCTCTAACTTGTTGCTTTATCCTCCACCAAGGATGATGGTTTAATTTATATCTTCTGAAACAAACCATAAATTAAACCATATTCTTCCTAATTTCAAATTTCTCCCTAAAAAGGTGGAGATTTTCATTTAATTTGTCTACTATCTAGCACAATAATTTAATAGGTGCTCAAAAAATGTTTATATGTGTGCTTATGTAGGTATAAGTTCAGGATTCCACCATGATCTTTAATTGAAGACTTAATTTTATTATTTCATTAATTCATTCAATATTGAAAAGATAGTCATTTAAAGCTTTTTCATTACCAGACACTTCTAGATTCTAGTGATAAAAACATGAAAATATAAATGTCCTACTACTGTGCCCTTTAAGACATCACAGTCTAGTAAAGAAGACAGTCAAGCAAACAGAAAATAGTATCAAGAAGCATATACGGTATATATCAAGAGTCATCAAGAGGTATTTTAAAAGTGTGGTAAGTTTGCTTCACTAATGCATCCCCAGCGCATAACATAGTGTCTACCATACAGAAGATATTCTATCATTAAGAAGAGTATTGATTTTTTACAGGTAAGTATTACAAAGGAGCAATATGTTTCGCTACGAAGGCATAGTTAGGCTTGTAGTTTGTCACAAATTAACTGTAACCAGTTACTGACAAACTGTCAATATTTATAAAAGATTTCCCTTTTATAAAATTTAACTGTTTCTGCTCATAGTAATATTCCCGCTCTCTTTTATTCCAAAGTATTTAGACTGGTTGTTTAGTGCAGAATCAAATTTGTTGAAATGAGGATCTGAATACTGTTTCTAATTCTTACTAAAAATGTGACTTTGGGGAGTTTATCTACTCTTTCTGAGCTTTGACTATCTTATCTGTAATATAGAGATAATAGAAGTACCACTTCATAGACGTGCTGTATGGATTAAATGCTTAATATATGTGAAGTGTTTGTAACAGTCCTGGCACATAGTAAGTGCTATATAAGCATTAGCTATTCTTATTATGTTAGAGGTTCCCCCCCTCCACCCCCCGCCCCGCCCCGGAGTCTCACTCTGTCGCCCAGGCTGGAGTGCAGTGGCGCAATCTCGGCTCACTGCAAGCTCCGCCTCCCGGGTTCACGCCATTCTGCTTCAGCCTCCCGAGTAGCTGGGTACAGGCGACTGCCACCACGCCCGGCTAAAATTTTTTTTTTTTTTTTGTATTTTTAGTACAGACGGGGTTTCACCGTGTTAGCCAGGATGATCTCGATCTTCTGACCTCTTGATCCGTCCGCCTTGGCCTCCCAAAGTGATGGGATTACAGGCGTGAGCCACCGCACCCGGCCAGTATAGGTTTTTTGTACAAGTAACAAGAGGCAAGAGTCTAACAAAGCTTGTTAGCAGTTGCATGTTATCCTGGGTGGGTCCATAGAAATTGTTGTGCTGTGTGAACTATGTCATTTGGTTCTAAGAGAAAAACAATTGAAAGTAACTGTGAGATAGTAAGTACAGGATATCTGAGAGCCTGTAAAAAAGCAGCATCTCAGCACTTCACATAATCAATATGTGACAAACATAAATTACACAGAATAATTTATTTCTTTTAGGATAACTTATTTTTTAGGCCAGGTATCTATTAGTCATTAGGCTTGCTGACTGATTTCTTGTATCTTCACCTGAAATCCTTTCTTTCATTCTGAGTTAAGATTATTTGTTTGAATCTGAGCTAAAGCAATCTGTCCCCTAGAAAATAGTTAAATACTTAAGAATTTTTTTTCTCTTCTCTAGATATGTTATCCTGTAATCTTAAATCAGTGCCTCTTCTTAATCTAGGAAGTGATTCTCAAACTTCAAGATTCTGATAGAATATGTCAAAAATCTGACATTTCCTGCTACTCTCTACAGCTTTTGCCACTCTGAGCCACATGAGGAATGTACATTACTACACTTAGAGGTGTCTCTCCCCGTTTTATCTAGATATAACTAGTGCAGAAACTAAGAGGAAATGCAAAGATAGGATAAAAGAGAATGGCTTTCTCTGCAGATTACTACCTAGTGATTTCTTTTCACTGTAGTCCATCTAAAGGCTGTCTGGTTATGTCTTATTGGTATTCCTCCTTGTAGTATAAATGAGCAAATTTCTTGGCACCTGCTGAAGAGTTATATTAATTTGTGCAGCTGCTACATTTGAATTTTCAGGATCCCATAGTTTTATTTCCTGAAACTTAACTGGCGATGGTAACGGGAAAATGTTCATAAGAAATAACTTTAGGTGTTTCATATTTACTATTTATGTAAATTTTACATAAGCAGATAAATCTGGATTTTTGCTTAATTTCGAGTATTATGTAGAGAGGCCACATTTATTTTGAAAATCTGGTCTCTCTACATAATATTATAAATTAAGCAAAAATCCAAATTAGCAATGCTTTGTTGGCTTGTTTATTTTACAAGCTTGCAAAGCATGTTAAAAGAAGAGGTACTCACATATTACTGGGACAGATATGTCATTATTTTTCTAGATCTAAGAAATATGAATAATTATGTTTGTTCTTCATATATAGCTTTGTGTGCAACACTCTTACGTAGATATTTACATCACTTATCAAAATCCACTTCAGGCATTGGCACAAACACAAATACATAAGCTCTTCACATTAAAATAATAGCTCTGGGGAAGTGTCAAGATGCTGACTAGAAGCAGCTAGTGTGTGCTGCTGTCACTGAGAAAACATACAGCCAGTAAACACTACCTCTTCAACTGGATTATCCAGGAGGACACGTTGGGATTCATTAAGGAAGCAACATGACACACAGAGATCAGAGAGGAGTGAGACAGGACAGCTGCCCACCCAGGACTGGCACAGACTGCAGGGAGAAACCCCACCATGAAAAATGGTGACTCAGCAAGAGCCCCTAGGAACCATACACTTTATTCCATGGACTCTTGAATCCTGGGTGCATAAGATCCTCCTTCCCCTGCCCCTGGGGCCTCTAGACTGAAATGGAGAGCATTATGCATTCTGGGCAAAGATATCATTCAGGCCCACATGGAAGCCCAAAGATCTTGCATCCCTGAGAATCCCAGCTCCAGCTGCCATAGCCCCACCAAAAAGGGATGCCAGGCTCTCTCACATGCCTCCAGAAGAGGGTCCATATCAATGGTGTTGAGGAGCAGACAGCCTCTAGGTCTTGCCTCCGCTGCACTGCACTGAGCAAAGCCCACTGGCCTGGAACCCCAGCATAGCCACCCCACCCACAACTGAGCACTTGGGCCAGTTGCAGCTCTGCATTTCTCTGAGACAGAGCTCCCAGAGGTAACTGACAGGCCTAAGCTATTGCCATTGCTCCATCCTACTGCCATCAGGCTAGGGAAGGAATGAAGAGAACAAGAATTATTGTAGGCCACCTTCAGCACACCAGAGCTGCCATATGGAAAAGCAGCCAGACTGTTTTCCACACAAGAAACAAGACAGCATGTGTGCCCAGCTTGGGCCCACACTGCAGCTGTCTTACCCTTGGCTGAACATTCCCATTGGCGGGAGCTCTGTGTCACTCTGGGCTAAAGATCTCAGAGGCAACTGACTCTGGAAGTTTCATCCCTGGGAACTGATCCCTCCACCACTACCACGACCTTGCTATCCTTGGGCTGTAGAGCAACAAAAACCTTGATCACTTTGCTTTCACCTTCAGCACACCGCAGCTGCCATATGGAGAAGGGGTCAGTCTGTCTTCTCTGTGCGCCCCTGATGCCCTGCCTTTTACCAGGCAGGATGACCATCTTGGGCCTGTAGCACAGCATCTGCACTCCTTGCTGAATATTCTCATTGGCAGTGGCTCTGTTTCTGTCTAAGGAGGAGTTCTCAGAAGCAACTGGCAACCCCTCTACCACTGTCACCAGGCTGGGAATGCAACAAAGAGCCTGAGTGCTTTACTTGTACCCCCACCATGCCACAGCCACCCTACAGAGAAGAGACCAGACTGTCTTTCTCATAAGTCCACTGCCACCTCTGTTCTTCACCAGGCAGAGTCGAAAGGCTTGGGCTCACAATACAGCTGCCCCTGTATAATCATTTTGATTGGCAGCAGCTCAGCATTTCTAAGGGGTGGAGCCCCCAGAGACAAGTGAAAGACCCTCTGACATTACCACTGCCAAGAGTACCACCACCACTGCCCCAAAGCTGAGGAGGGAACAAAACATCTGAGCTTGCCCCAGGTCTGTGGTGCACAGCCTGAGAGTGCCAAGCCAAGATTAGTGGCCAGAACTTGAGTGGGAGAGGAACCCACAGTTTCAGAGCAGTTCCATGCAAAAACCACTTTGCTAATATACACCCCTGTGAATCCAAGAACAACAATTCAGCCACAAATAAAGACCCTCCCCCAAAGCGTTGGCTCTCTTAAAACAGTCACAAACAGAGGTCAATTGAATATGCTCAAATTACACCACAGGTAAAGAAACAACAACACAAAGATGGGAAAACAAAACAAAACAAAACAAGACAACAAAACAAAACAAAAAACAGCACAAGAACTGTGGCAACTGTAAAATCCAGAACATCTTTATACCTGCAAATTTCTACACTAGTTCCAAACAATTGTACTGAACCAGATAGAAAAAGATTAAATGACTACTGTAGATTTCAGAATCTGAATGGCAATGAAGATTATAAAGATTCAGGAGAAAGTTAAAATCCAATGCAAGGAATCTAAAGAATCCAGTAAAACAATATAAGAGATGAAAGACTAGCCATTTTAAGAAAGAATCGAACTGATCTGATAGGGCTGAAAAACTATCAGAATTTCATAGTACAATCAGAAGTATTAATTGAAGAATAGACCAACCTGAGAAAAAAATTTCAGTGCTCCAAGCCCAGTTCTTCAAATTAGCTCAGAGAAAAATAAAGAGAAAAGAATAAAAAAAAAATTAAGAAAACCTCTGAGAAATATGGGATTAAGTAAGGAGACAAAACATATGACTCCTTGTTATCCCTGAAAGAGAAAGAGAGAGAGCAAGAAACTCAGAGAATATATTTGAGAATTTTGTACACAAAATTTTCCCCAACCTTGCTAGACAGGCTGGCACTCAAATTTGGGAAATTTGGAGAAGCCTTGCAAGATAGTATACAAGATGACTATCCCCAAGACACATAGTAATTAGATTTTCCAAGGCCAAGGAGAGAGAAAAAAATGTTAAAGGCAACCGGAGGGAAGTGGAAGGTCAGCTACAAAGGGAACCCCATCAGGCGGACAGCAGACTTTTCAGCAGAAACTCTACAAGCCAGAAGAGAGCAGGAGCCTATAGTCAGCATTCTTTTTTTTTATTTTTTATTATACTTTAAGTTTTAGGGTACATGTGCACAATGTGCAGGTTTGTTACATATGTATACATGTGCCGTGTTGGTGTGTTGCACCCCTTAACTCGTCATTTAGCATTAGGTATATTTCCTAATGCTATCCCTCCCTCCTCCCCGCACCCCGCAACAGTCCCCGGTGTGTGAAGTCAGTGTGGCGATTCCTCAGGGATCTAGAACTAGAAATACCATTTGAACCAGCCATCCCATGATTGGGTATATACCCAAAGGATTATAAATCATGCTGCTATAAAGACACATGCACACGTATGTTTATTGCGGCTATTCACAACAGCAAAGACTTGGAGCCTATAGTCAGCATTCTAAGAAAAAAAAAGAAATTTCAACCAAGAATTTTATATTCAGTCAAACTATCATTCATAAGCAAAGGAGAAACAAATGCTGATGGAAATTGTTACGATCCGATATGCCTTACTAGAGGTCCTTAAGGGAGTGCTAAGGGAAAACCCATTACAGGCCAACACAGAAATTCACATATGTACATAGACCACTGACACTATAAAGCAACTATACAATCAAGTCCACATAACAACCAGCTAAAAACATGACAAAATCAAATTTGCAAATACTCATATTAACCTTGAATGTAAATAGGCTAAATGCCCTATTTATAAGGCACAAAATTGCACGTTCAATAAAGAAGCAAGACCCAACTGTATGCTTTCCTCAAAAGACACATCTCACATGAGAGGACACCCATAGGCTCTAAGTAAAGGGCTAAAGAAAGATCTATCAAGTAAACAGAAAACAAAAAAGAGCAGGTTTGCTAATATTATTTCAGACAAAACAGCATTTAAACCAACAACAATCAAAAAGGAAAAAGAAAAACATTACATAATAATAGAGAATTCAATTCAACAAGATTTAACTATTTTAAATATATATGCAAACAACACTAGAGAACTGAGGTTTATAGAACAAGTTCCTAGAGACTTGCAAAGAAAATTAGATAACTACACAATAATAGTGGGAGACTTCAACTTCCGTCTGACTCTGAAAGACACCACCCCTCATTTTGCCTCCATCAGCTAAGGAGACAAAATCTAACAAGCATATTGAGGACTTACACTTGACACTTGATCAAATAGATGGAAGAGACATTTACAGAACACTCTACCCAAAAAGAACAGAATATACATTCTTCTGTTCTGCACATAACGCATAATCTAAAATTGACCACCTGCTTGGAAATAAAGCAATTCTGAACAAATATAAAAGAAAACCAAAACAATACCAACCAGAATCTCAATAAAGTAATATATATATATATATATATATATGTATGTATAAATCAGACGGAGCATGGTGGCTCACGCCTATAATCCCAGCACTTTGGGAGGCCAAGGTGGGTGGATCACCTGAGGCCAGGAGTTCAAGACCAGCCTGGGGCAACATGGTGAAACCCTGTCTCTACTAAAAAAAAAAAAAAAAAAAAAAAAAGCCAGGTGTGGTGGCACATGCCTCTAATCCCAGCTACTTGGGAGGCTGAGGCAAGAGAATAGCTTGAACCTGGGAGGTGGAGGTTGCAATGAGTCAAGATTGTGCCATTGCGTTCCCCGCTGGGAGACAAGAGTGAAACTGCCTCAAAAAATAAAAAAAATCAGTACTAAGAAGGTTTCTCAAAATTATAAAATTACACAACCTGCTTTTGAATGACTTTTGGGGAAGCAATGAAACTAAGGAAGAAATCAACCCAGCAATCCCATTACTGGGTATATACCCAAAGGATTATAAATCATGCTGCTATAAAGACACATGCACACGTATGTTTATTGTGGCACTATTCACAATAGCGAAGACTTGGAACCAACCCAAATGTCCAACAGTGATAGACTGGATTAAGAAAATGTGGCACATATACACCATGGAATACTATGCAGCCATAAGAAAGGATGATTTCATGTCCTTTGTAGGGACATGGATGAAACTGGAAACCATCATTCTCAGCAAACTATCGCAAGGACAAAAAACCAGACACCACATGTTCTCACTCAGATGGGAATTGAACAATGAGAACACATGGACACAGGAAAGGGAACACCACACACTAGGGCCTGTTGTGGGGTGGGGGGAGGGGGGAGGGATAGCATTAGGAGATATACCTAATGTTAAATGAGGAGTTAATGGGTGCAGCACACCAACATGGCACATGTATACATGCGTAACTAACCTGCACGTTGTGCACATGTACGCTAAAACTTAAAGTATAATTAAAAAAAAAAACGAAAATAATGAAAACAAAGAAACAACATACCAGAAAGTATGGAACACAGCTAAAGTATTAAGAGACACATTTATAGTGATAAATGCACACATGAAAAAGTAAGATCAAAAATTAGCAACCCAATAACCTGCTTTGAGCTAGAAAAACAGGAGAAATCCAGCCCCAAAGCTGGCAGAGGAAAATAAATTATCGAAACAAGAGCAAAACTAAATGAGAGATGAGAAAAAATAAAACATACAAAAGATCAACTACACAAAAATTTGTTCTTCAAAAGAATAAATAAGATTGGTAGACCACTAGCTAGACTATGAAAGAAAAAAGAGAGAAAATTCAAATAAAGACAATCAGAAATGACAAAAGGGACATTACCAACAACCCCACAAAAAACAAAAGTCCCTCAAAGACTATTAAGAATACCTCTATGCACACAAACCAGAAAATGTAAAAAAAAAATAGATAAATTCCTGGAAACATAAAATCTCCCAAGCTTGAACTAGGAAGAAATTGAAATCCTGAACTGAACAATAATGAGTTTTTAAATTGAATCAGTAATAAAAATCCTACAAACCAGAAAAAGAACTTGACCAAATGAATTCACAGCTGAATTCAACAAAATGTATAAAGAAGAGTTGAAACCAATTCTACTGAAACTATTTCAAAAGACTGAGGAGTAGGGACTCCTTCCGTGCTCATTCTATGAGACCAGCATCACTGTGATACCAACACTGACAGAGACACAACAACAACAAAAAACAAAAATCTTTAGGCCAATATCCTTAAGAAACATAAATGCAAATATTCTCATCACAATACTAGCAAACTGAATTCCAACAGCACATCAAAAAGTTAATCTACCATGATCAAGTAAGCATTGTTTCTGGGATGCAAGTTTGATTGGACATACTTAAATCAATAAATGAGATTCACCACATAAACAGAACTAAACTCCAAAATCTTACGATCATGTCAATAGATGCAGAAAAGACTCATGATAAAGTTCAACATTCCTTAATGTTAAAAACCCTCATCAAACTAGGCATTGAAGGAACATGACTTAAAATATTAAGAGCCATCTATGAAAACCCACAGAAAACATCATATAGAATGAGCAAAAGCTGGAAGCATTCCCCTTGAGAACCAGAACAAAACAAGGAACCCCACTCTCGCTACTGTTATTCAACACAAGACTGCAAATCCTAGCCAGAGCAATTAGGCAAGACAATTAAATAAAAGGCATCTATATAGAAAAAGAAGAAGTCAAAATATCTCTCCATAGACAATATAATTTGACATTAAGAAAACCCCATAGTCTCTGTCCAAAGGCTTTTATATCTGATAAACTGTTTCAACATAGTTTCAGTATACAAAATTAATTTTGAAAAATCAGTAGCATTTCTATACACCAATAACATCCAAGCTGAGAGTCAAATCAAAAGTGCAATCCTGCTCACAATAGCCACAAAAACAATAAAATACGTAACTAAAGAAGTGAAAGCTCTCTACAACAAGAATTATAAAACACTGCTCAGAAAAATCAGAGATGACACAAATAAACGGAAAAACATTTCACGCTCATGAATAGGAGAATTAATATTGTTAAAATGGCCATACTGCCCAAAGCAATTTACAGATTCAGTGCTATTCCTATCAAACTACCAATGAGATTCTTCACAAAATTAGAAAAAACTATTTTAAAATACATATGGAGCCAATAAAGGGCCCAAAGAGCCAAATAAATCTTAAGCAAAAAGAATAGAGCTGGAGCCATCACTCTATGTGACTTAAAATGATACTACAAGGCTACACTACCCAAAACAGTGTGCTACTGGTACGAAAACAAACGTACAGACCAATGCAAGAGTTTAGGGAACTGAGAAATAAAGCCACACACCTAAAACCATCTGATCTTCAAGAAAGCTGACAATAGTAAGCCATGGGGAAAGAGTCCCTCTTCAATAAATTGTGCTGGGATAACTGGCTACCCATATGGAGAAGATTGAAACTGGACCCGCTCGTTTTACCATATACAAAAATAAATGCAAGATGGATCAAATACTTAAACGTAAAACCTAAACCTATAAAAACTCTACAAGCAAACCTAGGAAATACCATTCTGGTAATCGGCTCTGGCAAACACTTCATGACAAAGATGCCGAAAGCAGTTGCAACTAACTCAAAAATTGACAAGTAAGACATAATTAAAGAGAATCCTCACAGCAAAAGAAACTATCAACAGATAGACTACAAACAGACAACCTACATAATGGGAGAAAATATTTGCAAACTATGCATTTGACTAAGATCTAATATCCATATTCTATAAGGAATTTAAACAAATCAATAAGCAAAGGTAAACAACCTCAATAATAAATGGGGGAAGAACATGAAGAGAACATTCTAAAAAGAAGCCAAAAAGTGTATGAAAAAATGTCAATATCAGTAATCATTAAGAAAATGCAAACAAAACCACAATGAGATATAATCTCACAGCAGTCAGAATGGCTATTACTAAAGAGTCAAAAACCAACAGATGTTGGCTAGGTTGTGGAGAAAAGAAAACAGTTATACACTGCTAGTGGGAATGTAAATTAGATCAGCCACTGTAGAAAGCAGTCTGGAGAGTTCTCAAATAACTTAAAATACAGAACTTAAAAGGACTAAGCAATTTCATTATTGAGTGTGTACCCAGATAAATATAAATAGTTCTACCATGAAGACACAAGCATGCCTATCTTCACGGCAGCACCATTCACAAGAGCAAAGTCATGGAATAAACCTAGATGGCCATCAATAGTGAAATGGATAAAGCAAATGTGGTACTTATTCACCTTGGAATACTACCTCACCATAATAAAGAATGAAATTATGTTCTTTACAACAACATTGATGAATCTGGGGACCATTATCCTAAGCAAATTGATGCAGGAACATAAAATCAAATATCACACGCTCTCACATGTAAGTGTGAGCTAAACATTGAGTACACATGGACAGAAAGAAGGGAACAATAGACACCGGAGCCTACTTGTAGGTAAAGCATGGGTGGATGGTGAGGGTTGAAAAACTACCTATCAGGTACTATGCTTATTACTTGGGTGACCAAACCTCCATGACACACAATTTACCAATGTATCAATCCTGCACATGTACTCCCAGAATGTAAAATAAAATTTGAAAGAAAAAAATAAAACAATAGCTCTTTTAGAGCTAGTAGATTTTTACTCATAGAAAATGTGTTCAGTTATAACTTAAAACAGAACTACCATTTGACCGAGCAATTCCATTACTGGGTGTATACCCAGAGGACTATAGATTACTCTGCCATAAAGACACTTGCATTAGTCTGTTCATCACAGCACTATTCATTATAGCAAAGACATCAAATCAGCCTAGATGCTCACCAATGGTGTACTAGAGAAAGAAAAGATGGTACATATACAAAATTAAATACTATGCAGCTATAAACAATAAAATAATGATATCCTGTTGTTTGCAAAAACGTGGATGGAACTGGAGGTCCTCATGTCATGGAAAGACAAACTCCTTATGTTCTCACTTATTTGTGAGTGCTAAAAATCAAAACAATTGAATTTATGAAGATTGAGAATAGAAGGATTGTTAACCAGAGGCTGAGGATAGTGAGGTGCTGTAGGGGAGGTAGGGATGGTTAATGTACAGAAAAAAATAGAAAGAATGAGGAAGACATACCATTTGATAGCACAACAGGGTGACTATAGTCAGTAATAACTTAATTGTAAATTTTAAAATGACTAAAAGAGTATAATTGTATTGTTTGTAACACAAAGGATAAATGCTAGAGGGGATGGATACCTCATTTTCATGATGTGATTATTGCTTATTTCATGCCTGTACCAAAGTATCTCATATACCCCATAAATATATACACCTACTATGTATCAATCAAAATTTTTTAAAAATTAAAGAAGAAAAAAAAGAAAATTTGGTAAATATACACCATGGAATACTATGCAGCCACAAAAAACCAATGAAATGATATCCTATGCAGCAACATGGATGAAGCTGGAGGCCATTATCCTAAGCAAATTAACACACAGGAACAGAAAAACAAATATCACATATTACCACTTATAAGTGGGAGCTACATATTGAGTACACGTGGACACAAAGAAGGAAACAATAGACAGCAGAGCTTTCTTGAGAGTGAAGGGTGGGAGGAGAGAGAGGATCAAAAAACTGCCTATTGTCAGCTGGGTGCAGTGGCTCACGCCTGTAAACCTGACACTTTAGGAGTCCGAGGAGGGTGGATCATGAGGTCGAGATCGAGACTATCCCGGCTAACATGCTGAAACCCCATCTCTACTAAAATACAATAAATTAGCCGGGAGTGGTGACACATGCTTGTAATCCCAGTTACTTGGGAGGCTGAGGCAGGAGAATCGCTTGAACCCAGGAGATGGAGGTTGCAGTGAGCGGAGATGGCACTGCTGCACTCCAGCCTGGCGACAGAGAGACTCTGTATCAAAAATAAATCAATCAATAAATACATACATAAATTAAAAAAACCCTGCCTATTGTCTACTATCCGCACTACCCGGGCGACAAAATAATCTGTACAGAAAACCCCTGCAACATTAATTTACCCACATAATAAACCTATGCATGTACCCTGTAAACTTAAGATAAAAGTTGGAAATAAAAAAGAAAGCATCATTTCACCATTTTGTATTTGACTAAATGTTTTCAGGTGGCATAAACTCTCTTCTTCTCTACCTTTAGGACTTACCTGTGTTTGTACATAATTCTGTTTTCATTTTCAAGGATGTCATAAATAAACACAGGTATTAAGAGACATTATATAATTTTGATTTGGAGCCTCAGTGAAGTGGGGTGCCTTGAATTTTAATACATACATGGCCAAGAATAATAGAGCTATAAAAGTGCCACAAGCTGATTTTAGGTATAATATTTCCTATTTTGAAAGTTGATTTCTCAAATTTCCATATTATCACAAAAGTGTTTTTTTCAATGGCATCTATGTTATATGTCTACATGTATACACTGAGAGATAAGTTGTGTGCATGTGTGTGTCTAGTAAAACATGGAAAATTACATCCACTGAGGTATATTTTTAGCAACACAGAACATAGATGATTGACAGAACAAAGCATATGGAAATGAAGACAAATCTAACCCACATTTAGATCTAAGAAAAAAATATTTGCCTGAAGGGAAAATATTAATTAGTTTGTCTACATGCAAGATAAAAGTCTGGAAGACGTATCTATCAAAAGGCAGTGGAATAAACAGCAAAATGGAAATTATTTGTAAACTGACAGTAAACTTGGCAAACATTGAGGGGGTAAACAAGTTATTTGGCATGCAAAGCATTTTGAAATCACAGCCTCTGTCAGGAGGCATCTGTGCCTAGATTCACTTATTTGACAGAAATTAACATTTTGCAGAAATCTTTGTTGCATGCTAAAGATTTCTTCACCCTCCTTAATTATTTTAATTGCTGCTTCAGAATGTTCCAAATAAACACTCAAAAGATGCTAAACTCCACAAAGTCCAATCCAATTTCAATATTACAGAGTGATTGCACTCTGAGTTGACTATAATACCTACCAAGAGGTGAACTATTTAAGTAAATATACCCAGCATATTTTTATGGGATAAAATATAAGGGCCATGTAAATCCAGTAATAAGCCTTATAGCACTGGGAAAGGTAAAATTGCAGGTTCAGCCGCAGAAACTACTTTACCCAATTTTATCTATCTTACATAATTAAAAATCATCCAAGGGTCTAAAATCCTATGGATTAAATAATTTTCACTATCTTTAATTTCTGACAAAATTTTAGATAACTAGTAAGGTAAATTAAGAGATTTGGTATAGTGGGAAAAATATTGTCACAGAGATTCAGGAAGTCCTAGCTCTGTCAATAACTAGTTGTCACTTAACTTCTGTGGTTCTCAGTCTCCTCATCAGTAAAAAGAAAAAGATTTGATCTTGTCTGAAGTCCTTTTCAAGCTACAATTTAGACATTCCAGGTTATCTGATTATAAATGTTCAAACTCTCTTATTTTGGGAACTTAAGAAACTTATTTTCTTAACTGAAAACTGTCTTGTTCAAAACAGTGATTTTCTTTCTTTTTTTTTTTAAATAATATTCACTGTGAGAGAGATATCCGTCAGCAAAATCCTGTGATTTTTGTTTCAAAATAATAGAATCTTTAAGCAGTGACTTTTTCTCCTTTTACCTTTGAGGAAACTGATGTGTACAAAGATTAATTGACTTGAATTTAAGTGTTATATTTAAAACAGGTCATTTTTATGTTTAAAGCCCTTTGATAAGTGCTTTACTTTTATTATGTAACTCAATTTTTAAAACAGTGTATGAAGTAGGAGGAGGTAGTCTGGTAGTAGAAACAGAATTTATACAAAGTTAATTCATCTAAAGACTATTATTTCCACACCACAATATCCTCAAGTTAAGTAGGCAGTTGCATATTTAAGGTATACTTTAAGGGAATCTACTGATCTGCTATTCTACCATTAGATTCATTCCTGTGTGCTAACAATCCAGAATCTGCTTCTAGGACGTTCTTAATAGAAGTCACAAAAATGAGCTAACACAACAATTTGTAAGTGCTTGTCAATAATAAAGATTTCACTTGTCAGCAACAAAATCAATTAGTTATTTTTCATAAAGCTAGATATAGTCTATTTAATATACTCTATTATTTTAAATTATAATTTCTGCTATTTTGGTGTTAATGAATTATTCTTTTATGAAATAACAATCTATGTGGAAGACAATATATTCCATTTTGTCTGGAAGAGAGGTTTTGGCATATTAATTAAAAAGCAAGGCCCTGGTTTCAGGCTATCTTGGTTACACAACATCTACTTTTAATTTTGCAACTTGTGCAAGTGATTAAATCTTTCTAAAACTTTTCTCAGCTCTATAGCATGATTAATAATGGTATCATTTTCATATGATTATTATGATTATTACCCGAGTTAATGCATGTGAAGTGCTTTACACATGTTAATGGCATGTTAGATATTAGCTGTTACTTATATAATAGGGGTATAGGTTTATGTGTTTGAGTATACGTGTGTGTGTGTCTATGTTTTTCATAGCTTTGTATATTAAAATAAAAAGTTAGCAAACATATATTGGTCCTCTTGGTATTTCGTTGTTGTTTCATTTTACTGATCCATGAAATACACAAATCTTTGTATCAATGAACTAACTTTTAACCTTACTGGGATGTAGTTTCAGGACCTTAATACTAAATAGAATACAGGGAGTAGGCTAAATATGTATTGGACCTTCAGTTTGAAGCTGAAGGATAGGCTAAAAAGTCTGGGCTAGGAAGTTCAATTCAAAGTGTGAGTTGTCCAGAGAAAAATGGAAAGCACAGAAAAGAAATTGGAAATAGGAATTGGTCAAAATGGAGGTGTGAAAAGGCAGAAAACCAATTTAGCTGACATTCAGATTTTACTCAGGTCTTTTTCTTTCTATATTTCTTATCCAGAATCTTTTGTGGACATTCTTCATAGAGTGATACCAGATTTAAAATCAAAGATTGCTTCTTTGCAGAGGTGAAAAACACATAAACGCATGTAAGCCTCATTAATTTTCCTAGTCCTATTCTGTCCTGAGGAACAAGTTTGGACTTGAATTAAAAATATTCATCGTCAATGTGCAAATAAATGAAAGATCACAGAGAAACCTCACAAAGTGCACAAACTGGGAAACCTGAGAACACTGTGTGCTGAAAAACATAAATGTAATCTTAAGCTATTCCTCTTATTGCTGTTGTAGGACATATGTGATGTTGTCCTGGTCATAATGGGGAAGGATTTTCTAGAGACAGAGGAAAACGAGCTAGCCAGAATCCTTTGAGAGTTAATGGCAATATCATTGATGAAAATACTTCTCACTTCACTTATGGCTATATTCAGTGTAATCTTTCTTTCCAGAATTAATTAGAATGAAATGAATTAAAATTTTAAAAATGTAAATAATGGTCCTTTTGGATTTTTTTTTCTGAAGGGCATGGAAATCTATAAGTTATCTCTTATTAAGATACAATTGTCCGAAATGAGTAAATAAAAATCAGTTTTGATTGGTATTATTAAAGCTAAACATTTCATATCATGGTGGGGGCCAAGATGGCCAAATAGGAACAGCTCTGGTCTGCAGCTCCCAGTGAGACCAGTGCAGAAGGCAGGTAATTTCTGCATTACTGACTGATGTACCCAGTTCATCTCACTGGGACTGGTTAGGCAGTGGGTCCAACCCATGGAGGGTGAGCAGAAGCAGGGTGGGGCATCACGTCACACGGCAAGTGCAAGGAGCTAGGGGACCACCCTTCCCCAGCCAAGGGAAGCTGTGAGGGACTGTGCTACCCAGCTGGGTTACTACACTTTTCCCACAGTTTTTGCAATCTATCTGCAGATCAGGAGATTCCCTCTTGTGTCTACACCTCCAGGGCCCTCAGTTTCAAGCACAAAACTGGGCAGCTGTTTGGGCAGACACCAAGCTAGCTGCAGGAGTTTTTTTTTTTTCTTTCATACCCCAGTGGTGCCTGGAACCCCAGAAAGACAGAACTGTTTATTCCTCTGGCAAGGGGGCTGAAACCAGAGAGCCAAGAGGTCTCGCCAAGCAGGTCCCACTCCCACGGAGCCCAGCAACCTAAGAAACACTGGCTTGAAATTCTCGCTGCCAGTATAGCAGTCTGAAGTTGACCTGGGATAATCGAACTCGGTTAGGGGAGGGGCACCATAACTGGGGCTTTAGTAGGTGGTTTTCCCCTGACAGTGCTAAGGAGGCTGGGAGGTCTGGGCTGGGCGCAGCAAAGTGACTGTGGCCAGACTGCTTCTCTAGATTCCTCCTCATTGGTCAGGGGATCTCTGAAGGAAAGGTAACAGCCCCAGTCAGGGGCTTATAGACAAAGCCCCCATCTCCCTGGGACAGAGCACCTCAGGGAAGGGGGTGACTGTGGGCCCAGCTACAGCAGATTAAATCATCCCTGTGTGCTGGCTCTAAAGGGAGAAGCTGATTCTGACAAGAAGGATTCTCCCAGCACAGCGTACCAGCTCTGCTAAGGGACAGGCTGCCTCCTCAAGTGGGTCTCTGACCCCTGTGCCTCCTGACTGGGAGCTACCTCCCAACAGGGGTGGACAGGCACCTCACACAGAAGAGGTCTGGCTGGCATCAGGCTGGTGCCCCTGTGGGATGAATCTTCCAGAGAAAGGAGCAGGCAGCAATCTTTGCTGTTCTGCAGCCTCCACTGGTGATACCCAGGTGAACAACGTCTGGATTGGAACTCCAGCAAGCTGCAGTAGACCTGCAGAAGAGGCCTGACTATTAGAAGAAAAACTAACAAACAGAAAGCAACAGGATCAACGTCAACATAAAGGACTCCCACACAAAAATCTCAACCAAAGGTCATCAGCCTCAAAGAACAAACATAGATAAATCCACAAAGATGAGGAAAAAACAGAGCAAAAACGCAGAAAATTTCAAAAACCAGGATACCTCTTCTCCTCCAGATGATTGCAACTTTTCTCCAGCAAGGGCACAAAACTGGACAGAATGAGTTTGACGAATTGACAAAAGTAGGCTTCAGAAGGTGGGTAATAACAAACTCCTCTGAGCTAAAGGAGCATGTTCTAACCCAATGCAAGGAAGCTAAGAACCATGATAAAAGGTATAGGAGACTGCTAACTAGAATAACCAGTTTATAGAGTAACATAAAGGACCTGGTGGAGCTGAAAAACACAGAACAGGAACTTCGTGAAGCATACACAAGTATCAATAGCCGAATCGATCAAGCAGAAGAAAGGATATAAGAGAATGAAGATCAACTTACTGAAATAAAGTGTGAAGACAAGCTTAGAAAAACAAGAATGAAAAGGAATAAACAAAGCCCCAGGAAATACGGGACTATGTGAAAAGACCAAACCTACGATTTATTGGTGTACCTGAAAGAGACAGGGAGAAAGGAACCAAGTTGGAAAACACACTTCACAGTATTAGCCAGGAAAACTTCCCCAACCTAGCAAGGCAGTCCAACATTCAAATTCGGGAAATACAGAGAACACCACTAAGATACTCTTTGAGAAGAACAACCCCAAAATACATAATCATCAGATTCTCCAAGGCTGAAAAGAAAGCAAAAAATGTTAAGGGGAGCCAGAGAGAAAAGTCATGTTACCTACAAATGGAAGCACATCAGATTAACAGCAGATCTCTCTGCAGAAACCCTACGAGCCAGAAGAGAGTGGGGGCCAATATTCAACATTCTTAAATAAAAGAATTTTCAACCCAGAATTTCATATCCAGCCAAACTAAGTTTCATAAGCAAAGGAGAAATATAATACTGTCCAGATAAGCAAATGCTGAGGAATTTTGTCACCACCAGGCCTGCCTTATAAGAGCTCCTGAAGGAAGCACTAAATATGGAAAGGAAAAACCATTACCAGACACTGCAAGAATACCATAATATAAAGACTAATCACACTATGAAGAAACTGCATCAAGTAATGTAGCATCATGACAAGATGATCAAATTCACACATAACAATATTAACCTTAAAAGTAAATGGACTAAATGCTCCAATTAAAAGACACAGACTGGCAAATCAGATAAAGAGTCGAGGCCCATCAATGTGCTGTATTCAGAAGACCCATCTCATGTGTAAAGACACACATAGGCTCAAAATAAAGGGATGGAGAAATATTTACCAAGCAAGTGGAAAGGAAAAAAAAGCAGGGGTCGCAATCCTAGTCTCTGATAAAACAAACTTTAAAACAACAAAGATCAAAAAAGACAAAGAAGGGCATTACATAATGGTAAAATGATCAATGCAACAAGAACTAACTATCTTAAATATATATGCACCCAAAAGAGGAGCACCCAGATTTATAAAACAAGTTCTTAGAGATCTACAAAGAGACTTATACTCCCACACAATAATAGTGGGAGACTTTAACACCCCACTGTCAATATTAGACAGATTGAGAAAGAAAATTAACAAGGATATTTAGGAGATAAACTCAGCTCATTACCAAGTGGACCTACCAGACATCTACAGAATTCTCCACACGAAATCAACAGAATATACATTATTCTCAGTGCCACATATCACTTATTCTAAAAATGTCCACATAATTGGAAGTAGAACAATTCTCAGCAAATGCAAAAGAACGGAAATCATAATAAGCAGTCTATCAGACCACAGTGCAATGAAATTAGAACTCAGGATTAAGAAACTCACTCAAAACTGCACAACTACTTGGAAATTAACATGCTCCTGAATGACTACTGCATAAATTACAAAATTAAGGCAGAAATAAAAAAGTTATTTGACACCAATGTGAACAAAGAGACAATGAATCTCTGGGACATAGCTAAAGCTGTGTTAAGAGGGAAATTAATTGCACTAAATGTGCACATCAGAAAGTGGGAAATATCTAAAACTCTATCATCATAATTAAAATAACTAGGGAAGCAAGAGCAAACAAATTCAAAAGCTTGCAAAAGACAAGACATAACTAAGATCAGAGCAAAACTGAAGGAGATAGAGACACGAAAAACCCTTCAAACAATCAATGAATACAAGAGCTGTTTATTTGGAAAAGATTAACAAAATAGATGGACCACTAGCTAGACTAACAAATCCCTATAAAAATCCCTGAATAGACCAATAACAAGTTCTCAAATTGAGGCAGTAATTAATAGCCTACCAACCGAAAAAAAGCCCAGGATCAGACAAATTCACAGCCAAATTCTACCAGAGGTACGAAAAAGGAACTGGTACCATTCCTTCTGAAACCATTATAAACAATAGAAAAAGAGGGATTCCTACCTAACTCATTTGATGAGGCCAGCATCATCCTGATATCAAAACCTGGCAGAGACACAACAAAAAAGAAAATTTCAGGCCAATATCCCTGATGAACATCGATGTGAAAATCGATGTGAAAATCCTCAGTAAAAGACTGGCAAACAAAATCCAGCAGCACATCAAAAAGCTTATCCATCATAATCAAGTTGGCTTCATCTCTGGTATGTAAGGCTTGTTCAACATACACAAATCAATACATGTAATCCATCACATAAACAGAATCAATGACAAAAACACACAATTATCTGAATATATGCAGAAAAGGCCTTCAATAAAATTCAACACCCGTTCATGCTAAAAACTCTCAATAAACTAGGTATTGATGGAACATATCTCAAAATAGTAAGAGCTATTGATGACAAACCCATAGCCAATATCATACTGAATGGGCAAAAGCTGGAAGCATTCCCTTTAAAAAGTGGCACAAGACAAGAATGCCCTTTCTCACCACTCCTATTTAACATAGTATTGGAAGTACTGGCCAGTACTTGGAAATTAACAGGCAAGAGGAAGAAATAAAGTGTATTCACATAGGAAGAGAGGAAGTCAAATTGTCTCTATTTGCAGACCACATAATTGTATATTTAGAAAACCCCATTGTCTCAGCCCAGAAATTCTTTAAGCTGTTAAGCAACTTCAGCAAGTCTCAGGATACAAAATCAATGTGCAAAAATTACAAGCATTCCTATACACCAACAATAGACAAGGAGAGAGCGAAATCAAGAGTGAACTCCCATTGACGATTGCTACAAAGAGAATAAAATACCTAGGAATACCACTTACAAAGGACATGAAACATCTCTTCAAGGAGAACTACAAACAACTGCTCAAGGAAATAAGAAATGACACAAACCAAAGGAAAAAAATTCCATGATCATTGATAGGAAGAATCAGTATTGTGAAAATGGCCCTACTCCCCAAATTAATGTATAGATTCAATGCTATCCCCATCAAGCTACTATTGACTTTCTTTGCAGAATTAGAAAAAAAACTACTTTTAATTCATATGAAAGCAAAAAACGATTCCATATAGCCAAAACAATCCTAAGCAAAAAGAACAAAGCTGGAAGCATTATGCTACCTGACTTCAAACTATACTACAAGGCTACAGTAACCAAAATAGTATGGTACTGGTACCAAAACAGATACATAGACCAATGGAACAGAACAGAAACTTCAGAAATAACACCACACATCTACAACCATCTGATATTTGACAAACCTGCCAAAAACAAGCAATAGGAAAAGACTCCCTAATTCATAAATGGTGCTGGGAAAACTGGCTTGCCATATGCAGAAAACAGAAACTGAACCACTTCATTATACCTTATACAGAAATTAACTCAAGATGGATTAAAGATGTAAATGTAAAACCCAAGACCACAAAAACCCTAGAAGAAAACCTAGGCAACACCATTTGGTACATAGCCATGGGCAAAGACTTCATGACTAAAACACCAAAAGCAATTGCAACAAAAGCCAAAATTGTCAAATGGTATCTATTCAAACTAAAGAGCTTCCGCACAGCAAAAGATACAATCATCGGAGTGAACCAGAAACCTACAGAATGGGAAACAATTTTTGCAAGCTACCCATCTGACACAGATCTTATATCCAGAATCCACAAGGAACTTAAACAAATTTACCAGAAAAAAACAAACAACACCATCAAAAATGGGTGAAGGATATGAACAAACACTTCTCAAAAGAAGAAATTTATGCAGTCAAAAAACACATTAAAAAAAGCTCATCATCACTGGTCATTAGAGAAATGCAAATCAAAACCACAATGAGATACCACCTCACACCAGTTAGAATGGAGATCAGTTAGAATGGAGAGTCAGGAAACAACAGATGCTGGAGATGATGTGGAGAAACAGGAACACTTTTACACCATTGGTGGGAGTGTAAATTAGTTCAACCATTGTGGAAGACAGTGTAGCGATTCCTCAAGGATCTAGAACCAGAAATACCATTTGACCCAGCAATCCCATTACTGGGTATATACCCAAAGGATTATAAATCATTCTACTATAAAGACACATGCACACATATGTTCATTGCAGCACTATTTACAATAGCAAAGACTTGGAAGCAATCCAAATGCCCATCCAAGATAGACTGGATAAAGAAAATGTGGCACATATACAGCATGAAATACTATGCAGACATTAAAAAGAATGAGTTCATGTCCTTTGCACGGACACGGATGAAGCTGGAAGCCATCATTTTCAGAAAACTAACACAGGAACAGAAAACCAAACACCACATGTTCTCCCTCATAAGTGGGAGTTGAGCAATGAGAACACATGGACACAGGGAGAGGAACATAACACACCTGGGCCTGTTGGGGCATGGCGGGTAAGGGGAGGGAGAGCATTAGGACAAATACCTAATGCATGTGGGGCTTAAAACCTAGATGATGGGTTGATAGGTGCAGCAAACCACCATGGCACATGTATATCTATGTAACAAACCTACACATTCTGTGCATGTATCCCAGAACTTAAAGTAAAATTTTAAAAAAGCTGAACATTTTTAGAGCACAAAATGTCATTCATGAAAATATTTTGAATATTTTTGAAGTTAAATAACTATGGAGACAAGATGGCTGACTACAGGCAGCTAGGAGAAACATCTGCCACCAAGATACTGGGAAACCGGGAAGACTGCTGCACCTCGAGCAGATCTCTGGAAGGAAGCAGTTAATAGTGAACAGAAGGAGGACACAGATGATGGGCTGAAGGAAGAGGAAGTTGGGAACCCTGCACAGGGCTACCATGCTCCGGTACTCATTCCTGGCCCCCAGTGACTCCTGGGAAAGCGGTGAGTTGAGCAGGCAAGGCATGACCTGCTATTCCCACAGGCGTCTGGAATCCTGCCAGCATGAGACCCCATGACTGCTTGGGACACTTAAACTGGCAGGGAGAGCCACTTAGAGAGGTGGCAGGGGCAAGACTCCAGCATGTGTGGAACCCAGAGGGTTTGGTGTGAGAATATTTGCAGGGGAGCATGACCAGGGAAGTCCATCACCCAAGACTACCCTTGCTCCCCTGGGAGACTCTACCCTTAGGGGAACTGTTGAACCCAAACAGAGCACAGCAATCTTGCCCATGTAATGGAGACAGTCTAACGTGAGCACCCTTCAGTCCACTGGCCTCTCCTGGGTCCCCAGCCTGGCCATTTCTGCTTGCAGTGCAGCCTAGTATAGCCAACCTGGATGCTTCCTGGGGACCCGCATTATCGTTTCTGCACTACCAGATCATACCTGACCTTTGGGGACATCCAGCAGAGTGGCCTCCACTGACAGGCACCAGCCCACCAGCTCCCTCCCCCCAACACAGCCCTCACTGTGCCACTTTGCCAGCACATACTTGCCCACGACCACTCCCCCATCACTTTGCTTGTGCATGGGCAAACCTTGCCTCACCTTCCCTGTTGGCATGTGGGTTTATGTGCACCCCTCCTAGGCATTGTTGCTAAGATGAGTACTGCCACCATCCCTGCTGCCATGCCACCATGCCACCATTGCCAGTGAAAACACATGCACAGACACCACTGTCCCTGACCCCCACCCTGCACAGCCACCTGGGCTAGCATTAAAGCACACACAGTGATTGCCCACCCAGCGTCTGCTAGCGCCCCTCCTCTGCGCTGACACTATCACAGGTAGCAAGGTACACGTGGACCCCAGAGGCCTCAATTCCTCTCTTCTCCTTTCCCCAAGCACTGCCTCTCCCATTACTGCCAACACTGGCACAGAATCCAGCAGGCCTAAGATCACCAGCACCCTGACAAGCTGAGGAGCATGCAATTCACTGCACTGCTGCTGCTGCTGCTAGAGTGCAAATGATCACAGTTCTCACTGCTGCAACCAATGGAAGAGCTTTGGCTGGCACAACCCTTCAGATTGTTGTGGCCAGTAATCTGGGAAGACCTCAGACCCACCAATGCAGCAGTTTCCCAACCTCAAGGGGCCAGAAAACAAAGCCAGGAGCCTGATACTAGCCTCCCAGAATTACAGCACTCAGCCCAGGCATTGGCCCCCGCAAAGTCTACCAGAAATGAAGACAGCCAAATAAACCCATCTCATACCACAATCAAATACACAAGGACATCAAAGAAGATAAAAGAAAAGAAAAAAATTCCAATGGACAGCAACTTCAAAGACTGAAGGAACATTAGACCACACAGATGAGAAAGAACCAGTTCAAGATCTCCAGAAACTCAAAAAGCCAGAGTGTCTTTTTACCTCCAAACAATTGCACTAGTTCTGCAGCAATTGTTATTACTCAGGCTGAAATCGCTGAAATGACAAACATAGATTTTTGAATATGAATAGGAATGAAGATCATCGACATTCAGGAGAAAGTCAAAACCCAATCCAATGTTTCTAAGAGATATGATGAAATGATACAGGAGAGGAAAGACAAAATGGTCATTTTTATGAAAGGATAAAACTAAGCTGATAGAGCTGAAAAACTCACCTTAAGAATTTCAGAATAAAATTGCAAGTATTAACAGAAGAATCAACCAACCTGAGGAAAGAATCTCAGACCTCAAAGAACAGTTCTCCAAAATAACTCAGTCAGACAAAAATAAGGAAAAAAAATAAAGAAGAATAAATAAAACCTCCAAGAAATATGGGATTATGTAAAGAGACCAAGTCAACTACTCATTGGCGTCTCTGACAGAGAGGGAGAGAGAGAAAGCAACTTGGAAAACATATTTGAGGATATAGCCCATGAAAATTCCCCAACCTTGCTAGAGAGGCCAACCTTCAAATTCAGGCAACACTGAGAACCCCTGAAAAATACTACACATGAAGACAATGGCCAAGTCACATAGTCGTCAGATTTCCCAAGTTCAAAATAAAAGAAAAAGAAAATGTTCAAAGCAGCTAGAGAGAAGTGGCAGGCCACCTACAAAGGGAATCCAATCAGGCTAACAGCAGACCTTTCAGCAGAAACATGTAATGCAAAAGAAAATGAGCCCCTCTATTCAACATTATTTTATTTTATTTTATTTTGTTTTTGAGATGGAGTCTCGCTCTGTCACCCAGGCTGGAGTGCAGTGTCATGATCTCGGCTTACTGCAAGCTCCACCTCCTGGGTTCATGCCATTCTCCTGCCTCAGCCTCCTGAGTAGCTGGGACTACAGTGCCCACCACCACACCAGGCTAATTTTTTTTTTTTTTTTTTTTTTTGTGGAGACAGGGTTTCACTGTGTTAGCCAGGATGGTCTCGAGCTCCTGACCTCGTGATCCACCCACCTCGGCCTCCCAAGGTGCTAGGATTACAGGCGTGAGCCACCGTGCCCGGCCTATTCAACATTATTAAAGAAAACAGCTTCCAATCAGGAAGTTCATATCCAGCCAAAATAAGCTTTAAGTAAAGGAGAAATAATATCCTTTTCAGACCAAAAAAAAAAAAAAAAAATTAAGCGTATTTGTTACCACCAGACCTGTCCTACAAGAAATCATGAAGGAAGTGCTAAAACTGGAAAGGAAAGACCATTATTGGCCACTACAAAAATACACTTAAGTACATAGACCAGTGGCCCTAGAAAGTAATCATACAAACAAGTCTGCATAATAACCAGCTAACAACATGATGACAGGAACAAATCGGCATATATCAATACTAAACATGAATGTAAATGGGCTAAATGCCCTAAGTAAAAGTCACAGGGTGGCAAGTTGGATTAAAGAAGTAAGACCCAACTCTATGCTGTCTTCAAAAAAACCCATCTCATATTCTCATATTTAATGACAGCCATAGGCTCAAAGTAAAAGAATAGAGAAATATCTACCAAGCAAATGGAAAGCAGAAAAAATCAGGGGTGGCTATTCTAATTTCAGACAAAACAGACTTTAAACCAACAAAAATAAAAAAGACAAAGTAGGGCATTATACAATGGTGAAAGACTCAGCTTAACAAGAATACCTAACTATTCTAAATGTGTACGCACCCAACACAGGCACACTCAGATGCATAATGCAAGTCTTTAGAGACCAATGAAGAGACTTGGACAACCACACAATAATAGTGAAGGATAGAAACACCTCACTGACTTTATTAGATAGATCATTGAGGCAGAAAATTAACCAAGATATTAATGACCTGAGCACAACATTTGACCAAATGGACCTAATAGACACGTGCAGAAAACTTCACCACAAAACAACAGAAAATACATTCTTCTCATCTGTACATGGTGCATGCTCTAAAATCAGCAACACAATCAGACATATAGCAATCCTCAGCAAATTAAAAAAGAATGAAATTACACCAACCATGGTCTCCAACCACAGTGCAATCAAATTACAAATCAACCCTGAGAATATTGCTCAAAACCACATAATTACATGAAAATTAAACAATTTGCTTCTGAATGACATCTGGGTAAACAATGAAATTAAAGCAGAAATCAAGAAATTCTTTGAAAGTAGCATATGAACAGACACTTCTCAAAAGAAGACATTTATGCAGCCAACAGAAATATGAAAAAATGCTCATCGTCACTGGTCATTAGAGAAATGCAAATCAAAACCACAATGAGATACCATCTCATGCCAGTTAGAATGGTGATCATTAAAAACTCAGGAAAAAACAGATACCGGAGAAGTTATGGAGAAATAGGCATGCTTGTATACTGTTGGTGGGAGTGTAAATTAGTTCAACCATTGTGGAAAACAGTGTGGCGTTTCCTCAAGGATCTAGAACCAGAAATACCATTTGACCCAGAAATCTCATTTCTGGGTATATACTCAAAGGATTATAAATAATTCTACTATAAAGACACATGCACACGTATATTAATTGCAGCAATATTCACAATAGCAAAGACTTGGAACCAATCCAAATGTCTATCAATAATAGACTGGATAAAGAAAATGTGGCACGTATACACCATGGAATACTATGCAGCCATAAAAAAGGATGAGTTCATGTCATTTTCAGGGACATGGATGAAGCTGGAAACCGTCATTCTCAGCAAAATATCACAAGGACAGAAAACCAAACACTGCGTGTTCTCACTCATAAGTGGGAGTTGAGCAATGAGAACACATGGACACAGGGAGGGGAACATCACACACTGGGGCCTGTTGGGGGGTGGGGTGCTAGGGGAGGGATAGCTTTAAGAGAAATACCTAATGTAAATGACAAGTTGATGGGTGCAGCAAACCAACATGGCACATGTATACCTACGTAACAAGCCTGCACGCTGTGCATATGTATCCCAAAACTTAAAGTATAAAAATAATTTAAAAAAAATAACCCAAGCAACAGACACCAGGACCTACCTGAGGGTGAAGGGTGGGAAGTGGGTGAGGATAGAAAAACTTCCTATCAGGTACTATTCTCATCACCTGGTTGATGAAATAATCTGTATACTAAACCCCTACAATACGCAATTTTCCTATACAACAAACATGCACTCGTACCCCTGAACCTTAAATGAAAGTTAAAAAATAAATAAAATGCATATTCATTAATAAATAAATTTCTGTTTTTAAGCCACCCCAAAAGAGTATGATACTGTATGTAAATAGTTTGGAAAAGTAGCATTAACTTTAACGTAAGAGACAAAATGCACATTTGCTACTTTGTATAGTATTTGATTACTTATCATTTATTTATGATCTTCTATATATACTGAAAACCATTTCATTTATTACCTGCAGAATTTCAATAACATTGCTGTAAACACTGTTTTTGCTTGTGATGCTGTAACACATTACCTGAGACTGAATAATTTATAAAGAACAGAAATTTATCTTTTATAGTTCTGGAGGCTGGCAAGTCCAAGATCAAGATGCTGACAGGTTCATTGTCTGATGAAAGCTGCTATCTGCTTCCAAGGTGAAGCCTTGTTGTTGCATCCTCCAGAGGGGAGGGATACTGTCTTCTCACATAGTAGAAGGCAGATAGGCAAGCTGGCTAAATGCTGCATGAAGATACTTTTCTAAGGGCCTTATTCCCATGCATTGAGGAGCACTCTTAGCCCAGTTACCTCACAAAGGCCCCATCTTTAATACCACCACCTTGGCCATTAGGTTTCAACATCTGATTTTGAAGGGGATATAGTCAAGCCATAGTAAATACCAAGTTATTTATTTTCAGAAACTTATTTATGAAGTCATTTTTCCATGCAAACTCTACGAATATTCACTTTCACTTTTAGATTTAGATGAAGTTTTCATAAAAGCAAAAACAATGAAATGGCTGCATGTCTACCCTCCTCACTTTGGTTTCTCTGCCATGATTTGGCTTACTCTGCTTTCTAATCCCTATAGACATACTTAAAGAAGCACCTTGTGTATGGGGTAAAATTCTAAAGATATTTGCTAAGTTAATGATTTCATTTAGTTGAAATTACTTTTGAAGTTGTTTTATATTCTTTTACATTGCCCTTAGAAACATTGCATTTAATATGATTTTGGTATGTAACCCTAGAGAGTAACAGGTATAACAAGTGAAAATATATTTATAAGATTGGTAATTATGACATACAATAGGGAATACCTATATAAAATATAATGTAACATTTAATAAACATTTAACATTTTAATGAAATAAAAGTGATAATATAAAGTTGAATTCGTACATGTTAAATATAGATACAATGGAATTTCAAATGTACTGTTATCTATTAGCTTTCAGCTTCTGGCTACAGATCAAGAGCTGAAAATCTAGCTTAGACTGTAGAACTAGGGAATAATAAAAAGCAGGAAAGGAAGAGTAAAACATCTTTAGGTAATATGAATTAACTTATGGTAATTAACTAAATTTTCCCCTTCTCCACTTTTCTTATTTATCATATTATATAAAATGAAATTTGCTGGGTTTTGGAGTCAAATATTTTAAAAATTATATTCTAGAAAAATAAATTATATGTGTGCAGTATATATTTTAAAAGTAGTACTTGTTATAATTTAGAGAAATACTCATAAGTGTTTAAATAATATAAATGGGGAAGGAACTCATAATGGATTCACGAATTTCCTTTGTATGTTTTTTACTTTACCCCGACTAGAGTTTCCAATTTTATAATTGTATGTGAGGGAATGTAGTTACTCCATTGTTTCCCCACACATTGCCTAGCATGCTGGTTAGCACTCACTAGGTCTTCGTTGAAGACTTGGTTGGTTTTCTGCCCATCTGCTACTAGCACAAGGCACATTTGTTTATACATTTCTGTATTCAGTAACCAGTCAGTCAACATCTGTCCTATGTGAGCTACCCACAGCAGGACAAAGTCACAGCAAATTGTCAGTGCACACACAGGAGGAGTGAAGCTGACTGTGAATTTCTGGGAGTGCCTGGACAATATGCCAAGAGCTAGTCTGTGAAGAGAAAGTAAAGTCAGTGGATTTAGGGGCAGGTCACGGTGAAATGCTGAGTCAGCACGGTAGGAGAGATCAAGTATGAGTAGAGGCAATCACAAGAATCAGAAACTGGCACGGTACACCCAGTACAGGAATGAGGGCAAAGTGCAGCCGCTCATGACAAGTCACAAGACAAGAAATTAGTTCTTAGATTCCCTTCAAAAGCCTGAGAGATTGCGATACAAAGCTCTGGTCTTCCAAACAGAAGTCACTGGAAAAATCTCTTGGGGAGTTAAGCAGTAAGTTTTAGAATATATATGTAATGATCATTTCTTTCCTTGAGCATAGGAACTTCGGTCTTGTTCCTTGATAAACTCCATGAACACAATACACTGTCTGGAACGTAGTAGGTATTTAATAAATATTTATCAAATGAACAAATACAGGAACATCTGCAGTGAGTCCTCTGAGGGCTGATGCTTCAATAAGATGCATGCATTTTCTTTTTTGTATTCATTCAAGCAACCAAATAAGCAAAAAATTATGAATCTCATATATGCATAAAACTATGGGGAGTACACATATATACATGCAATATAATTGCTATCCTTAATGAGTTTTCAATCTCATAGAAACTGCAAAACCTTCACATAAAGCTATAATAAATAAGAAAATAGTATGCCACAAGTGAGATGTACACAAGGTAAATTGGAAGTGATGAACTCTGGCCTCAGATTAAGAGAAGACTGTGTGAAGGGGGTGATATTTCAGCTGAGTATTGAAGGACAGGGAAGCTTGATGCCAATTAAGGTAGGAAACAACCTATGTAGAAAGAAGGGTAACCAGAAAAGCACAGAAATAATAAATTGCCAGTTGAGAAATAGCTGGTAATCCAATTTGCTTGGGAATGTGAGATATGTTGGAAAGAGAATAGTAGGAAAAGAAGCAGGAAAGGTAGCATGGGTAATTATTAGGGTGATTCTCATTAACCAGGCTAAGGAGAATTAAACTCTACTATGGAATAGTTGGAGGCTTTGGTCAGGGGAAAGGCATAAACCAAAGCTTTTCTTTAGGAAGATGATCTGATAACATATATCCTGGGGTAAATCAGAGAAGGAACTAGTACAAAACAGAATGTCATGCAGGAGACCATTGCCATAGCCAAGAATAAACAAGCTTCAAAAGCAGCAAAGATGAGGCGAAGTCGTACATATTTTAGTAAAAAACGTTTTTAAAAATAAATTTTATTGAAGAAAACATGTCCTTTAGTGAAACATAAGGCCCTATTTTTCGTATGGCATATTATTTAAAAATTTCAAAACACTTTGCATTCATAGGTGCAGGATAAATTGGTACGTTGTGTTTCATGAATAACATAGTTTTCAATTCAAATAATATATTGGTCTATTTGATTTGAAGGTCATGTACTTTTTTGTCATTTTAAATTTTTTGTTTTTAATTGTTGTGAGTACATGGTAGATGTATATATTTATGGGGTACATGAGATGTTTTGATACAGGCATGCAATGAATAATAAATGAGCCCTCTTGTTTGATGAAACAGGCGTGGAAGTTAAGGAATGAATTAACTTATAATAATTAACTGAATTTTCCCCTTCTACACTTTTCTTATTCATCAGACATATTATAAAAAATGAGATTTGCTGGGATTTGGAGTCAATAATTTTTAAAATTATATTCTAGAAAAATAAATTGATACAGAATTGTCATTGGAATAGGTCATGTCACAAGGAAATATGTCTAGATAACAAAGGCCTTCTGAGCCCTGAACAATAGCAATGATATAGTAAATGCTATTATAGAATTAACAATGTAACCATCCGAAAAGAACTTTCTTGGTGTTTCAAAGGTGGAACTTCAGCTTGGTTTGAAGTTTGTACCGTTTCTATCATAAATAAAGTTTTGGCTTATTGTTGGAAAAAATTAAAATAATCCCTCTTTATGCAGCATGATGACTAAAATTGTTCATCTAATAAAAGTAATTTCTGAATTTTGCTATTTTTCCCATTTTGATGTTGCTTTGGTGGTCCCAATTTGATCGCATGTAAACATTAATTCATTTATCAAAACCTGAAACATTCTAAATTTCTGATTTGTCATACAAATATAGATCTGTTTATCCTACCCTGATATAACTGCAAAATGCAAGGTGAATGTATGAGTACATACATTCATGAAACATGAAAAGAGTTCCTGAATTAAAAGCATTATGATCAATCATTAACAAACGGAAGCCGCTATGTGCACTAGAAAAATATGAAGAGGATTTTTTGTTTTAAAATTGCATTCTTCACACTTAAACCAGTTGCAGATGGCATCAAGCAAGCAATTTTTAGAACTGATTTTATGAGATTACTTACCAATGTGAGTACTGAGAAGTTATTTTTGCTGAGTCTTCTACAGTACCTTGAGGACCAAAATTCCTGAATTTATCTTTAAAATGACCTGAATCTGCATTTCATAGGCCAGTAGTTATAGTAAAATTGGAAAGGGATGCATGCAAAGCTTGCAACTATTAAGCATCTCCAATTAAAGTAGGCCTGACATTTCTGTAAGTATTAATGTGAGGGTATAAAAATAAATTATATTTTTAAAGTTCTTTATTTCTCTATTCAGCCCAGCAGAAAATTTTTTCTGTCTCATCTTTTTCTTTTCGCATGTAAAATTACCATTTAACGGCCTACAGTTTATTACTGCTGAAGTTTCTTTTTTTAAGACTTTATGTGTTTGAAAAATTTTACTCACATACACACCTACAGTAATTTCTAAAGAGCAAACAAATGAAAAAGAGCACCTCGTTTTCATATAAATCCACACAACAGTTTAGGTAAATCTATTCTTGCTCTCTGATGTGGAGATGTGCAGGGAAAAAAAAAAATCAAACTAGAGGCAAGAACAAACAAACCAAAATCAGTCCCTGGAAAACTGTTGGCTCATTGTCATCAAAATAATTGGGTGTCAGAAGGAAACAAAAGTGTTTATCTCATAAAAGCAACTACGGCAGAATAGCTTTAAATTGCTCAATTTCCTATGCCACAAAGAGAACTGAAATTAAACACATCTTGGGATATTTGCTTTTCGTCTTGCTTTTCTAAGATATTCCCTGTCAAATCTTTATCAAAGGTCATTGGTAATCATATTTAAAAGATAAAAATTCAGATGACTTTATTCCTCTGGTTTTAATGATCAGAAAAAGACATTTGTATCCACAATAAGGAGAAACCCTTTCTAAATCCAATAATATTCTCTATTTCTTTAGTAATGTACTATATTTATTATATTTTAAATATGTATATCAGTTCTAAATTTAATTTAATAAATACCTGAAAGCCTACTGCATGCTGGGGACTTGCAGAAATAAATGGATATAGGGAGGTGTCTGTGATGTGATTCCTGTCCTCAATGTTTAAAGTATGTAACATATTGAAGAAATGACAAATGAGTCTGACAAATTAGTATAATGTAGCTGATGTGATGGTATTTACTGGAAGATAATTTGGGAAGGTATTTTGAGACCAGATCTTGGATAGTGTTAGTTTCTTGCTTAAAAATTGTGAATAATCACTCTGAAATTTTACTTCCTGAGTGGATATTCTAGCTCCATTATTTATTGATCCTAGATAAATTAATTTTAATGATTTTCAGTTTCTTTATTTATAAAATGGGCAGAATAGTACCCATTTTATCAATTATTTATAAGAATTAAGTAAATTAAGTGTAATGCCTGGCATACAATTGGGCTTAGCTGTCTGACTTGTTTTTGATCAATGAGATATAGATGGAAGTAAGATTCCTTGTTCCTAGCAAAGGCCTTAAGAGATAGTACATGATCCTGCTGACCTTCTTGCATAATACTGTGATTTTTATGAGAAGAGTATTTCTGAGGTAGCAACTGCTCCCTCAGCCTGAACTCCAGTATGAAACATATGAAACAAAACTAAACCTGACCAGATGCCTGGAAAGAGCTCAGCTAATGTGCATTATGAAACAAAGCCGCTGCAGCCAACCCACAAACCCGTAAGCAATTTTACATACTTGTTATTTAGTGTTATTTTGGGTGTTTTTTAGTGAGGCATTTTTGCAACAATAGCTGACTAATAACAGCACTCTATATATGTTAACAAATATTACCTTTAATACAATCTAAAATAGCAATTCTGATTCACTAAACAGTCTTTCATCCAAGTCAGAACCAGAGTAGATTCCGTAGGTGGAGATAGTAACATGAGTTAGACACGGTTCCTGCCCTCCTTTATGCTATTCATTATGGAAAATACAAAAAGGACACAGATGCAAATATCATGCCATGCCACAAGTACAAAGCAAATGTTTTGGCATTCAGAAGGAGACATCAGTTGCAGGAAAATGAATCTGGACAAAGTTTGTGGAAGTGTGGGCATTTGTGCTGAGCTTTGAAAAGGAAGTAAGGATTTTAATAGAACAGCTATTATATGGCTTTTATTGCCTAAATATTCTCTGATTGATTTAATGTTTCTAAATCCCAAAGCAAGGTATGTGAGTTTTTTTGAAAAAAATTAGTTATAATATTCGAAGACCCAAACAACATTAGTTCATTGATTTAATAGTTCTCTGTTCCTTACAGAGTACCATGTAGGTGTGTATGTGCATCCTCATTCCTATTTATACAAAGAGGAGGAGCCTAAAAGCATAAGAAATGTTTTGACCTGTTCGTAGAACATTCTTGCTACTGAGAGTTTAACTATTGTGTTAAAATCTGAGAGAGAGAGAGATTACATGAAGTTTTGGTGTTTGGTTTTATGAGATTTAGGACAGTTCAATATTTTTTAAAAAGTAGCTAGAAATTAAAGCCATTCCTTTCCATTCATTTATGCATCTGTGTTTTATTTGCTTTCTCTCAATGGTTCTATAGTGAGATTCTCCTTTTTCAAATGTACCACCCATATGGCCTTGATTTAACTAGTCTATGAGTTACTAACTATAGAATCTATGCCTTGCCTCTTTGATATGTCTGAGGCCTGTTGGGACAAGTTCTGGCCTTCTACTCTTGTATTTGGGGAGGTGTTAAACTTCTTGGGGAATGTCACTTCATTTATTTCTGTGTGAGTGCAGTTGTGTGTTCAGTACGTGTTTATGCTGTAGGGGTGGGGAAGAGTAGAAGAAACAGAAAGGTTTGTGTTCTGCTCATCTGAAACCCTTTATGTGGCTTTTATTGTCCAAATATTCTGTGGGAAATATAGCCCCCATAGGGTTTTTTTGATAATCTTTGTAGGACATTAAATCATCTTTTACATCATCTTAATTATCATCTTAGTCGTTACTACTATAACTAACATTTATAGAGCTATCAATTATGTGTCAAGTACTTTACATGGAAAATTTTTTAATATTTAAAATACTTAAATGAGGGAAATATTATTTATTTCCTCACTTTACAGAGGAAGAAATATATGAAATGGAATGATTAGACAATTTGTACTAGGCCACACAGCTAGTAAGTCACAGAAGTAGAATTCACACTCAGATGTGTCTGACAGGAGAGACTGTACTAGTACTCTTTCTTCCATACATTTCAGTTAGTTATTCAGAGAACAATTAGAGTTTCTTATCCACGTCAGTACTCTCTGCTGCTGGAAAGTCAAGAAAGTGTTTTGTACATGGCAGCTATAACAGTTAAATAAATATTTAGCGGTTAAATAAATATTGAATAAACGACAGACTGAAAACTAAAAGAGTCTGGCGTTTTAATGGAGAGGTTCTACTCACCAACCTTGCCAGTTCTTTGGAAGACCAATGTCAGGTAACACAGCTACTATTCTCAAGTAAGTCTTGGGCAATTCTGGAAATTATATTAATGTACTGAGTATGCAACTTCCAAAATGCTTTATATTTGACAATGGGAATAACTTCCACTTTGGGAGGAAAAGATCAATCATCAAGTATGTTTATGTTCATTTTGATTTCTAAATCATATATTCTATACTCTTCAAAATCAACTCAAGGAACAGAAGTTTCTCTTGGTATTTCCTAAAGAAAATAATGAATAGAAAGCTAAATAAGCTGCAAAGGCACCATACGAAAAAGTCTAGTGTCCAAAATTTATGACTTTTATGTTGTCCTTTACTGTGGATTTGTTGTGCCAGTATATTACTTTATGGAAGAATGTCTTAGTGGTTAAGAATTTGACACAGTGAATCTGATAGATTTAAGCTCAAGTCATAGCTAGCTGTATAAGCCTGGAAAAGTTATTTAATGTCTTTGAAACTTAATATCTTCATCTCTAAAATAAGGATCTGTAAACATATATTGAAGACCACTATTTTCTAGGTACTGTGCTAGAATCTGGTGATAGATCAAGATCACAAATATGAATTTATAATTAAAATTGTAGCTACCAAGAACTCAGGTATACGATGCTATAAAAACATTAAATATAGGCAATTGATCTAGACATGGAGATGAAGGAAAGCTCTCCTTAAGAATGTGATGTAGAGAAAGAGTAAGAGATAGGTAATGTAAAAAGAGGATGCTAAGATAGTTGTGAGTATTAAATAAAATCATATATGGAATGCACAAAACCTGACACATAGTAAGTAGTTAATACATGCTGCTTTTTATGTACATTATTAGTATTTTTGTTTTCTTTGGCATATATTTTGGTTATGTATTGCTGCAGAAAGAAATACCTAAAACAGTGTTTAAAATAACCATTTTATTATATCATCTGATTGTATAGCTCAGGTTTTGAGAAAAAACTTGCTCAGGCAATTGGTCTCTTATTTGATGTGACATTTACTGTGACATCTTGGGCTAAAGGATCTACTCCCAAGATGGCTTTTGTGACTCATCCACGTCAGGTGACTTGGTTTTCCTTGGCATCTTTATTTCTTCACATGGAAGCTCATCCACCAGTTCTTTTCCATATGGCTTGATTTTCTCATGACATGGTGGTCTCAGAGTAGTCACATTTTTAAATGAAATTTCACATCTCCAATAGTGCATGTACCAAGACAGGAAGTAAAAAGACCCATTATCTTAATACCTGGGTCTGAAAGAGTATTGCATCATTTCTACCATATTCTATGGGTCAAGCAGGGTTTGCATAGATTTAAGAAGAGGAAACATAGAGCTCACCTCTCAATGAATATCAGTTTAAAAATTGGTGGTCATTCTTAATCTACAACAAAATGAAAAATTATACATTTATTATATGCTCATAAAATTTATGACAATGTCTACAATGATTATAAAAAATTTTGCAATTAATCTTGGTGTTCTAGAAAAATGTAGCCATTTGAGTGTCGAGAGATGTGGCTTCTGGCCCCTACTTCTCATTAAATGCCAATGTGGCTTTGAGCAATCAGATTAACTTCTCAATGCTTCAGTTCTCTATTCATAAATCAGCCTTTGTTGGGTAACACCTAGGGGTAAGGCACTACAGCAAAAATTAGGATGCCTCACTACAAGGGACTGATAATTTTGTTTGAATTGGACCAAATTATTTGTAAACTATAGAATTGATTCCTGCTGTAAAGATTTGTGATTTGTAGAGATTTGTTAACTTTGGCAGAAGACTAATATTGGTGCCAAATATGAAATTTAACACAATTCAAGTAAGATCTTCTTAGTTTTCATGAACAGAGAAGTTGACATCTTTAGGAGAAGGATAAAACCTCTTCAAATAGTTCCCACTTACAGAGAGTTTTCCTGTGTGATAATGAGGTTATTTAGGGTGAATATGTATGTCTAAAATTTTCTATTATCTAACATGTTGGCCTAAGTATTTTTCAAATTGTTCCCTTAAAAAGATTTACTTAACATGGTTTTATTGTCTACCTGTGTATTAGTCTGTTCTCACACTGCTAATAAAGACACACCCAAGACTGAGTAATTTATAAAGGAAAGAGGTTTAAATGACTCACTGTTCCACATGGCTGTGGAGGCCTCACAATCACGGCAGAAGGCAAATGAGGAGCAAAGTCACATCTTACATGGCAGCAGGCAAGAGAGCTTGTATAGGGGAACTCCTATTTATGGAACCATCAGATCTCATGAGACTTATTTCCTATTATGAGAACAGTCCTGGAGAAACTGCCCCGATGATTTAATTATCGCCACCAGGCTCTGCCCTTGACAAGTGGGAATTATTATTACAATTCAAAATGAGATTTGGTTGGGGACACAGTGAAACCATATCAACATATAACTATCTTTCATTGATGCATAAGTTAATTATTGTGTAATTATATATTATAATTACTGTGATTTTAACTGTCATCTCTATGCTGATGCTTCACAAACCTATATTTCTCTAGCCTTAGGTTCTGCCTAGGGTTTCAAATTGTTTTACACATAAATATGTGAGTGTGCCAGAGGCATCTCAAATCCAATAAATCTTAAAAGGAAACACTCATCTGGCCTTCCTCAAACCTGATTTTTTTATCTTTATTTCAAATTTAAGTAAATGGCATCACCGTCTACCAATATTCATGAGTTCCACATCCTGTAAGACATAAAAAAACTCTAGAAAGTTTTCATGCTAATTGTTCTCAAATTATTTTCCTTCTGTCACTCTACATTACCACTGCCCTATCTGGTCAGCTACCACTCTAAACTTTTGCAAAACACTCCTAACTAAACTAGCTTTCTTTGTCTTCAGTATTGTCATCCTTACATCCATCTTCTAAGAATACAGGCAGAGTAATTCTCTAAAATCAAATGGGATTGTTGCATTCTGCTGCTTAAATTTGTTAATGACATAATTGTATTTAAATTGTATATACGTTATGTTCTCTTTCATCTCTAGAAATATGTGCTTAATGTTCCCTTTGTCTATGATGTTTCACTCTCACACACAAAATTTCAGACTGTCACCATTCAGATTATACCTCTACTATGAGGCCTTGGGCAAGCTATTTATATTTTAATTTTATTGTTTAAAATTATTTTATTAACAAATAATTGTATATATTTATGAGGTATAATATTTTGATATGTGTTTACAATATGGAATGAATAAAGCAGGCTAATTAACAAATTTATCACCTCATACACTTATCTTTTTGTTGTAAAAACATTTAAAAACTAGTCTTTCAGGATTTTGAAATATACAATGCATTATTACTTATTATAGTAACCATTCTGTGCAATATATCACTAAAGCTTATTTCTCCTGAGTGAAACTTTGTACCTCTTCATCAACATCTCCTGTCTCCCAAACACACCCTCATCTAGTCTCTGTAACCTTTATTTTGCCCTCTACTTCTATGTGTTCAATTTAAATCTAAAAAAGTTAGATATAAGTGAGATTGTGCACTATTTACCTTTCTGTGCCTGGCTTATTTCACTTAGCATAATGTTTTCCATATATACACACACACACACACACACACACACACACACATGTTGTTGCAAATGACAGTATTACTCCTTTTTTAAGGCTGAATAGTATTTCATTGTGTATATGTATCATATTTTCTTTAGCAATTCATCTGATGGTGAACACCTAGGTTTCTGGATTGCATGTTAATTCCATTTTTAATTTTCTAAGGAAACTTTATACTTTTTCCCATAATGGTTGTATTAATTTACATTTTCACAAACAGTACACAAGGAATCCCTTTTCTTCACCTCCTTGCCAACATTTGTTATCTCTTCTTACCTTTTTTATAAAGCCATTCTAATCAGCGTAAGGTGATACCTCATTGTAGTTTTAATTTGCATTTTCCTGATGATCAGTGATGATGAGCATTTTTTCATATATCTTCTGGCCATTTGTATGTACTCTTTTAAAAATGGGTTATTTGTCCAGATGTTGTTTGGGTTTTTTTTAAATTATCATTATACTTTAAGTTTTGGGGTACATGTGCAGAACGTGCAGGTTTGTTACATATGTATACACGTGCCATGGTGGTTTGCTGCACCCATCAACTCGTCATCTACATTAGGTATTTCTCCTAATGCTATCCCTCCCCTATTACCCCACCCACCGACAGGGCTCAGTGTGTGATGTTCCCCTCCCTCTGTCCTCATTGTTAATTTTTGTCCTGTTATTGAGATGGTTGATTTTCTTATATATTTTGTATATTAGCCCCTTATCAAATTTATAATTTGTAAATATTTTCTCCCAAACTTTGGGTTGTCTCTTCACTCTAATAATTGTTGTTGTTTTCTTTTTTGATATGCAAACACATTTTAGTTTAATGTAATCTCATTTTTAAAATTTTTGCTTTTGTTGTCTGTGGTTTTGGGATTATATTCAATAAATCATTGCCCAGACCAATGTCATGGAACATTTTTCCTGTGTTTTACTCTAGAATTTTTACAGCTTCCAGTCTTATGTTTAAGTCTTTAATTCATTTTGAGATTTTTGTATATGGTGTGAGATAAGGGTCCAGTGTGATTCTTCTGCTTATGGACATCAAGGTTTCCCAACACCATTTATTGAAAAGACCATCTTTTGTCCATTATATTTTCCTGGCACCTTTGTCAAAAATCAATTGGCCATAAATACATGGATTTATTTTTGGGCTCTCTATCCTGTTTCATTGGTCAATGAATCTGTTTTTATGCCAGTATCATGCTGTTTTGATTGTTATAGCTTTGTAATAGATTTTGAACTCAGTTAATGTGACATCTCCAGTTTTGTTATTTTCTCCTCAAAATTGCTTTGGCTCTTTGAAGTCTGTGTGGTTCCCTACAAATTTTAGAACTATTTTTTTGTTTCTGTGAAGAATGACATTGAAATTTTGATAGGGATTACATTGAATCTGTAGATTGATTTGGATAGTACGGGCATTTTAACTCTATTTATGCTTCCAATCCATGAACATGAGATAGTTCATGTTTATTTGTGTCATCTATAGTTTCTTCAATTAATGCTTTATAATATTTAGTGTACAAATCTTTCACCTCTCTGAATAATTTACTCATATATTTTATTTTTTGATACTATTGTGAATATTATTGATTTTTAAATTTACTTTTTGAATAGTCTATTGCTAGTGTAAAGAAATACTACTAATTTTTGCATATTGATTTTGTACCCTGAAACATCACTGAATTTGTTTATTAGTTCTAACAAGTTTTTTTGGTGGCATTTTTAGGCTTTTCTATATATATCATGTGATCAGCAGATGAGATATTTTAATTTTTCCTTTTCTATTTGGATGCCTTTTATTTCTTTTTCTTGTCTAACTTATCTGTCTATGACTTCCAGTGCTATGTTAAATAGAAGTGATGAGAGTGGACATCCTTGTCTTGTTCTTGATCTTAGAGTAAAAGCTTTCAACTTCTCACCATTGAGTATGATGTTAACTGTGGGCTTTTCAAATATTGCATTTATTGTGTTGAGGTACAATTTTACACCAAAGTTGCTAAGAGATTTTATTCATAAAAGAATGTTGAATTTTGTCAAAAGCTTTTTTAGTATCGATTAAGCTGACCATTTGGTTTCTGTCCTTTATTCTGTTAATATGGTGTATCACATTTACTGCTTTATGTATGTTAAAATATTCTTGTATCCCAGGGATAAATCTGAATTCATCATGGAGAATGATTCTCTTAATGTGCTGTTAACATCAGTTTTCTAGTATTTTGTTGAGAATTTTTGCATCTATGTTCGTCAGAGATATTAGCCTGTAATTTTCTTTTTTTATTTTTATTTATTTTTTTATTATTATTATACTTTAAGTTTTAGGGTACATGTGCACAATGTGCAGGTTACTTACATATGTATACATGTGCCATGCTGGTGTGCTGCACCCATTAACTCATCATTTAGCATTAGGTATATCTCCTAAGGCTGTCTCTCCCCCCTCCCCTCACCCCACAACAGTGTTTGGTTTTTTGTCCTTGTGATAGTTTACTGAGAATGATGATTTCCAATTTCATCCATGTCCCTACAAAGGACATGAACTCATCATTTTTATGGCTGCATAGTATTCCATGGTGTATATGTGCCACATTTTCTTAATCCAGTCTATCATTGTTGGACATTTGGGTTGGTTCCAAGTCTTTGCTATTGTGAATAGTGCCGCAATAAACATATGTGTGCATGTATCTTTATAGCAGCATGATTTATAGTCCTTTGGGTATATACCCAGTAATGGGATGGCTGGGTCAAATGGCATTTCTAGTTCTAGATCCCTGAGGAATCACCAAAATTGAAAAATGGGATCTAATTAGCCTGTAATTTTCTTTGCTTGTCATGACCTCATCTATCCTTAGTGTCAGGGTAATGCTGGCCTTGCAAAATGAGTTTGGAAGTATTCTCTCTTCACTTTGATTTTTGGGGAGAGACTGAGAAAGATTGCTATTAGTTATTTAAATGAGTGATAGAATTCTGCTATGAAGCCTATCCTGGGCTTTTCTTTAATGAGAGATGTTTTATTATTGATTCAATCTTTTTACTCATTTTGGTCTGTTCAGATTTTCTATTTCTTCTTGATACAGCATTGATACTTTGTGCATTTCTAGGAATTTATCCATTTTTTCTACATTAAACTATTTTTTGGGATATTATTTTTCATAGGAGTCTCTTATGATCCTTTTTATTTCTGTGGTATTACTTGTAATTTGTCCTATTAGTTTATGATTATATTTATTTGAGGCATATCTCTTTCTTGGTTTGGCTAAATGTTTGTAAATTTTATTTATATTTTCAAATAATCAACTTAGTTTTATTGATCTTTCTATTGTCTTTCTAGCATATATTTCATTTTTTTCTGCTCTGATGTTTATTATCACCTTCCTACTACTGATTTTAGACTTATGTTAATTTTTTTGTTCCTTGAGATGTAACATTTAGTTGTTTACCTGAGATCTGTGTTATTTTTTTCACATTGGCATTTGTTGTTATAAACTTTCCTCTTATGATGGTTTATTTTTCTGTGCAGAAGCAGATCCCATTTGGCAGTTTTTGCTTTTGTTGCAATTGCTTTTGGTGATTTCATCATGAAACTTTGCCTGTGCCTATGTCCTGAATGGTATTGCCTAGATTTTCTTCTAGGGTTTTTATTGTTTTGGGTTTCACGTTTAAGTCTTTAATCCATCTAGAGTTAAGTTTTGTATAAAGTGTAAAGAAGGGGCACAGTTTCAATTCTCCACATGTGGCTAGCCTGTTCTCCCAGCACCATTATTAAATAGGGAATTCTTTTCCCATTGCTTGTTTTTGTCAGGTGTCTCAAAGATCTGATGGATGTAGATGTGCGGTCTTATTTCTGAGTTCTCAATTCTGTTTTTTAGTTCTTTCATTACTCTTTTACAATGTTGTCATCTTTCTTTGTGCTTTGTCATATTTTTTGTAGCGGTGTACTTTAATTACTTTATCTTTTCAGTATCAATTGGAGGCTTTTTTCTTTGTGGTTACCATGAATCTTATAGAAAACATTTTATAGTTTTAATGTCCTAATTCAACCTGATAATACCTTACTACAATCACATACAAAGGCTCTATAATTTTGCTTCCCCCCTCCACATATTATTCTATTGATGTCATACTTTATATGAGTTGCCGGAGTTCTTGTGTGGGCTGTTTCTCATCTGTTTGGGCTTATATTTGTTCAATATTTGAAGTAGCTGCCCCTTGAATGGGTTTTTTTTCCTTTTATATTCTTTGATGCCTTTGGGAGTTTGATTGTGGTATTAATGTTACAGGTTGTTAGACAGGCAAGAGCAGATCACGAGGGGGCTCTCCCCCACCCACTAGGAATGTTGGATGATGTTTTGGCAATTATCACATTGCCTCTCTAAAAGTGATAAACTGGCAGCTGACACCAAGGAGAGGCCATTTTCTGATGTTCCATACCTGTTGCAATAAAGTGTTAATTGAATGCAAGCACCAGCAGACAACAACTTCCCTGGCATGTGCATTAAGAAACAAAATGACAGAGTATGACCTTCTGGGCACTTCACCAGAAAAGGGAAGAAAAGCTTCAGATGGGCAAGCATACAACTTCCTAAACACACTGAGTGTGCTCACTTCCCAAGGGTAAGGAGGGCACTGCACATGTGGGCAGCCGACCCTTAGGGAAGAATCATGGGAATGGGGCCAGCCCATAAAATCCTAGCATCAGGGTTAAATGGGGAACTTGACCCAGTGTCCGCTTGAATCTCTTCCAAGCATACTTTTTTTCTTTCCTGTTCTAAAGCCTTTTAGAATGAACTTCCACTCCTGCTCTGAAACTTGCCTTTGTCTCTTTTTCTGCCTTATTCCCCTCAGTCAAATTCTTTCTTCTGAGGAGGTAAGAATTGAGGTTGCCGAAGACTCATATGGAATTGCCACCAGTAACTCAGATACCTTCTATTGGTAACATAAGGTGGTTTCAGCTCAGTGGCTTCATTCCTGAAGTGTTTAGGGGGTTAAAGTTCAGCTCACTACTCATGGACTACATGCTACAACTCTGGGGGGCTGTTACCAGGTCCCCAAATTTGTTATCTGGCCCCTTGAAATTAGGAACCTGTTACACTGGAGGAGCCATTTGTTTCCAGTCAGCTGGCCACAACATTCCAATAGGTGGTGCTGGCCAAAGTGCTGCTTCAGGGTTATGGCAGTAGGGTCCATGCTCTCTTGTGTATGTCAGCAACTGAAGTAGTGCAGCAAAGTGCACACTTATCAGCATTTTATTGAAAATAATGTTGTTCTTTTTGAAAATATTGTAAATGGAATTATTTTATTAATTTTTATATGTTATTTCTTGTTAGTGTGTATAAATACAAATGATTTTTGTGTGTTGATTTTATGTGCTCCATCTTTGGTGAATGATGGCCCTGATGGGGTTTGGACTTGCATGGGGCATGTAGCCCCTTTCTTTTGTCTGATTTCTAGGAATGTTTACCCAATGCTTATATCCCCATTGTGTCTTGGAAGTAAGTGATGACTTTAATTTTACAGGCATATATGTGGAAAGGACTTGCCTTGTTTCAGATGAGACGTTGGACTCTTGAGTTATTATTGGAATGAGTAAAAGCATTGGGGTATTATTGGGAAGATGTGATTGCATTTTGAAGTGTGAGAAGGACATGAGATAAGGGTGGGGCCAGGGGCAGAATAATATCATTTGGATATGTGTCCCCACCAAAATATCATGTTGCAATGTAATCCCCAATGTTAGAGGTGAAGCCTGGTGAGAGGTGATCGGATAATAAAGGAGGAATTTTTATGAATGGTTTATCATCATCACTTTGGTACAGTTCTCCTGATAATGAGTAATTTTTCATGAGATCTGGACATTTACAAGTCTGTAGTGTCTCCCCCCACTCTGTTGCTCTTACTCCCACAATGTGACATGCCTGCTCCTACTTTACCGTCTGCCATGATAATAGGCTTCTTCAGGCATTCCCAGAAGCTGATGCCAGAGCTATGCTTCTTGAACAGCCTGTAGAACTGTGAGCCAACTGAACGTCTTTCTTGTTTAAATTACCCCGTCTTGTAGGTATTTCTCTGTAGGAATGCGATAAGGATCTAATTCACTAGATCATTATTGTTATTGTTCAACTCCCACTTACGAGTGAGAACATGTGGTGTTTGGTTTTCTGTTGCTGTGTTAGCTTGTTGAGAATGACGGTTTCCAGCTTCACTCTTGTCCCTGCAAAAGACATGAACTCATTCTAAGGCTGGATAGTATTCCATGATGTATATGTGCCACATTTTCTTTATCCAGTCTATCATTGATGGGCATTTGGGTTGGTTCCAAGTCATTGCTATTGAAAATAGTGCTGCAATGAACACAGGTGCATGTATCTTTACAGTGGAAAGATTTATAATCCTTTCGCTATATACCCAGTAATGGAATTGCTGAGTCAAATGGTCTTTCTGGTTCTAGATCCTGGAGGAATCAACACACTGTCTTCCACAATGGTTGAACTAATTTACACTCCCACCAACAATGTAAAAGCATTCCTATTTCTCCACAGCCTCACTAGCTTCTGTTGTTTCCCGACTTTTCAATGATGTCCATTCTAACTGGCGTGAGATGGTATCTCATTGTGGTTTTGATTTGCATTTCTCTAATAACCAGTGATATTGAGCTTTTTTCTTCATATGGTTTGTTGGCCACATAAGTGTCTTTGTTTGGGTAGTGTCTGTTTTATACTACAAAGCTATAGTAACCAAAACAGCATGATACTTGTACCAAAACAGATATATAGACAAATGGAACAGAACAGAGACCTCAGAAATAACACCACCCATCTACATCCATCTGATCTTCAACAAACCTTACAAAAACAAGCAATGGGGAAAGGATTCCCTGTTTAATAAATGCTGCTGGGAGAACTGGCTAGCCATAGGCAGAAAACAGAAACTGGATTCCTTCTTTACACCTTATACAAAAATTAACTCAAGATGGATTAAAGACTTAAAAATAAAACCCAAAACCATAAAAACCCTAGAAGAAAACCTAGGCAATACCATTCAGGACATAGGCATAGGCAAATATTTCATGACTAAAACACCAAAAGCAATTGCAGTGAAAGACAAAATTGACAAATGGGGTCTAATTAAACTAAAGAGCTTCTTCACAGCAAAAGAAACTATCATCAGAGTGAACAGGCAGCCTACAGAATGGGAGAAAATTTTTGCAATCTATTTATTTGACCAAGGGCTAATAGCCCGAGTCTACAAAGAGCTTAAACAAATTTACAAGAAAAAAACAGACAACCCGATCAAAAAGTGGGTGAAGGATATGCTTTTGTTTTTTCAGAAGTTTTTGATTACTGATTCTGTCTCCTTATTACTGATATATCCATTCATATTTTCTATTCATTATTCAGTATTTGTGAGTTGTATGTTTCTGGGAATTTATCATTTTATCTAAGTTATCTAACTTATTGGCATACAATTCTTCATTAAACTCTCTTATAATCCTAGTTATTTTTTTCATAGTAATGTCCCCACCTTAATTTCTTTTTTTTTTTTTTGTAGAAACAGACACATTCATATTTGTACACATGTAGTTAATTTAGAACCTGGGACTTTTACAATCAATTCCCCAAACCCCTTTATGGAAAGTGATGGACTACACAGCAATGCTGAAGGAGCATATTTTCTCTCTCTAGGAAGAAGAGGATTAGTAGACACAATTGTGTGCATCAAGAGAAATTTGCAATAAAAAAATCAAAGTAAGACAAATGTCCCAGAAACCTGCATTTTATTGACACTGTTATTTTCCCACAGAGAATCTTAGAAAGCTGTCACATTTTCTCTTAATGAATGAGAGGAACCCACTTGTATCCCTGAATCATTCTTTGGGAAAAGCAACAGAAACAATTGACAGTCACACTTCTAAAATAAAACAGTCACTACCTTCAGTCCACACCTCCACACCCTTACCTGCCTGCCCAATGGCTGTCATTTCTGTAAAGTCACCTTCTTGTACTCTGGTGTTACCACGAGAATTGAAATTTTAAAGCAGAAAAAAAAAAGTCATGGTATAAATAAGTGACTGGCGGCCCAGAGGAAGTCCTTTGACTATGATATCCAATTTTCTGTTCAATCCACACTGCAGAGATATAAGCATAAACCACCATTTTGGTTCCCAAATTCTTTTCAAGAACTCATACAAAATATTCCAGATAAATGAAATTTAATCCTCGTCTTCCTCCTCTTCTTCATCCTGGTTAATTTAGAAGTAACGGAATTCATAACTCTCTTAGCAACTACGTGCAACCAATCACGTAGATTATTCTTCTTCAAATATTTTTTGGTAAGATATTTCAAATACCTTTTGGAAAAAGGCACCTGGGATGTCACGGTGATCTTTCTCTTGCTCCTTTCGATGGTCACCACCCCTTACCAAGTTTCTCAGCTTTTCTGATCACTTTGATGCTTTCTTGCAAAAACTGCTCAAAATTGGCAGCATCCATGATTCCATCTTTTATGGGGTGGGTGCAATCAAGAGTGAATTTCAGAATCTGCTTCTCTTTTTTGCCCCCCTTCATCACAAGCTTTTTCACGGGTGCCATGGCAGTAGCGGAGGCAGAAAGCCAGATATCTCTTTAACATAATAATTTTCTTTCCTTTGGATGTATATCCAGTAGTGTGATTGCTGAGAACATATGGTGGTTTAATTTTTAGTTTTTTGGGGAACCTCCATACTGTTTTCCATAGTGTCTGTACTAATTTACATATACACAATTTACATGTATATTTACATACACACCAACAGTATGTAAGAATTCCCTTTATTCTTCATCCTCTCCAGAATGTATCTTAATTTCTAATTTTAGTTATGTGGTACCTCTCTTATTTCTCAGTCAATCTAGCTAAAGTTGTGTCAATTTTGTTTATCCTTGCAAAGAATCAATTTTTTCTTTCTTTCTTTCTTTCTTTCTTTTTTTTTTTTTTTTTTTTTTTTTGAGATGGAGTCTCACTCTGGCACCCAGGATGGAGTGCTGTGGTGCGATCTCGGCTCACTGCAAGCTCCACCTCCCGGGGTTCACGCCATTCTCCTACCTCAGCCTCCTGAGTAGCTGGGACTACAGGCGCCTGCCACCACGCCCGGCTAATTTTTTTTTTTGTATTTTTAGTAGAGACGGGGTTACACCGTGTTAGCCAAGATGGTCTTGATCTTCTGACCTCGTGATCCACCCGCCTCCGCCTCCCAAAGTGCTGGGATTACAGGCGTGAGTCACCGCGCCTCGCCCAATTTTTATTTTTATTGATTTTCTCTGTTGTTTATCTATTCTTATATTTATCTTCGTTCTCATCCATATTAATTTTTTCCATCAATCAAATTTGAGCTCGGTTTGCTTTTTTTCCAGTCCTTTATGTTGTAAAGTTAAATTATTTACTCTAGATAAATTTTTTTAATAATGTAAGCATTTAAGCTATAAATTTTCCTCTTAGACCTTCTTTTACTGACTGTGTAAGTGTTGGGATGTTGTTTTAAAATTTTGTGAGTCTCAGTGTTTTTCCGATCAATTTTTTAATATTTTTTTCTTTAACCTATTTGTTTTGTAAAAAGGTGTTTCTTTTCCACATACTTGTAAATTTTTTTAGTATTCCTTTTGTTATTTACTATTAGTTTCATTCCATTTTTATTAAAAATATATATTGCACGTTGGTTTTGTTTGTTTGTTTCTGAGACAGAGTCTTCCCCTTCACCAAGGCTGAGTGCAGAGGGGTGATCATGATTCACTGTAGCCTCATCCTCCTGTTCTCAAGTGGTTCTCCCACCTCAGCCTCCTGAGTAGCTGGGACTACAGGCATGCATCTTCATGCTCACCTAATCTATTTTCTTTCTGAAGAGATGGGATCTCACCATGTTGCCCTGACTCTTTTTAAACTCCTGGCCTCAAACAATCCTCCTGTCTCAGACTCTCAAAAGACTGGGATTATAGGCATGAGCCTCCTTGCTCAGCCATATGTTTTTAATCTTTATTTGTACCAATTTTATGGCCTAATATATAGTCTACCCTGGTAAATGTTTCATGTACAGTTGAGAATGCTATGTATTGTGGTGCTGTTTTTTGGGTAGAGTGTCCTCTGTATTTCTTTTAGTTGCAGGTGGTTTATAGTTTTGTTCAAGTTCACAGAATTCTCACTGATTATATTGATTAATTTTATGTGTTAACTTTGCTGGGTAACTGCCCAGCACATGGTCAAATATCATTCTGAATGTTTCTATGAAGGTGAGTTCTTTTTGGATTAGATTAACATTTAAATTTGAGGATTTTGAGTAAAGCAGATTACCCTCTATAATGAGGGTGGGCCTCATATAATCAAGAGAAGCTCTCAATAAAAATAGAATAATTTATCCCGGAAGAAAAAAATCCTTCCAGTAGACTGCCTTTAGTTTCAGATTGCAATTATTTCTCAGGTTGATCAGCTAGCTACCTGGTGCCAGGTTTATTTCATTGAACTGCTTTCATCATGGAAGACAGTATTTTGTTGTTGCTAAAATATACACTTACTGCGGATATAAATTTGCCTTCCTTTTATGCACAGCATTGAGACTATGGTCATAGGATTCAGTGGTCTTGCCATGTTTTCTCCACCAGAATTATGGAGCTGGCCAATAGAACCATGAAATGGTCTTTTGAAGACTCTGTGACAGTGCAATCTAAGTGGTAAATACCATGTAGTGCTGGGGCACATTTCTTCAGAAAGTTGTGTATGATCTAAAACAGCATCCAATATATTGTAATGCTCCTCCCATACCCAGGATTCACAGGTCCAGGAATCAACAAGTTGAAATGGGAATGGCAAAACTATTACCGCTAGTGACTCACTTGTAACAATTTTGTTTTTCTATAATCTTATAGGTCTTAATTACAAAGGGATGGATACTTTTATTAGAAGACACAATAATTCAATTGAATTGGAAGTTAAGATTGCTCCTCAGCCACTTTGAGCTCCTCATTACTCTGAATTGTGAAGAAGAGACTATTAATAGCCCAGACACTTCTGGAATGAAACTTTGTGTCAGTCCCCAGGTGAAAAACTACAACCAGCTGAAGTATTTTCTAAGAGCAAAGGAAATACAGTATGTGTAGTTATGAATACCAGATATGACTGCATGACAAGTTATAGAAATGGTGATTGTAGTTGTCTTATTTTGTTTTGTTATGAATATGTGTATAAATAAATCTTTGTTTTCTTCTATGTTTTTATCATGTAACATAATATATATTTACATTATATCATGGTTTTACGTATTGTTTACTTTACATCATATTATTTCAGTTATGGGATATCAAGAAGAAGAGTAAACATTTTCCAAAGATTTTGCATTCTCTTCTGAGAAAGGAGTTAGTACATTTTCAGTTATATGCGGATAGTTGTATTATATTTGGCAGGAGTATGGTCTTCTAATTTTCTTTATTAAGAGTTTAGGTATGGTGTACAGAGATGTGTATAGGTGGCAGTTTGACAAGGGGAGGACTTGTAATGTTTACTTTTTTGTGTCAACGTTGTTGGGTCACAGTGCCCAGGTATTTGATCAAACATTATTCCGGATGTTTCTTTGAATGCGTTTTATGGATGAGATTAACATTTAAATCAGTAGACTTGAGTAAAGCGGATTACCCTCTATTGTGGCCGAGAATCATCAATTAATGGAAGGATTTAATTAAATGAAACAGACATCTCACAAGGAAGAAAGAATTCTGCCAGTAAACTGCCTTTGTACATGGACTACAACTTTTTCCTGGGTCACCAGTCCGCCAGACTACTCTTAATATATTAAACTTGCACCTCTGCAATCGTATGACTGATTTCAGAAAGAAATCCCTTTGTATTTGCCTATCAATCTATCTATTCCTTTATTGACTATCTATGTAGAGAAATTTTATACACACACACACACACACACACACACACACACACACACACAAACAATTGGCCTTTTATGTCTGTGGCTTCTGCATCTATTAATCCAACCAACTGTGAATCACAAATATTCAAGAAAAAAATAATCACTAAGAAAACAATAAGAAAAATAATATGGCCAGGCACGGTGGCTCACGCCTGTAATCCCAGCACTTTGGGAGGCCGAGGCAGGTGGATCAAGAGGTCAGGAGTTGGAGACCAGCCTGACCAACATAGTGAAACACCATCTCTACTAAAAATACAAAAAATTAACTGAGCGTGGTGGCGGGCACCTGTAATCCCAGCTACTCAGGAGGCTGAGGCAGGAGAATGGCTTGGACCCAGGAGGCAGAGGTTGCAGTGAGCCAAGATCACACCTTTGCACTCCAGCCTGGGTGAGAGAGTGAGACTCCATCTCAAAAAAAAAAAAGAAAGAAAAAAAGAAAAATAATATAAAATACAGTATAACAACTATTTACATAGCATTTACATTGTTTTAGGTATTATAAGTAATCTAGAGATTTAAAGTATATAGGAGGATGTGCATAGGTTATAGACAAATACTATGTCATGTTATACAAGGGACCTGAGCATCTGTAAAGTTTGGTATCTATGGGAGTGTATTAGTCTGTTTTCATGCTGCTGATAAAGACATAACTGAGACTGGGCAATTTACAAAGGAAAGAGTTTTAATGGAGAACTCACAGTTCCACGTGGCTGTGGAGGCCTCATAATCATGGTGGAAGGCAAGGAGGAGCAAATCACATCTTATAGGGATGTCAGCAGGCAAAGAGACATTTTTGCGGAGAAATTCCCATTTTTAAAATCATCAGATCTTGTGAGACCCATTCACTATCATGAAAACAGCATGGGAAAGACCCGCCACTGTGAATCAGTTATCTTCCACCAGGTCCCTCCCACAACACATGGGAATTATGGGAGCTACAAGATGAGATTTGAGTGGGAACAAAGAGCCAAACCATACAAGGGGTTCCTAGAACAAATCCCCTACAGTTACCTAGGAATGACTGTGTAGAAAGAAAAAGATAAGTCTACAGATCAATCTCCACAGAGATATCTATATCTATATGTCTCTCTATATAGATACATAGATAAAGGTATTTATATATGTATGTGTATAAGTTCGTGCTCATGCTGCTGATAAAAAACATACCCGAGACTGGGCAATTTACAAAAGAAAGGTTTAATTGGATTCACAGTTCCAAGTGGCTGGGGAGGCCTCACAATCATGGCAGAAGGCAAGAAGAAGCAAGTCACATCTTATGTGGATGGTGGCAGGCAAAGAGAGAGCTTGTGCAGAGAAAATCCCATTTTTAAAACCATCAGATCTTGTGAGACTCATTCATTATCATGAGAACAACACAGGTAAGGCCATTCCCCATAATTCAATCACCTCCCACTAGGTACCTCCTGTGACATATGGAAATTGTGGGAGTTACAATTCAAGATGAGATTTGGGTGGTGACACAAGCAAACCATATCATCCTGCTCCTGGCCCCTCCCAAATCTTATGCCCTTACATTTCAAAATCAATCATTTCTTCCCCACAGTCCCACAAAGTCTTGACTCATTTCAGCATTAACTCAAAAGTCCACAGTCTAACGTCTCATCTGAGACAAAGCATGTCCCTTCTGCCTATGAGCCTGTAAAATCAAAAGTAAGTTAATTACTTCCTAGGTACAATGGAGCTACACACATTGGGTAAATACAGTTGTTTCAAATATGAGAAATTGGTCAAAACAAAGGAGATACAGGCCTCATGCAAGTCCAAAATCCAGTGGGGCAGTCAAATCTTAAAGCTCAGACATTATCTCCTTTGACTCCATGTCTCACATCCAGGTCATGCTGATGCAAGAGGTGGGTTCCCATGGTCTTGGGTAGCTTTGCCTCTGTGGTTTTGCTGGGTACAGCCTGCCTCCCTGAAGCTTTCATGGGCTGGTGTTGTCTGTGGCTTTTCTAGGCACATGATGCAAGTTGTCAGTGGATCTACCATTGTGGGATCTGGAGAATGGTAGCCCTTTTCTCACAGCCTCACTAGGCAGGGCCCCAGTAGGGACTCTGTGTGGGGCTCCAATCCCACATTTCCCTTCTGCACTGCCCTAGCAGATGTTCTCCATGAGAACCCTGCCTTTGCAGCAGACTTCTGCCTGGACATCCAGGCATTTTCTGAGGTCCAGGCATTTTCATACATCCTCTGAAATCTGGGTAGAGGTCCTCTAAACCTAATTCTTGACTTCTGTGCACTGTCAGGGTTAATGCCACATGGAAACTGCCAAGGCTTGAGGCTTCCACCCTCTGAAGCTGTGGCCCGAGCTCTATGTTGGCCCCTTTCTGCCCCAACTAGAGGGGCTGTGATGCAGGGCACCAAGTCCCTAGGCTGCACACAACCCAGGGGCCCTGGGCCTGGCCCACAAAACCACTTTTTCCTTCTGGGCCTCCAGGCCTGTGATGGGATGGGCTGCCATGAAGGCCTCTGACACGCCCTGGAGACATTTTCCCCATTGTCTTGGAGATTAAAATTAAGCTCCTTGTTACTTATGCAAATTTCTGCAGCTGGCTTCAATTCCTGCTCAGAAAATGGGATTTTCCTTTCAATCACATTGTCCAGCTGCAAATTTTCCAAGCATTTATGCTCACTTCCCTTATAAAACTGAATGCCTTTAGCAGTACCCAAGTCACGTCTTGAATGCTTTGCTGCTTAGAAATTTCTTCTGCCAGATACCATAAATCATCTCCCTTAAGTTAAAAGTTCCACAATTCTCTAGGACAGGGGCAAGTGCCACCAGTCTCTTTGCTAAAACATAACAAGTCACCTTTGCTCCAGTTCTCAACAAGTTCCTCATTTCCATGTGAGACTACCTAAACCTGGACTTTATTGTCCATATTTCTATCAGCAATTTGGGCAAAGCTATTCAACAAGTCTCTAGGAAGTTCCAAACTTTCCCACATTTTTCTGTCTTCTGAGCCCTCTGAACTGTTGCAACCTCTGCCTGTTACCCAGTTCCAAAGTCGCTTCCACATTTTCAACAGCTCCCCACTCTACTGGAACCAATTCACTTTATTAGTCTGTTTTCATGCTGCTGGTAAAGGGATAACCAAAACTGGGCAATTTACCAAAAAAAAAAAAAAAAAAGCTTAAGCTTAATTGGACTCACAGTTCCACATGGCTAGGGAGGCCTCACAATCTGGAACAAGGCAAGAAGGAGCAAGTTACATCTTTTTTGGATAGTAGCAGGCAAAGAGAGAGTTTGTGCAGAGAAACTCCCATTTTTAAAACCATCAGACCTCATGAGACTCATTCACTACCACAAGAACAGTGCAGCAAAGACCTGCCCCCATAATTCAGTTACCTTCCACCAGGGTCCTTTCATGACATTTGGGAAATGTGCGAGTTACAATTCAAGATGAGATTTGGGTGGTGCCACACCCAAACCATATCATTATGTGTGTATGTATGTGTAGAAACACATACATCTACATACAGTTAACTCTGTTTATCTAGAGAATACCATAGTGTATTATTCAGTACTAGTACACTGTTCTTTTTTTGTGGTTGTGTATCCATTATTAAGAGTGGAGTATTAAAGTTGCCAACTGCTATTTTAGAACCCCTTTTCCATTTTCAATTATGTCAATATTTGCTTCATATTTCAGAGCTCTATTGCTTGGTGCAAATATGTTCATAATCATTATATATTTTGACAAGTTAGTCTTCTGTCAATGTATAATGTTCCTCTTTGTCTCTCGTAGTAATTTTTTACTTAAAGACTATTTTGTCTCTTATTGGTGTAGCCAGTCCAACTCTCTTTTGTTCAGTATTTACATAAAATACATTTTTATTCTTTTCACTGTCAATCTATTTGTGTTCTAGGAAAGTTCAGCATTTGTAGATTGCATATATTTGAATCATGTATTTTAATCTATTTTTCCACTTTATGCCATTTGATTGGGAAGTTTAATTTGTATGATTTTTTATTTCTATTATTTTAGATATTGGGTCTTTCTATGTTTCTCACGCTGGTTTTGAACTCCTCTCCTTTAACCATCCTCCTGCCTTGGCCTCCCAAAGCACTGAGATTAAAGTCATGAGCCTCCATGACTGGACATTCCTTTGCATTGGAGTAATTACTAATAAAGGAAAAAATAGGGTTTTTTTCATTTTGTCAATAGGGTTTATTTTCATTTTGTTAATTTTTTAAATATATTTTATAGATTTTTCCATTGTTTCCTCCATTACTTCATTTTGTGTTTAATGGATTCTTTGAAGTTATAAATGTTTACACCCTTTTTATTTCTTGTATTCAATATTTTATTTGGGGTTCCCATGAAGATTACATGTAGCATCCCCAAATTATAATAATCTAATTTGAATTTATACCAATTTACCTTCAGTCACATACTAATAGAACTTATAACTATACTGTTTTACTCACCTTCCATGTTATGTTATTTGGGTTACAAGTTACATCTTTATTTATTATGTGCCTAATAGCATAGATTTATAATTATATTTTATGCATTTGTCTTTTCAAAACCATGGGAAATTTAAAGCAGAGTCTTAAAACCAAAATTACAATAATAATAGTTTTTATATATGTCTATGTATTTACATTTACAGAAATTCTTCATATTTTTATATGCCTTTGAGTTACTACATACAGTTCTTACATTTCAATCTGAAGGCATTTCTTTATATTTATATTTCTATGAGCAGATAATAGTTGTATGAAGGAATTGCCTTAGCATTTTTATAAAGATGGTCTACTGAAAATGATCTCCTTCAGCTTTTGTTTATCTGTAAATGTCTTATGTCCTCCCTTATTTTTTGCAGGAGAGTCTTGACACATATATAATCCCGAGTTGACAGGGTTTTTTTTTTTTTTAAAAATTCTTTCTGTGCATTAAACAGATCACCCCACTACTTTCTGGCCTCCAAGGTTTCTAATGAGAAATCAGTATTAAGACCATTAAATGGAGGAAAGAACAGTCTCTTCAGCAAATGGTGACAGGAAAAATGAATATGTACGTATAGGAGAATAAACGTAAACTTTTACCTTATACTTTATAGAAAAATTAAATCAAAATAAATCAAATAACAAAACTTAAGGGATAAACCATAAAAATGTTTCAAATAAAACATAGAGTTAAATCTTCATTACCTTGGAGTTGCAATAGATTCTTAGCTATAACACCAAAAGCACAAGCTACAAAAAATAGATACATTGGACTCCATCAAAATTGATAACTTTGTTCATCAAAGGACATTATTAAGAAAGTGAAAAGACAACTTATTATGAGTCAAAAGATCTGCAAATGATATACTTGATAAAATTTTAGTGTCTAGAATATAAAAATAAGATAACTCATTTACATTATGAGAAAATGGTTTGGATAAACATTTCTCTAAAGAAGGCATACAAATGATCAACATACACATAAAAAGATGCTTAACATAATTAGTCATTGGGGATATACAGATCAAAATTACAATGTGATGCAACTACTCACAAAATAGGATAACTATTTTCTTTAATAATGTGAATCAAGTGGAACTCTCATACATTACTGGCGAAAATGGACAATGGTGCAGCTACTGTGGAAAACAGTTTAATGGTTTCTCAAAAAAAAACCCCAAATTATAACATGATTCAGCCATTACACCTCTAGTTATATACTCAAAAGTATTGAAGAGTGACTCACACACATATTTGTATGCCAATATTTGTTGTAGCATTATTTATGAGAGCCAAATCTTGAAACAAACTAAGTGCTTTTCAAGAGATGAATGGATAAACAAAATACACACACATGCACATACACACACACAATCATTCACCCATAAAATTTAATCAGTTCTTATTCATACTATGATGTGGATGAACTTTAAACCATTATGCTAAGTGAAACAAGCCAGACATAAAAAAACTATTGTATGATTCCACTTATACGATATATATAAAACAGGCAAATTTATGAAGGGAAAATTTCATTAGCTGTTACCAGGGGTGAGAAAGAAGGGAGATATGAAAAATTATTTTTAATGGGTACATAGTTTCTGCTTGGGAGTAATGAAAATGTTTTGCAAATAGATAGTGGTTATGATTGTACAACATTGCCAATGTGATTAATACCACTGAATCTTACATGTAAAATTGTATGATTTATGTTTTATGTATTCTATAACAATTAAAAAATATTTTCAGCTGTGAACCTTTATTGCTTCACCTTTCTTTTTTTGCTTTTTACTTAATTTCTTTTCTCTCACTCTATCTCAACCTATCTTTGCACATAAATTCTTTACAGATTTTCAAATTTTTTTCACTAGGTCAGAAAAATTTTTCGCATAAAGTAAGTTGTTTGGCATTTTACAGTACAAATATAACTTTAGCAATAATAATCATTTATAAACATAAAATACTAGAGACTCTACTAAATGCTCTCTAAATATTATTTTATTTAATCTTCCATGACTATTAGGAGGCAGGTAACATTATTATGACCAATATAGAAATGAGAAATTATAGCACAGAGAAGTTAATTCAATTTTACAAGATCACACAGCTAGCCACTGGTGGGGATGATATTCAAACAGATACATTGAAGTTTCAGAGTTTCTGCTTTTTTTTCTCTTACTGATACACAAATGTACGGGTGTGTATATATACATATAAGATCTTATCTGTAAACTATATATAATATATATATAAGATCTTATATATATACTATATATAATATATATATGATCTTATATATATACTATATATAATATATATAAGATCGTATATATATAAGATATTTTATATATACTATATATTATGTATAAGATCTTATATATATACCATATATCATACAGAATATAATCAAGTATATATAGTATAAATAAGATCTTATATATACTATATCTGTACTATATATACTATAAATAGTATATCTATACTATACTATAGTATATCTATACTACATAGATATACTATATAGTATATACACACTATATATAGTGCATATATACTATACATAGTTTATGTATATAATATATAGTGTATATATACTATATATTATATCTATAGTATATATCCTACATATATCTATAGTATATATAATATATATATCCTATATATAGGATATATACCTATATATATTATATCTATAGTATATATACCTATATATTATATCTATAGTATATATACCTATATATATTATATCCATAGTACATATACTATATATACTATATATTATTGTTATATATATGTAGTTATATATAGTCTATATATACTATATAGTATATATAGTATATATAGTATATATACTATATAGTATATATAGTATATATAGTATATATACTATAGTATATATACTATATATACTATGGTATATAGTATATATATATAGTATATAGTATATATACTATATATAGTATATATATAGTATATAGTATATAGTATATATAGTATATAGTATATATAGTATATATAGTATATAGTATATATTCTATATATAGTATATATAGTATATATATTGTTATATATACTATATATAGTATATATAGTATATATAGTATATATATACTATATATAGTATATATACTATATATAACAATATATATACTATATATAGTATATATGCTACATATACTATATACTATATATAGTATACATATTACATATTATATATAGCATACATAATATATATATACTATATGTAATATATATGTTATATATATACTATATGTAATACATGTATAATATATGTAATATATAATATATACTACATATAATATATATACTATATATAATATATGTATATATAGTATATATGGTATAGATATTGTACATATAGTATATATTATATATACTATATATAGTATATCTGTACCATATAGTATATCTATATTATAGATATACTATATATAGTATATATAGTACAGAAATAGTATATATAAAATCCTATAATATGTAGTATACATATAGTGTACACATACTATATATACTATATATACTGTAAACACTATATATGCTATATATTATATATACTGTATATACTATATATGCTATATATTGTATATTATGTATACTATACAGTATACATAGTATGTATACTGTATAGTATACATACTATATATAATGTATAGTATACATACTATATATACTGTATACTATATATACTATATACTATATACTAAATATACAATGTACTATATATCATATATACTATATATACTATATATACTATATATGCTATATACTATATATTATATATACTATATATGCTATATACTATATATTTATATACTATATATGCTATATATTATATATTATATGTACTATATATGCTATATAGTATATATTATATATACTATATATGCTATATATTACATATTACATATGCTATATATTATATATTATGTATCCTATATATTATATATTATATATACTATATATTATATATTATACATATTATATATTATATATTATATATGCTATATAAAATATACACTATATATACTCTATATACTATATATACTCTATATACTATTTATACTATATATACTCTATATACTATATATACTGTATATACTGTATATACTGTATATACTGCATATACTATATACTCTATATACTCTATATACTATATATACTATATACTCTATATACTCTATATACTATATGCACTATATGTACTCTATATACTATATATACTATATACTCTTTATACTCTATATACTATATGCACTATATATACTGTATATACTGTATATACTATATATACCATATACTCTATATGCTCTATACAGTATATATATTATATACTATATATACTATATACTATGTATACTATATATACTATATACAGTATATATACTATATACTATATACATTATATGTACTATATACTATATACATTATATATACTATATACTATATACACTATATATACTATATATACTATATACACTATATATACTATATACAGTATATATACTATATACTATATACATTATATATACTATATACATTATATATACTATATATGCTATATATTATATATACTATATATACTATATATTTTATGTACTATATATACTATATATTATATACACTACATATAATATATACATATATAATATATAGTATATATACTATATATTGTACATGTATAGTGTATAGTATATATACTATATATTATACATGTATAGTGTATGTTATATATACTATATATTGTACATGTATAGTGTATAGTATATATACTATGTATTATACATGTGTAGTGTATAGTGTATATACTATATACTATACATGTGTAGTGTATAGTGTATATACTATATACTATACATGTGTAGTGTATAGTGTATATACTATATACTATACATGTGTAGTGTATAGTGTATATACTATATACTATACATGTGTAGTGTATAGTGTATATACTATATATTATACATGTATAGTGTATATACTATATATTATACATATATAGTGTGTAGTGTATATACTATATATTATACATATATAGTGTAGAGTGTATATACTATATATTATACATATATAGTGTTTTGTGTATATACTATATATTATACATGTATAGTGTATAGTATATATACACATATATAGTATATACTATATATAGTATATAGTATATATAAACATATATACTATGTACATATATAATATATGTATATATACTATATATACATATGTAATATATAGTATATATACTCTATATAGTGTATATAATATATAGTATATATACTATATATAGTGTATATCATATATAGTATATATACTATATATAGTGTATATCATATATAGTATATATACTATATATAGTGTATATCATATATAGTATATATACTATATATAGTGTATATCATATATAGTATATACACTATAGATAATGTATATCATATATAGTATATACACTATATATAGTATATATACTATATAGTATATATACTATATATAGTGTATATCCTATATAGTATATATACTATATATAGTGTATATCCTATATAGTATATATACTATATATACTGTATATACTATATAGTATATGTAGTGTATATAGTGTATGTAATATATATAGTATATATAGTTTGTATATCTTATATATAATATATATAGCATATATAGTATATATATCTTATATATAATATATATAGCATATATAGTATATATATCTTATATATAATATATATAGCATATATAGTATATATATCTTATATATAATATATATAGCATATATAGTATATATATCTTATATATTATATATTGCATATACAGTATATATATCTTATTTATTATATATAGCATATATAGTATATATATCTTATATATAATATGTATTATATATAATTGTATAATATAGTGTATATTATATATTATTGTATAATATAGTATATATTCTATATATTATTGTATATAATAGTACAATATGATATATAATATATAATATATATTATAATATAATAAATAGAATAGTTTATATATACTATATAAACTATATATGCTATAAATTATATACACTATATATACTATATATACATATATAATATAGTATATATAGTGTATATAATATATCGTATATATAGTATATATAGTATATATAATATATATCGTATATATATAGTATATATACTATATCATATATATAGTATATATACTATATATCGTATATATATAGTATATATACTATATCATATATATAGTATATATAGTATATATACTACATATCATATATATAGTATATATAGTATATATAGTATGTATATATAGAGTATATATAGTATGTATATACATAGTATATATAGAGTATATATAGTATGTATATACATACTATATATAGAGTATATATAGTATGTATATACATAGTATATATAGAGTATATATAGTATGTATATACATAGTATATATATAGTATGTATATATAGTATATATATAGTATGTATGTATATATAGTGTATATATAGTATGTGTATATATAGTATATATATAGTATGTGCATATATATATAGTATATATATTGTATGTATATATATATATATAGAGAGAGAGAGAGAGAGAGAGATTACCTGTGGTTATTTGTTACATGCATAAAATGTGTTACATGCATAGAATGTGTAAAATCATGTCAGAATATATGGAAAAGCTGTCATGTTGACTATTTGGCATTTCTATGTGTTAGTATCATTTCAAGATCGCTCTTGTAGCTATTTTGTAATATACAAATCATTGTTGCTATGTTGGATACCCTATTATTTTATCAAATATTACAACTTATTTCTTCTATCTGCCTGTATGTTTGTACTTACTAACCAACTTCTTGTCATCCTTCCCTCCCACCCATATGCCCTTCCCACCCTATGATACCTATCATTCTTCTCTTTACAAACATTAGATCGACTTTTTCACTTCTCACATATGAATGAAAAAATGAGATATTTGCCTTTCTGTGCCTGACATATTTCACTTAACATAATGACTTTCGGTTTTATCTGTGTTACTACAATGGCATAATTTCATTCTTCTTTATGGAAACATAGTTTTCCATTGTGTACATATACCACATTTTCTTTATCTGTTTGTCGATTGATGAACACTGGATTGATTTTATATTTTTGCTATTGTGAATAATACCCTGATAAACGTGCAAGTCCAGGTATTACTTTGATATACTGATTTTTTTTTTCTTCTGAGTAAATAGCCATTAGTGGGATTGATGGACCATATGGTAGTTCTATTTTATGTTTTTTTGAGAAATCTCCATATTGTTTTGTATAATGGTTGTACTAATTTACATTCCACACCAACAGTGTGTAGGAGTTCCCTTTTCTCCCCAAACTGGTCAACATTTTATTTTGTATTTTTAATAAAAACTGTTATACTGATGTAAAATAATACACCATTGTGGTTTTGACTTGCATTTCCTTGGTTATTATTGATGTTGAGCATTTTGTTTCATATATCTTTTGTACATTTGGATGTCCTCTTTAGAGAAATATCTATTGAGGTCCTTTTCCAAGTTTTAAATGGTATTATTTGTGTGTGTGATTTTTTTCTGTGAGTTCTTTGAATTCCTTTCTATTCTTGGCATTAATCTGCTGTCTGTTCAGTATTTTGCAAATATTTCTCCCCATGTAAGAGGTCATTTCTTCATTCTGTTGATTGATGATTTCATTGTGACAAACCTTTGTTCAATTTCAGTAGGCTGTAAATATGTGGGTTAATTTCTGTGCTTGCTATTCTGTTTCATGGGTCTATGTGTCTATTTTCATATAGATACCATGCTCTTTTAATTACTATAGTGTTGTAATATGTTTTGAAGTCAGGTAGTGTGATGCCTCTAGCTTTGTTCATTTTTTCTCAGGATTGCTTTAGCTATTCAGGTTTTTTTTAATTTCATATAAATTTTAGGGTTTTTTATTTCTGTGAAAATTGATAATAATATATTGATAAAGATTGCATCTAATCTGTAAATTGCCTTGGTTGTATGGTCATTTGAAAAACAGTATTTTTTTCATCCATGACCATGGTGTTTCTTGCTATTCGTTTTGTGTCTTCTTCAAATTATTTCTTTGTGTGTGTGTGTGTGTGTGACAGAGTCTCACTCTGTTGCCCAGACTGAAGTTCAGTGGCATGATCTCACCTCACTGCAACTTCTGCCTTCTGGGTTCAAGTGTTCTCCTCCCTCAACCTCCCAAGTAGTTGGGATTACAGGTGCCCACCACCACACCTGGCTAATTTTTGTATTTTTAGTGGAGATGGGGGTTTCTCCATTTTGGCCAGGCTGGTCTTGAACTCCTGACCTCAAGTGATGTGCCTGCTTCAGCTTCCCGAAGTGCTGGGATTACAGGCATGAGCCACCGTGCCTGACCTTCTTCAATTACTTTTGCCAGTGTTTTGTAGCTTTTCTTGCAGAGATCTTTCACTTTTTTTGGTTAAACGTATTCCTTGTGATTTTGTTTGTATCTATTGTAAATGGGATGGCTTTCTTTCTTTCTTGGCTATTTCATTATTAGCCTGTAGAAACACCATTGATTTTTGTATGTTGATTTTGTATACTACAATTTTACTGAATTCGTCTATCAGTTCTAAGAGTTTTTGGTGGAGTCTTTTGGTTTTTCAAAATATGTGATCATGTCGTTAGCAAACAGGGACAATTTGACTTCCCCTTTTTCATTATGGATGCCTTTATTGATTTCTCTTGCCTAATTACTCTGGCTAGGACTTCCAATACTATAATGAATAAGAGTAGTGAGAGTGGGCATTCTTATCTTGTGACAGTACTTAAAGGAAAGGCCTTTTCTCATTCTATATGATGCCCACAGTGGGTTTGACGTATATGGTCTTTATTATTTTGAGGTATGTTCCTTGTATGCCTAGTTTTGAAGAGTAGTTATCATGAAAGTGTTGGACTTTAACAAATGCTTTTATTTGCATTTATTGAAATGATCATATGATTTTGACCTTTGTTCTGTTGATGTGATATATCACATAAATTGATTTGTGTATGTTGAACCATTCTTGCATCAGTACTATAAATCTTATTTGATCATGGTGTATTATCTTTTTGATATGCTCTTGAATTCAATTTGATAGTATTTCGTTGAGCGTTTTTGTGTCTATGTTTATCAGGAATATTGTCCTCATAGTTTTCTTTTTTATTGTGTACTGTCTGGTTTTGGCATCAGGATAATGCTGGTATCATAAAATGAGTTAGAGAGAATGCATCCTGTGTAATTTTTTAAACTAGTTTAAGAAAGATTGGTATTTGTATTTTTTATGCATTTGGCAGACTCTTAATCAGTGATTCCATCTGATCTTAGAATTTTCTTTGTTGGATGACATTGTATTAATGACATAATTCCACTATTTATTATTGGTCTGTTTTAGTCCATTCTCACACTACTATGAAGAATTACCTGAGACTGGGTAATTTATTGAAAATGAGGTTTAATTGACTCACAGTTCTGCAGGCTTATCAGGAAGCATGACAGAGAGGCCTCAAGAAACTTACAATCACAGCAGAAGGTGAAGGAGAAGCATGCAACTTTTTCACAGGGAGGCAGCAGAGTAAGAGAGTGAGGGGGAAGTGCCACACACTTTTATTCCATATTTTATGAGCACTTACTCAGTATTATGAGAACAGCAAGGGAGAAACCCACCCCCATGATAAAATCACCACCCACTAGGGCTCTTCCCCAAAATTTGGAATTAAAATTCCACATGAGATATGGGTAGGGACACAGAGCCAACCATATTATTCCACCCCTGGCCCCTTCCAAATCTCATGTTCTTTTCACATGTCAAAGCACAATCATGCCTTCCCAACAGTCCTCCAAATTCTTAACTCATTCCTGCATTAAGACAAAAGTCTAAGTCCAAAGTCTTATCTGAGGCAAGGCAAGTCTCTTCCACCTATGAGCTTGTAATTTCAAAAACAAATTAGTTACTTCCAAGATACAATTGGGATACAGGCATTGGCTAAATGTTCCCATTCCAAATTAGAGAAATTGGTGAAAACAAAGGGGATACTGGCCCCATGCAAGTCTGAAACACAGCAGGGAAGCCATCAAATTGTAAAGCTTCAAAATGATCTCCTGACTCCCTGTCTCACATCTAGGCCACACAGACTCAATGGATGGTCTCCCAAAACCTTAGGCAGCTCTGCTCCCGTGGATCTGAAGGGTACAGCTCCCATGGCTGCTTTCACAGGCTGGCATTGAGTGCTTGTGGCTTTTTCAGGCCAGTATATCTACCATTCTGGGGTCTGGAGGACCATGGCCCTCTTCTTGCAGCTCCATTAAGCAGTGCCCCAGTGAGGACTCTGTGTGGGGCTCCAACCCCACATTTCTCCTCTGCATTGCCATAATAAAGGTTCTCCATGAAGATTCCACCCCTGCAGCAGACTTCTGCCTAGACATCCAGGCATTTTCATACATACTCTGAAATCTAGGCAAAGGCTCCCAAACTGTTACCTTCTGTGCACCTGCAGACACAACAATACATGGGAGCTGCAAAGGCTTGGGGCTTTCACCTTCTAAAACAACTGCCTGAGCTGTACCTTGTCCCCTTTTAGGCAATGCAAAAGCTAGAGCAGCTGGGACAGAGGACACCCTCTGCCGAGGCTGCACAGAACAACGGGACCCTAGGCCTGACCCAGGAAACCATGTATTCCTCCTAGGTCTCCAGGCCTGTGATGGGAGGGGAAGTCTGCAAAGATCTCTGAAATGCCCTGAAGCCATTTTCATCATTATTTTGGCTATTAGCATTTGGCTCCTTGTTAGTTACCCAAGTCTATGCAGCCAGCTTGAATTTCTTCCCAGAAAAAAAGAGAGTATATATTTTCTACTGCATGGTCAGGCTGCAAATTTTTCAAACTTTCAGGCTGTGCTTCCCTTTTAAATATAAGCTCAAATTTCATACCATCTTTTTCTTCATGCATATGAGCATACACTTTTAGAAACAGCCAAGTCGCTCATGAATGCTTTGCTGCTTAGAAAGTTCTTCCACCAGATGCCCTAAATCATCTCTCTCAAGTTCAAAGATTCACAGATCTGTCGACCAGGGACAAAATGCTGCCAGTCTCTTTGGCGAAGCATAGCAAAAGTGACCTTTACTCCAGTTCCTAATAAATTCCTCATCTTTATCTGACACCACTTCAGCCTGGACTTCACTGTCCATATCACTATCAGCAATTTGGTTACAACCATTTGACAAGTCTCTATGATGTTTCAAACATTCCCACAACTTCCTGTCTTCTTCTGAGGCCTCAAAACTGTTCCATCCTCTGCTGACAACCCAGTTCTAAAGTCACTTCTATGTTTTGGGGTATCTTTATAGCAGCACCCCACTGTCTGTGGTAACAAATTTCTATATTAGTCCGTTCTCACACTGCTATAAAAAACTACCCGAGACTGGGTAATTTATAAAGAAAAGAGCTTTAATTGGTTCACAGTTCAGCAGGCTTAACAGGAAACATGACTGGGAAGCCTCAGGAAACTTACAATCATGGCAGAAGGTGAAGGGAAAGCAAGTACCTTCTTCCTAGGATGGCAGGAGAGAGAGAGAGAGAGAGAGAGAGAGAGAGAGAGAGAGAGAGAGAAAGTGCCACAAACTTTTAAACTGTCAGATCTTGTGAGAACTCACTCACTATCAAGAGCAAGGGAGAAATCCATTCCCATGATCCAACCTCCTCCCGTGAGGTGTCTTCCCCAAAATTTGGAATTAAAATTCCACATGAGATATGGGTGGGAACACAGAACCAAACCATATCATGGTTTGTCCAGATTTTATATTTCTTCCTGATTCAGTGTTGGTTGGTTATATCTTTCCAGGAATCAATCGATTTTCTTTAAGTTTTTCAGTTTTTATCATATAGCTATTGATAACACTCTCCATTGACCTTTTGCATTCCTGTGGCAGTGTTGTTACAACTGCGTTTGCATTTATAATTTTATTTGGGTTTTCTCTTTTCTTTCCTCGGTTAGTCTAGCTTGTGGTTTTATCAATTTTGTTTATGTTTCTGAATAATTGACTTTTTATTTCATTCATCCTTTGTATATTTTTAAACTTACTATTTCTTTTCATATACTAATTTTGAGTTTGGTTTGCTCTTGATTTTCTAATTTATAGAGATACATTGTTAAATTGTTTATTTGAATTTTTTATGTAGGTGTTTACTTCTATAATCTTTTCTCTTAGCACTGTTTTTGCTGTATCTCACAGGTTTCAATATGTTGTGTTTCTATTTTCATTTGTTTTGAGAATTTTTCTTTTATTTCCACATTATTTATTGATCCATTATTCACTCAGAAACATGTTATTTTATTTCCACATATTTGTACAGTTTCCAAAGTTTCTCTCCTATTGATTTCTAGTTTTATTTCATCGTGGTTTGGGAAAATACTTGATATGATTTTGTTTATTTTAGAATTTTTTGAGGCCTATTTTGGGTCCTAACATATAGTCTGTCCTAACATATAGGATATTCCATGTGCTGATGAGAATAACACGTAATCTTCTGTTATTGGAGAAAATGTTCTGTAAATGTCTGTTATGTCCATGTGATCTCAGATCCCTTTCAAATCTAATGTTTCTTTTTTATTGTTCCTCTAGATTATCTGTCTATGCTGAGAATCTCTTATTGAAGTCTTGCTATTACTGTATTAAAGGCTCTCTCTCTTGATATCAAATAACATTTGCTTTATGAATCTGAGCACTCAATTATTGAATTCATGTGTCTTTAGTATTGCTATATATAGCTATTCCTGTTAGCTCTTGGTTTCCATTTTGGTGGAACATAGTTTTCCACCTTTTTACTCTTGGTCTATTATGTTTCTTTACTGGTAAAGTGTATTTCTTGTATGCAGCATATAATTGGATCATTTCTTTGTCCATTCAGCCATATATATATTCTTTTGAGATGGAGTCTCACTCTGTTGCCCAGGCTGTAGTGCAGTGGTATGATCTCGGCTCACTGTAGCCTTCACCTCCCCGGTTCAAGCAATTCTCCTGCCTCAGGCTCCTGAGTAGCTGGGATTACAGGCACCCACCACCATACCTAGCTGAATTTTGTATTTCTAGTAGAGACAGGGTTTCACCATGTTGGCCAGGCTGGTCTTGAACTCCAAACCTCAAGTGGTCCATCCACCTCAGCCTCTCAGTGTTAGAATTACAGGTGTGAGCCACTGCACCTGGCCAGTCTGTATCTTTTAAGTGAAGAATTTAATTAATTTACATTCAAGGTTATTATTGTTTCATGAGGATTTTTCCTTGTCATATTATTAATTGTTTTTTTTTGCTGTGTTGTACATTCTTTGTTCCTTTCTTTGTCACTTATTGTTTGTTATTGTGGTTTTGCAGGTTTATATAGTGGTACCATTTGTGTCTGTTCTCTTTCTCATTTGTGTGTTTGTGTCACCAGTGAGTTCAGATTTCCATGTGTTATCATTACAATAACTGTGGTACTTTCTCTTTCATTTAAGAAGGACAATATTGCTAGACGTAGTATCCTTGGGTGAAAATTTTGTTTACTTTTTTCTTATCACTTTGAATATATCATCCCATTCTCTCCTGGCCTATATGGTTTTTGCTGAGAAATCCATTGTTAGTCTGATGGGAGTTCTTTTATAGGTGAAACATTTTCTTGTCTTGTTAAGAATTCTCTCTTGTTTTTAACTTTAGATAGTTTGACTATAGTATGCTGTGGAGAAGACCATTTTGTATTGTGTCTGTTTGGGGATCACTAATCCTCCTGTATCTGGATTTCCAAATCTCTTGCTAGACTTCAAAACTTTTTGTCTATTATTTTGTTAAATAGGTTTTCAAACACCTTTTTTCTTCTCTCACTTTTTTGCATACCAATAAATTGCAGAATTGGCCATGTTATGATGCCCCATATATCACAAAGGCTTTAATCATTCTTTTTCATTGAAAAAGAATAATTTTGGTCTGACTGGGTTATTTCATAGGACCCGTCCTCAAGTTGTGAGCTTTTTTTTCTTCTTTATCTAGTTTATTGTTGAAGCTTTAGAATAAATTTTGTATTTTATTCAGTGAATTCTTCAGTTCCCAAATTTTCATTTAAAAAATGATGTTTATCTCTTTGGTAAATTTCCCATTAATATTCTAAATTGTCTTTCTGATTTGTTTGTATCGTTTTTTGGAATTCTCTTGTGTCTCACTGAATTTCTTTACTACCAAAATTTTCCAGAAATTTAAAATTTTTTATTGGGATCTCTTGCTGGAGAATTGTTGTGTTCCTTTTAAGGTGTCATTTTTTGTTTGTCATATTTTCTATGTTCTTTTATTGATTTCTACACATTTTTTTGTGGTAGTCACTTCTCCCAATTTTTTGAATTTGCTTTCATACCTGAGGAATTTTTCCTGAATATGTGTCAGTGGTTTTGGTTGGGTAGAGTTCTTTGGCTTTTATTCTGGGTGTGTGCAGTATTGTAGTCTCTGTGTGATTTATTTGCCTCTAAACAGCATCAGTGCTATCTGTAATTTCTTCTGTGGTTCAGGGTGTAGTTATTAATAAATGTGGTAGTAAAGTTTTGTCCAGGACATGGATCCTAGGTGGGCCAATCTTCAGGTTCCAGTGGTGGTGGCAGAGGACTAAACATCTCTGTTCTTGAGCCCAAGGATGGCATATACTGGCACTTTTTTTAGTGGGTTCAGGTGGGTAAATTCCTGGGCCTCCAAGTGTCTTGCTTGAGTGCTGGTAGTGACAGCTGTGTTCTTGGCAGGTGGGTTCTCAAGCTTCTGAGCAGTTGTGGCATGAACAATGGCAGTAGCAGGGCAGGATGATACTCTTGGTCCCAAGCAGTGCATACTTATGTTCATGATGGCTTTGATGGGCTGGGAAGACTGATCTCTAGGCTCCTAGGTGACTTGTGTGGGTTGGTGCTGTTGGTATGTTGCTGGCAGGCTGGATGTGTCTGTTTTCACTTTCTCAGGGGGAGTACACATAAGCCAGAGGTAGTGAAATGGGCAGAGAAATCCCCAGGTGCTCAGTCATGCTCAGGTACTGAGGTGGTGGTGTCAGGCTCGGCAGGTCTTACCTCAGGCCGCTTGTGGTGTGCAGGGGCATAGGCATAAGTTGTAGTAGGTAGAACATGGTGATCTGTAGTAGTGGGTGTGGATAATATGACCTCAGGATTCATGCTAAAAGACAGTGGTTCTACTCTTGGTGTTTGTGTGGTTGCTATCAGAAATCCCCTGCAGACAGCTCTCAGACCCTGGGGAGCGCACACTTTTTCTCTCTAAGCAGCAGTAGCCACAGTGGTGTGTGTGAGGATCCTGTATTCAGGACACATACTAGAATACAGGGGCCTTGCTTCTGGCATGGGTATGGTTGGCACTCAGAGCCCCAAACAGGATGCTTTCAGGTTCTGTGTAGCGCTTGCTTTGGTTTCTAGCTGCACGATGACTGCAAGGTTGTGCACAGAGACAAAGGAAATCCTGCCTTCTGTGTTTGGGCCTGAAAACAGAGACCTTGCTGCCAGGGACATTGTTACCGTTCACAGCCCTGGACATGCAGCTGTCAGATGTGGAGCATGAGTGACAGCACTGCACAGGAGAGTAGGGACCTTATCTTCTACACATGAGTTGGAGTGCAGTTGCCACTCATAGCTCCAGACAGGCAGCCTTCTGACTCACTCACTCCAGCTCCCAGTGGCAGCAACAGGGCTGCTGTATTTGTGGCAGTGTGCAGAGCAGGGAAGCAGCTTTTCTTTTTCCATATAAGCCCAAGAACAGAGGCTGTTATGCCAGTGGGGTTGGGGTTGCTGATCCCAGGCTCAGACAGTCAGCTCTCAGGCCTGCCTGCCTATGCTCCCTATGGCAGTAACTGCTGCAGCCATATGCGGAATGGGGAAGGTATTCTACTCATCTATTACAAGCCTGGGCACAGAGTTTGTGGCATTTCGGGGAGCAGGGTTGCTTCTGAAAAGCACATGCTCTGGTTTCCTTTGTTCCAGTGGCCACCTCCTTGCTGCACTGCACTGTCCTTTCCATGGATATTAGTACTCTCTGTGTGGTAGAGTAGTCAATACTCTGCAGCACTTTTGGGTCCAGCCAGGACTGTGCCATTGTAGCCCTCCAGGTTCACACTGGGTGGTGTCAGTGGGAGCTCTTGAAATGTGGAGATAAGGAAGCTGTGGTTTCCAGGGAAGGATGCAGTCCCATGATGGCTGTGCTCTTACGATGGCACAATGTTGCAACCGCTTATGTCTCACAGGGAGTGTGCAAGCTAGAATGTATTCCTCGTCTGGTGCAATTTCCTTGTGGAGACTTCAGATCACTACCCATGGTAGTGTTTGTGTTAGTACAAGAATCCTCTCATGATTAGAATTGCAGCAGTCCATGGTCAGATTATGGACCACTGAAGGTCTCCACTTCCCCTTTTCCCACAGTAGGGAAACTCCTAAGGCTCCTGATAATCTTGGACAAGATGGTCACTCACTTTCTTCTCCCTCTGTTCATCAGGCATTTCCGGTGGTTTCTCTTTTGTACTGCAATGTTCTCTCTTAGGTTTTCTATTCACGGTGTGATTATTCATAATTTTGATTCTTCTTTCTGGAAAGGGCAAGTGTCGAATGTCTCTAGTCTGCATATTCAACCTATCTCCTCAGTTTATGCTCTTTTTAAAATATTATTTTCATTAAAGGATAACTGAAAAATAAAATTTTTATATATCTATGGTGTGCAATGTGAAGTTTTGATATATGTATACATTGTGATATGATGAGATAGACTAATTAACATATCCATTAACTGATTTTTACTTGTCATTTTTTTTGTGGTGAGAACATTTAAGGTCTAACCTCTTAGCAATTTTCAAGCATACAATATAATCTTATTAATTGTAATCACCATGCTGTATATTAGATCTCCAGAACATATTAATTCTGTCTAACTGAAACTTTGTATCTTTTAACCAATGTCTCTCAATTCCCCAGAGACTGGGGTGGGGTAGTAATACAGCCCTCAACCTCCAGCAACCACCACTATTCTTTCTGCTTTTGTGAGTTTGACTTTCTTGATTCCACATATAAGCAAGATAATGTAGTATTTTTTCTTTCTCTGTCTGGCTTATTTGATTTAGTATAATGTCCTCCAGTTTCATCCATGTTGTGGCAAATTGTAGGAGCTCCTTCTTTCTAAAGGCTGAATATTACATATATAAAATATATACTACATATATATGTAATATTATATATCATATATACACACCACATTATAACATTTTCTTTATCTTGGCTATTATGAGTAATGTTGCAATAAATATGTGTGCAAAGTTATCTTTTCAGCATATTAATTTCATTTCCTTTGCATATATACCCAGAAGTGGGATTGCTGGATCATATGGTAGTTGTATTTTTCATTTTTGAGGGGTCTTCACACTGTTTTCAACTAATTGTGTTTCCAACCAACAGTTTACAAGGGTTCTAATTTTTCCATGTCCTCGCCAACACTTATATTTTGTCTTTTTGATGACAGCCCTTCTAAGGGGTGTTAGGTGATAACTCATTGTGGTTTTAATTTGTATTTCTTTCGTGAATAATGTGTTTGAGCATTTTATAACATTCCTGTTGGCCGTTTTTATGTCTTTTTTGAGAAATGTCTATTTAGGTCTGTATTAGGGTTCTCTGGAGGGGCAGAACCAATAGGATAAATATGGGTGTGGGGTGTGTGTGTGTGTGTGTGTGTGTGTGTGTGTGTGTGTGAAAGAAGATTTATTAGAGGTGAATTGACTCACGTGACCATGAAGGTAAAGTCCCACAGCTGGCCAACTGCAAGCTGAAGAATCAGGAGAGCTAGTAGTGTGATTCCTGGAGAGGTCAGTAGTGTGGCTTCCAAAGAAGCTGCTAATGGGGCTCAGCCCAAGTCTGAAAGCTTCCAAACCAGGGAAACGAAAAATGTAGCCTCAAGTCTGAGGCTAAAGGCCTGAGTTGCCTATAGGAGGCAACTATTGCAAGTTCTAGAGTGCAAAAGCTGAAGAACTTGGACTCTGATATTCAAAAACGGGAGGAGAAAAAGGCATCCTCCTCCAGAAGGTAGAGAAAGACAAAGCAAAATTGAGGTGAGTATCCCGCTTTTTCCACCCACCTTATTGTGCTCAGGCTCCCAGCTGATTTGATGGTGCCTGCCCACACTGAAAGCAGGTTTTTCTTTCAATCCACTGATTCCAAAGTCAATCTTCTTGTAAACACCCTCTCAGTCACAGCCAGAAACAATGCATACCAGCCATCTGACAATTCCTCAAACGAGTCTAATTGACACCTAATCTTAGCTATCACAAGCTCTTTTGCCTATTTATGTATCAGATTTTTTTTCAATTGAGTTGTTTGAGTTCCATATATTTTGGATGTATATTTATTCCTTATACTATGTAGATTTTGCTAATGTTTTCTCCCATTCCATAGGTTGTCTCTTGATTTTGTTGATTGTTTCCTTTGCTGTGCCAAAGCTTTTTAGTTTGATGCAGTCCCATTTGTCTATTTTTTATTTTATCAAAAATTTTGGAGGTCATATCAAAACATTTTTTTGCAAGGCCATGTCTTTGTTTTCCTCAGATCCAGAATTTGTGTGTTTCTATTTTATACAATTTGTGAGTTTCTATTTTATACAGTTGTCTCCCCTTATACATGAAAGATATATTTCAAGACTCTCAGTGAATGCCTGAAACTGCAGCTTATACAAATCCGTATGGATATTGTTTATTCTTATGCATTCATATCTATGATAAAGTTGAATTTATAAATTAGGCACAGTAAGAGATTAATAACAAAAAACAATAATAAAATAGAACAATCATAACAATATGCCAGCATCATTATGCTTGTCATTTTGAGTAATTATTAAGTAAAATAGGGGTTACTTGAACACAAGTACTGACATACTGCAACTGTCAATCTGATAACTGAGAGGGCTACTAAGTGACTAATGGGAAGGTAGCATAGATAGCAGGAATATGCTGCACAAAGGAAAATGATTCATGTCCCAGGTGGGACACAGCAAGATGGCATGAGGTTTCATCATGCTAAGCAGAATGCAACACAATTTAAAACTTATGAATTTTTTATTTCTCAAAACTTTCATTTAATATTTTTGGACCATGGTTGAATTCAATTAACTGAAACTGTGGAAAGAAAACTCACAAATAAGTAGGGACTACTGTCATTTCTATCTTTTAATTTTTGTTCACTATTATTTTTCTGATTTTTTTATTTGTCTTTCTGTTCTCTTGCTGCTCACTGAGCTTCTTCATGAAGGTTATTTTGAACTCTTTTTCGGGCAGTCAATAAATCCTCATTTCTTTAGGGTTGGTTACCGTTGCTTTATTTTCTTCCTTTGGTAGTGTCATGTTTCCCTGATTGTTTGTCATTCCTTCAGTCATGCACTGGTATCTGCACATTTGAAGAAGTATACACCTATCCCAGTCTTTGCAGACTGGTTTTGACAGGGAAAACCCTTCATCAATAAGATAGTCCAGAGATTCTGGGCAGGCTGTCAGGTGGGGTCCACATGTAGTGCTTCTATTCAAGTACTTAAGCCAGCTGACCTGATGCCTGAGTCAGCAGGTGGGTAGAGCTAGCATCTGAGTCTAAAGGCACTGGCCTGGGGCTTGGGCCTTCTGCGTAGACCTGAATCCTGGGTTTGTGGTACAAGCCTAGTACTGGAGTCCACCAGAGTGGACTTGTCAACTGGATCTGTAGGAAGAAGCCTGAAGCACATGTCTTTGGTGTCCATCCTGAAGCCTAGGTCCATGGGGTCAGGCCTGGTTCAGGGATGGTCCTAGTCCCTGAGTCCACAGGGATTAGCCTGAAGCCTAATTCCATGGGAGCTGACTGGGAACTGGGGCAGAATTGGAGCCTGAGTTTACAGGATTCAGTCTGAATCTTGGCTCTGCAAATGTTAGCCTGGAATATAGGTCCTTGGGGGTTGGCCTATACCCTGATGCTACAGGGATTGTTCTGGTGCTGAGGTGGGCCTGAAGAATGGCTTTGGTGGGTCTAACCTCGGCCTAAGGTATACTAGGATGAGCCTGGACCCTGGGTTGCAGAAGCACAGGATTTCATGGGCTGGTCTGATGTTGTTCCAGCCTGCAGACCATATCTGCAGGAGCTGGCCTGTAGGCTGAGTCTATGAGCACTAGCCTGGTGGCTGAGTCTGTGATATCCAGCTGGGAGGTGAGGCCATTGGGTGCTGTTCTGGCATAAGGATAAGCCTAGAACCTGGGTCCATAAGTGCTGGTTTGGAGCCTGGGGATGCAGGGGCTGGCTTGATGCTGTGAATGGGCCTGTAGCCTAAGGCTTCAGGGGTCAGCTTGGAGCTTTCTGCTGATGTGGCACTGGATGGGCCTAAAGCCTTTAAGCCTGGAGTCACCAAGGCCTGTATGGAGCCTGGTACTGTGGGGACCAGCTTGAAGCTGATGTCCGCAGGTGCAAACCTAGCCCTGAGGTGGGCCTCAAAGCACTTAGTTTCAATGCCTACACTGCTGATTAAAACATTTCAAAAAATATAAGATAAAGCAGTATATGTAAAGAAGATTGTAAAATCTAAATACAAATCACCACCACTTTAAAAGCATGGGAAAGGCACAGAAGACCAGAGGCCAAGGCCTGAATGGAGATGTATGCATTCTTCTTTCCATCCATCCGTCCATCCATCCATCCATTCTTTCTTTACTGCACACCTACTGTGTACCTGGCTCTATTCTAGCCACTCTGGGGCCTACAAAAAGAAACAAACAAACAAAGAAACAAATCTGAATCGTGTTTTGAAAAGCTGATTCCCAGGGATTAAAGTGACTCCACGGTTTCTTAGGTGGTTTGATTCATAGTTTTAAACCAGCATAGAATCAATTAGTTAACCATATAATATGCTTATAGGAATATGAAGATTAACATAATAGAAAAATTCAGTCCTTGCCCTTCAGTAGCATGAGTGATGTTAATATCCCTTTACTGAAATACATTATAAAGCAAATGTGGATCAAATACACTGGTATTTTATTTTCCAAAATGAACAATAGAATTTTGTCAAAGGGATTTTTACACGTGCAAAAGACATGTAATGAGGAATTGCAAGATGGCTTGAGTTATAGAAACTAACCAACTGTTCCTTCCATGTAACAGATACCACATTCTGAACTTCTTGAATATTCATAGTCATTGAATAATTGTTTATAAATAGTCTGAAATATTTCCCTTTCCAAGAAGCGCTTGTGTCTATATCCTTATGTAAAGGAAACAATCTTGTAATAAGCCCTGTGCATTGATGTTTTTTGACTCTCATGCTATTTGACCTATGTCACCTCTGTTGGGACTAGTGTTATGACTGTTTTCTCTCTCATAATGACTGAGATATGGAGTTTAGGTTCAGGCTGTGACATTGTAGAAATTAGAACTGGATGCTAACTGACTCATGTAATCAAACTTGTAACTTTATCCTCATTAGTACTATAACTGAGATAATCGACCCAGACATATGGCTATGCCAGTTAATTACAAACAAACTAGGTACCTTTCTGAATCTCAAGGGTAATTCCACAGAGATAGTCATAGCATTAAATAGTTTTAAGCATGTAAATATTTATTGTAAAAGTAATTTTTTTGTTTCACCATTGCAAATACTAATGTCTAGAAGTAGATTTTGAGAGTTTGCTTGTGGCCTAGCTCTGAGATCTGGTGGGTCCTAGATCTACCAACATCCTCATCTATAACATCACTTATTCCAGGGTTTTTTAAAGAGCTGAAATGTTTGTTATCTATTATTATACAGAAATCCACCAAATGAGGTCTTGGGAATAACACAAAGGGTGAAATTGAGGAATAGCATTTCAGTTTATAATATTTACAAAGACCTTTTCCCTAAACTACAAAAGAAATAAATTTTTGTCAGAAGACTACTGTAGTTGAAAATATACATCATCAAATAAGAGTTTTGTCTCTGATCATTCATGGACAAAAATGTTATTTTGCCTACATGTTACTGCATCTTTGCATATTGATTCTCTCTCCGTGTCTCTTTTTTCTCTGTGTCTTTCTGTATTTGTCTGTCTGTCTCTCTCTCTTTTACCCCGTTTTTTCCCTCTCCCTCTTCCTCTGTCTCTCTTCCTCTCTGATTCCCTCCCTCTTTCCCCTGTCTCTCTGTCACACATACACACATATAAGGCATCATAAGCAGATAGAATTTTTAAAAAAATAAGTAATACTAAACTAGTAACTGATTCTCTGCCTAGAGGGTTTCATTTTTTTTTTCAGAGAAATAAATGTTTCAACCCAAGCAAACAGGCCAGAGAAATCAACAGTGTATAATTCTTTTACACTGAAATTCACCCCAGGGGTGTTGATTTGTCAATACTCCATTAAGAGATGACCAAAAAAGGGTTCTGATGTGGTTGATTGCTACAGTTGTTTCTAAACACAGGGTACTGTGTGCGACACAATGTTTCTGGAGGTTAATTTTAAAAATCAAAATGAGCGATGTTAAAATGTTTTTTGGTTTGGTGCTGATACTTCTTAAAGCTCAATATCTAATCTCGACCTCTCCTGTGGACTCCAGTCCTGAATTTTTAATTAAATTCAAAGGTATTTCCACCTTCCTCCTATTTTTTCCTATTTTTTGTATGATTCTTCCATTGTTCTATCATCCAAGTTCAATGCCAAGTTCAATGCCAATTTCAGCTACAAAAGCCCTATGAATTCAACCTCCACTGAATGCTGAAAGGTATTGTTTTCTTTCATTTCCACTGCTTATCCACTTATCCAGACTATTATTACCTATCATATCCTTAGTTACAATTGCCTTCTAAGTGGCCTCTGGTTCTCCATCTCCCTCTACTTCCATCTATGCTATAATCTCCTACTAAATCAATCTTACTAAATAATCAAATTCATCTTGTTTACCCTCTTCTTAACTAAAATTCTTCTGTGATTTTCCATGCTTACCAAATAAGGAATTTAGTTTTTATCATGGCATTCAAAATTCTTTATAGCACAAATCGACTCTTCTTTTCCAGTTTTATTACCCACAACTCTCCTTTATATTTTCCCTACTCCAGCAAATTGGACTACTTGCTATTTCCTGAACTTCCTCCACACCAGCATTATCTTTCCCTAGTTGAAAATCCTCTTCCTCATTCATGAGCTCTAAATCCTCCCAACTGTCTAAAGTTCATAGAAAATGCCACTTTGTTCATGTTACTCTTTTATACTCAGGATTAATTTGTCTTGCAGCTGAGTTCACAGAACTTTTAACATTTTCATTTTGTTTTGTTTACTGCTCACATGGAAATATTGCTTTTGCCATTGTTTTAGTTACCTGCATATTTGTCTTACTTTATTCTGTTACTAAAATGTAATCTTCTTGAAGGAAGCATACTGGGTCTTCACATGTATGGGTATATATCGGAACAGAAGCTGAAGTTCCTTTCATATATATTTACAAAAATAATATTTTAATTTCCATGAAATAAAGGTTTCTTGAATTATTTATATTATAGTTGTTATTTCATGCATTTGTAAGGAAACTGAAATGTCTCTGCCTTTCTGTATTGAGGTTTACTTGATGTCTATTGAAAATGTTTCCTTAGTTAGAACATAATAATGGATTAGACACTCACCAAATTACTAAAAGTTTACTTTGTTTCTGTTTTATGTTTTTCTTCTACTTTAAAACAATGCTAATGTCTTTTCTTTTTCTCTTGTTTTGGTTAATTTTCTGTAAAACAATTATTCAATAATAAAGATAATATAAATAACGAAAGTAAATACATATACCAAATTCCCTTTTACTTATAATAAAGAATATAGAGTTTTTTTGTTACATTGGAAAGTTGAGTGAAGAATATTAAACTTTAATTTCTGCCATCAATTTATGTACTACTCCATTTCCCACTGAAAGCATCGAGTGTTCCAATAATATATCAATTCTTAACATGATAAATCATGGCAATAATAAGGAAATATGACTTCCTTTATCTTCCACACAAGATCAAATTTTTATTTATGTTTCCCTCTGTCAACTGGGTACCTCACAATATGTTCATAGTTGTGCTTATATTCAATGGAAATAAAAAATCACACCTTACATTTTAAATTTTGCAGTCATTGTCTACATTTTGTACAGTGAAATTTAACTAAGTCCTCTCCACTTTTCATGTGCCTAATCTTTAGGATCTATTTACATTTTACTGCAATGTGAAAATACAAGAAAAATTTAGCCAAACATAAAAGGCCCAAGCCACATCGTCAAACAGAAGGTTTGACTTAATTTTTAAGGAAAAGAAGGAAATGAAGACAGAAGAAAAATGGGGAGAGGGAGAAAATATGATTTCCTCTTAAAACAAGCAGAATTCTACAAGTTAATACTTTTGCAAAATAAAATTGTGTAAATACTCATCTATCCAAAGTACAGTCTTATAGTACATTTAAATCCCTCTGAAACCCAGAGCACTGTGTTTATAATAGAATAGCAGACAGACTTGCCCTTCACTGGAGGGCATGTCATATAAGTCCTCGCTTTCTCTGCAAAAACATCAGGCTGGCAGTAGTGACAGATGAACAGCTTACCATTAATTTCCCCTCTTTCATGCTTTCAATCCAAATGGTGCATATTCTCCACGGGGAGGCATCAAGGTCTCTGCCTTTATTTCTCCTGTATACCCACATTGACTTATAAATTAAGTGCAGATAAGAAGAGAGGGCAAATATCAATCTTTATTTTTTTTTCTCCTAGCCTATGCCCACTGGCACACTACTGAGCTTTGACTGAAAGATTCTTCAAATTGTCCTGTGAGTCACAAGCTAGAAAGTTCTCAGTGAGGACAAAACAACAAAGGAAATCTGACAGGGAAAATTTGCATATCTTGGCTTATAATTTAGAAACTTTGCCACTGCAGTATTTTAAAAATGAGTTACCAAAAATATACACATAAGATGTTATGACCACTAAGGAAAGAAAAATCTGGAATATAAAGCCATCTGCATTGTTTTAGCATGGTGAGGAAAATAGCAATCTTTAAGTTATTTCCTTAGTCTTATTTTCCCCCTTTATGGTAAGGGGTTGGTCTCTTCATAAAACTTGGAGTATCCACAATAAAGCCCTTTGCTATGACTGGTCTGCTTTATTTGAATCACAGTGTTTCACAACAGCTTTATGAGTGAAATATTTCATATACTACATTTTAAGTTAAGGATTTGATATACTGAGGTTTCAGCACATGACTGTTATTACTTTGTAGATATTTTTCAAATTGTGCATGGTACCTTGTACATGATAAATGCTTAATAGATATTGTATTTTTCATATACACTCTGGTACTGGATTTATTTTTTAGTCATAGTGGTCATTTTATGCTAATATTTATGATTGCTGAAGATGTCTGATTTTTAAAAACTTTCCGTTGAAGAAATTATACCCTGCTGCCTTTAAAAAATATTCACGGCTTTGCTAGTACATTAAAAAGAGGGAACATTTGGAGAAAAAAGAGCATTATGTAATTCTTTTGACTTTTAACAAATCAATCTTGAACTAAAAGTGCATCCAAACCTACTAGATGACACAATATCATTTTAAGCTCAAAGAAATCGATCTTATGATCACTGAAAAATTATATTTTTTTTAGCTAAGCATGAAGTGTTAATACTATTAAATGACAGCAAATGTTGATGTTCAAGGCTTCCTGCTGGCCTTTTGCAGGTGACATATCTAAGGATCAGAGCTATTCCATTTTGTATTCCCCTTTTTTCTTTAAGGCTGCAGGACTCAACTATAAATTACAACTGATGACAAAAGTGGAAGCTAACAGTGGCAAAATTAGGCCCAAAGGCAAAATAATTATATATACAGCCTTCAGCAGTGAGGGAGAGAGCCATCAATCAGCCCCCAATTATTCACTAGTTAATCAGCTCTGCCCTTCCTTTATTGAAGGGTTACAGTGTAATTAAGTTGGCAGCATCCTTTTAATTCATCAAACATACAACACATGGCGGTGTTTGCTGCGTTGAGGGACAGCACCTTTGTGTGTTTGACCCCTAGCACTGCTGCTGTAGATGAGGAAAACTTCAGAGGTAAGAGAGAATATGTATGCAGCTGCACGACAGTGGGGTGTTGGTGTTTTCATATACAGCCCTAAGCTTAAAACAACTAAGATTTATGCTATGTCAAGGATAAAACAGATAGGGATATGAAAGAAGAAAAAGAACATCGATGATATTGCTTGGGTCACATTATCTCAGAAGAGTTAAAAGAACAATATATAAGCTGTTTTTCTTCAGCTAGGAGAGAACAGAGAGTTTTTTACTATTTCATAGTAAAATTGGTAACACACCAACAGACAATCTGGATAAATCAGAAGGAAAAAATTGTTTCTTCCCTTTAGAGACTTAAATTAATTGTTAAGATGTCCTTTCTTTACTAGATAACTTCTCTATACTTGGTTCAACATTGGCTTCAAAGGTGCACTTTTTTGTCCTTCTTAGCCAAAAGTCCAATAACTTGGCCCAATAGGAGATTTTTTGTGGAATAAAAGAATTAGACTTAGAAAATAATAAAATATAATGGTCCTTGAAAATATTAGTGTTTATGTAGTGCTAATATTTTCTTAAATTCAGAAATACAGTACAACACTGTTTTAATCCAACTTTTTTCTTTTCTTTTTTTTTTTTTTTTAGGATTTAAACATACTGTGGGTCATATCTTATACTGTAAATCTAAGAACTCTTAGCAGGGAAAGCCTGAGAGAATACGGTGAGGATATAAGGCAGGCGGTCTTCCTGCCTCCCTGCAGCAGGGCTATAAAGGATTCCCACTGTTTTTCTCTTTCTTGTTTTATTTGCTATAAAATATGAATTGACATTTGTTCTCTCATAAAGTAACTTGGTGAATGAATTAAATTTTACAAAATATATAAATTCTTCAGTTTCTTTTCTGTTGGGACTATAGGGTACAACAGTATCTCTTCTGATGTCTCAGATAAGGAGAGACTTCTATATTTTGAATGCCCCTGAAGGAAGAAAAACAGTCTTCCCTTATTCACTTCTGATTGCATAGATGATACTGCCTGTAAATTCTGAACACTCAACATAATAATCATAACATTTATATAACATTAACAATCCCTATTATAAGCAGTTTCACATTTATTAACTCATTTAATCCACAAATAATTCTATGGCATACGCATAATTACTTTCGTTTTATGTGTGAGGCAACCAAGTCAAATAGAAGTTAAACAACTTATCTGAGGTCACACAGCTAGTGGTTGGGAAAGTGAGAATATAAGACCAGGCAGTAGGCTCCATAACCATATTTAACTGCTATTTTTTTTTATTTTTTTGTTGTTGTTGCTGTTGCTGTTTTTTTTAAATTATACTTTAAGTTTTAGGGTACATGTGCACAACGTGCAGGTTAGTTACATATGTATACATGTGCCATGTTGGTGTGCTGCACTCATTAACTCGTCATTTAACATTAGGTATATCTCCAAATGCTATCCCTCCCCCCACCCCACAATAGGCCCCAGTGTGTGATGTTCCCCTTCCTGTGTCCATGTGTTCTCATTGTTCAATTCCCACCTATGAGTGAGAACATGTGGTGTTTGTTTTTTTGTCCTTGCAGTAGTTTGCTGAGAATGATGGTTTCCAGCTTCATCCATATCCCTGCAAAATACATGAACTCCTCCTTTTTTATGGCTGCATGGTATTCCATGGTGTATATGTGCCACATTTTCTTAATGCAGTCTATCATTGTTGGACATTTGGGTTGGTTCCAAGTCTTTGCTATTGTGAATAGTGCCACAATAAACATACATGAGCATGTGTCTTTATAGCAGCATGATTTATAGTCCTTTGGGTATATACCCAGTAATGGGATGGCTGGGTCAAATGGTATTTCTAGTTCTAGATCCCTGAGGAATCGCCACACTGACTTCCACAATGGTTGAACTACTTTACAGTCCCACCAACAGTGTAAAAGTGTTCCTATTTCTCCACATCCTCTCCAGCACCTGTTGTTTCCTGACTTTTTAATGATCGCCATTCTAACTGGTGTGACATGGTATCTCATTGTAGTTTTGATTTGCATTTCTCTGATGGCCAGTGATGGTGAGCATTTTTTCATGTGTTTTTTGGCTGCATAAATGTCTTCTTTTGAGAAGTGTCTGTTCATATCCTTCACCCACTTTTTGATGGGGTTCTTTGTTTTTTCTTGTAAATTTGTTTGAGTTCATTGTAGATTCTGGATATTAGCCCTTTGTCAGATGAGTAGATTGCAAAAATTTTCTCCCATTCTGTAGGCTGCCTGTTCATTCTGATGGTAGTTTCTTTTGCTGTGCAGAAGCTCTTGAATTTAATTAGATCCCATTTGTCAATTTTGGCTTTTGTTGCCATTGCTTTTGGTGTTTTAGACATGAAGTCCTTTCCCATGCCTGTGTCCTGAATGGTATAGCCTGGGTTTTCTTCTAGGGTTTTTATGGTTTTAGGACTAACATTTAAGTCTTTAATCCATCTTGAATTAATTTTTGTATAAGTTGTAAGGATGGGATCCAGTTTCAGCTTTCTACATATGGCTAGCCAATTTTCCCAGCACCATTTATTAAATAGGGAATCCTTTCCCCATTTCTTGTTTTTGTCAGGTTTGTCAAAGATCAGATGGTTGTAGATGTGTGGCATTATTTCTGAGGACTCTGTTCTGTTCCATTGGTCTATATCTCTGTTTTGGTACCAGTACCATGCTGTTTTGGTTACTGTAGACTTGCAGTATAGTTTGAAGTCAGGTAGCGTGATGCCTCCAGCTTTGTTCTTTTGGCTTAGGATTGACTTGGCAATGTGGGCTCTTTTTTTGGTTCCATATGAACTTTAAAGTAGTTTTTTCCAATTCTGTGAAGAAAGTCATTGGTAGCTTGATGGGGATGGCATTGAATCTATAAATTACCTTAGGCAGTATGGCCATTTTCACGATACTGATTCTTCCTACCCATGATCATTCCTAACTGCTACATTGTTAAGCACTGTGATCTGCTGATGTTTTAAGGGACTTAGGCTAGTGATTTAATACAAATATTCCTTCTTTTTATTCTATGATTTAAAATAATATTGGAAGTTTCTTTCATTTCAATGTTAAAATAATTCTAACATTTGTGGGTTCATTAATCAGAATGAAATTTAATAGATGGTCACTTGTATTTGACACTCAGTGATGTTTTAAAAGAAAAGTAGTTACAGAGATAGGGGATAATAAAGATCCTGTGTACTGTTTTGGACTAATCAGCTAAGCCTACAAGTAATGTTTCAAACTCTATCTCTTCACTGGCCAAATGAAGAATGAATTTCTTTGTTCTGTACTGTCCTAGTATAATGGAGGTTAAATTCATGTTTTTAAAAATGTTTTATGACTTTAATTGTATATAACATATAAAATTGTTATCAGTGTGGAAGATTTGTTGAAATATTTTCATGCACAAGTAAAATATGGTTATCTTCATCAGTTAGCATATAATTATGTTTTTAGTTAGCATTTATGTAGTGAAGCTAATGGCATAATTTGTACGGAAGCACTTTGTCAATAGCAATTGTTGTAATAATATTTTTCTTATCTGGAATTAGCCTTTTTATTTATCTAATAAACTTTCTTACCTTTTTATTTTTATTTTTATTTTTTTTGAGACAGAATATCGCTCATTAGCCCAGACTGGAGTGCAGTGTCGAGATCTCAGCTCACTGCAACCTCCGCCTCCCAGGCTCAAGCCATTCTCCTGCCTCAGCCTGCTGAGTAGCTAGGATTACAAGGCACCCACCACCATACCCAGCTAATTTTTGTATTTTTAGTAGAGATGGGGTTTCGCCATGTTGGCCAGGCTGGTCTTGAACTCCTGACCTCAGGTGATCCGCCTGCCTCAGCCTCCCAAGGTGCTGGGATTACAGGCATGAGCCACCATGCCCACCAACTTTCTTAACTTTTAAACATGTCTCTTACTGTGCAGTTTTCTTAATGTAACACAAGCAGAATGAAGCATTCAAATAATGATTTTGCGGATTTTAAAGTGTTTCTTGGGATGAGTGGATTATCCCAGGTTACTATAAATTGCAACTAATGGGACACAAAGCTAGTGCTGAAAAATATGTCTCTTGTGCATCATTTTGCACCTCCTATCTAATCTCTTAGAACACTTAGTCTTTCAAGTTGTCATTCTCTTCTTCAATTTTATTGTTCTTAATTGATTGATCCTCATTTTTTTATCAAAGAATATCGTGTACTTTAAGTCCTCTAGGTTGCCTTTCATTTAGTTTTTATTTTCTTTAATTTATCTTATCTAGACACCCAATCAGTAAATAAATATAAGAAGTGTTCTATGTATAAGGTTTTCTTCTAGGCACCAGGCAATAATAAATGCCATATACATTATGATTCTTGACTTCCTGACTTATCTTCATAATTTAATTAGACTGATAAGTGTTATAGAAGTTCTTTGAGAATGCTGATCATGCCTTATATTTTGCACAGTATTTTTAAACTACATTATATCCTTAATAAAGACTAACATCTTTTACATTGCTGGTGGAAATGTAAAATGGTGTGCTGCAGTGGAAAACAATTTAGCAGTTCATCAAGAAGTTAATCACAGAATTACCATATGACCCAGCAATTCCATTTCTAAGTATATACTCGAGAATTGAAAAAAAGTGATGAAATACAAACATGTAGATGAATATTCATAGGAGTACTATTCACAATAACCAAAAAGTGGAAAGAATGCAAATGCCTATCAGCAGAAAAATGGATAAATAAATTGTGGTATGTCCATACAATGGACTATTATTTAACCATAAAAAATAATGAAGTATGGTACATGCTTCAACATAGATGAACCTTGAGAAAATTATACTAAGAGAAAGAAGCCACACAAAAAAGGCCACATATTTTACTATTTTCTTCATATAAAATATTCAGAAGAGGTAAATCCAAATAAATAAAAAATAGATTAGTGGTTGGGGGAAATGGTGGAAGAAAGACCAGGACATGACTGCTTAATGGATGAGAATTTTTGGGGGGAGGTGATTAAAATATTTAATCTAGATAGTGGTGGTTGTTATACAACATTGTTAATTTACATAATGCCACTAAATTTTACACTTCAAATGATAAAAAATGGTAAATTTTATGTCATGTGTATTTTAACCCCAATAAGAAATTTAAAAATACATATAACCACTGATAGCTACATGAGGCAGTACAAACACCTTCTGCATACAGACAGTTTAAGGAAAATGAGAATTCTAGTAGGCTATGTTCTAGCAAAGGTTTTACACATAAATGTTTTTAGGGGCAAGCTGGTAACAAGCATACAGTGGAAAATGGTGGGGACTTTTTGAAAACTTACCAAAAAGTTTTTCAAATTTTATTGCTATAAGGTATGCTGGATTTTTATCATAAATGAGTGCTAGATTTGGTTATTTTGTTTCATCAATTGATATGATCACATGATGTTTTCTTCTTAAGCCCGTGGATATGCTGCATTAAATTGATTGATTTTCAAATATTGAACTAGCCTTGAATAACTGTACTATATCCTACTTGGTCATGGTGTATAATTTCTTTTGTGCATGATTGCATTTAATTTCCTAATATTTTGTTAATAATTCTAATAACAAACTATTTTGTTAGTAATATTTTATATTTTACTTTTCTCATTGTCACCTAAGTGTAATATTAGATTCTTAATTGGAAACTATTCTTTTATTTTCTATTTTCTGCAAGTATTTGTGTAAAATTCTCATCAATTCTTTCTGAAATCATCTGTAGAATTCACCAATGAAACCATTAGGGCCTGGAGATTTCATTTTTGAAAGCCTTTTAGTTACAGATTTAACTTCTTCAATAATTAAATGACTATTCAGAGGATCTATTTTATCTTGATTGAATTTTAGTAGTCTATGCTTTTAGGGGAATTGGTCCATTTCTTCTATGTTGTCAAATTTATGAATAAAAATATTTGCAGTATTTTCTTATTTTTCATTTAATGGTTGTAGGATCCTCAGTGATAGCTCCTGTTACATTCTAGGTATCAGTGGTTTTTTTCTTTTCTTTTTCAATTTTTGTCAGTTTTCCTACAGATTCATACATTTTATTTATTATATTAATACAATATTTTGATTTAATTGGAGTTTATTTTGCTGCTCTTGCTTGCTTTTATCCAATTTCATCAACTTTTGCCCTTATCTTTATTATTTCCTTACTTCCTCTCTTTGGTTTATTTTTATCTTATTTTCCTAGTTTCCTAATATAGATTAATATTTTGAGCCTGCAAGCTTGGGCAACATAGTGAGATCCTGTCTCTAGAAAATATTGAAAAATTAGCCAGGCATAATCGTGTACACCTGTAGTCCCAACTACTCCAGAGGCTGAGGCTGGAGGATCACTTGAGGCTGCACTAAGCCATGATTGGGACACTGCATTCCAGCCTGGGTGACAGAATAAGACCTTCTCTCTAATAAAATAATAATAATAATAATAATAATAAATAATGTGATGCTATAGTATACTATGAGACATACTGTGACTATAAGATTAATAATAATCATGAGGCCCAATTGAACATCTCATAGGACCTACCCTACGTGTTAACTAATAATATGATATATCCTGGCTGGTGGATTTTCAGCACTATAGCCCTGAAGATTACGCGTTCTCTTTCACAATGGGGCCAAAAAACACTGGTTGCCCTAGAGAAAAGGCCACCTCAGCACAGAGTCAACTTTAAGAACCTTAGAACAAAGTGTATCTGTATAAGAATAGCTTAAACTGCCTTTATGAAAGAAACACTTCGTAACTGACCCAGACTGAATACAAGTGTAAGAAAGGGGAAATATTCCTCTAACTCTGAGAATGTTCTCCAGTTGGAGACTCTTCTGGTGAGGCAGTCATCAGATCCCTGACTGTAACTGGTCCATACCACTGGCTTGTTCCCACTGTCCATCTTGTAAGTGTACTGCCAGAATAAACTGCCTGAACATTAGGTGTTGCCTAAGATCCATCATCGAAATGATTGGACCATAGGGAAAAAAATTGCCTGTGGGGAAGCTGGCCAAATGGGCCAACTCAAGACCCCTGAACACAATAGAGGCTTTTCCACTTTTAAAAATATAACTACTTAGTGTTATGCATTTTCCTTTCAGTACAGCTTTTAATATGTTTTATCTTCATTTATTTTCAGTAATAGCATATTTAAAAATTTCCTTTGCGACTTATTCTTGATCCATAAATTATTTCAAAATGTGTTGTTTAGTTACATGGATAAGTTCTTTAGTGGTGACTTGTGAGATTTTGGTGTACCCACCACCTGAGCAGTGTACACTGTACCCATTGTGTAGTCTCTTATCCCTCATCCCCTCCCACCCTTCCCCCAACACATACTGGGGTCTTTTGGAGGGTGAAGGGTGGGAGGAGGGAGAAGATCAGGAACATCTGAACTTAAAAGTTTTTTAAAATGTAGAATAAAGTTCTTAAAAATGTATTGTTAAGGTTCCAAGTGTTTAGAGATATTCTGTTGTCTTTCTGTTACTGAATTATAGTTTGATTTCACCAAGATCAGTAAACACACATAGATCAATGAAACAGAACAGAGAGCCCAGAAATAAAGCCACATACCTGCAGCCAACTGCTTTTAGACAAAGTTGACAAAAACAAACAATGAGGAAAGAACATCCTATTCAATAAATGGTGCTGAAAAAACTGGCTAGCCGTATGCAGAAGAATGAAATTGGAACCCGATCTCTCATCGTATTTGAAAATTAATTCAGGATGGATTAAAGACTTAAATATAAGACATAAAATGGAAAACATCCCAGAAGAAAACCTAGAAAATACTCTTCTGGACATTGGCTTAGGAAAACAATTTATGACTAAGACCTCAAAAGCAAATATAACAAAAATAAAAGTAGACAAATGGGACTTAATTAAACTGAAGAGCTTCTGCACAGCAAAATAAACTATCCACAGAGCAGACAAACAACCTACAGGATGGGAGAAAATATTTGCAAAGTATTCATCTGACAAAAAAATCATATCCAGAATCAATAAATAACAAATAAATCAACAAGCAAAAAACAAATAATCTAGTTAAAAAGTGGGTAAATAATATAAACAGACCCCCCCTTTTTTTTTTTTTTTTTTTGAGATGGAGTTTCACTCTATTGCCCAGGCTGAAGTGCAGTGCCACGATCTCGGCTCACTACAACCTCCACCTCCCAGGTTCAAGTGATTCTCCTGCCTCAGCCTCCCGAGTAGCTGGGACTACAGGTGTCCACCACCATGCCAGGCTAATTTTTGTATTTTTTTTTTTTTAGTAGAGACGGGCTTTCGCTGTGTTGGCCAGGCTGGTCTCAAACTCCTGACCTCAGGTGATCCACTTACCTCTTAAAAGAAGACATTCCAACAGCCAACAAACATATAAAAATGCTCATTATCCCCAATTATCAGAGAAATCCAAATCAAAACCACAGTGAGATACCGTGTTATATCAGTTAGAATGGCTATTATTAAAAAAGTCAAAAAACAACAGATGCTGGCAGCCTTGTGGAGAAAAAGGAATGCTTATACACTGCTGGTGAGAATATAAATTAGTTGAACCCCCATGGAAAACAGTATGAAGATCTCTCAAAGAACTAAAAAGAGAACTATCATTCGACCCAGTAATCCCACTACTGTATAACTACCCTAAGGAAAATAAGTTGTTTTATCAAAAAACACTTGCACTTATATTGTTTATTGTAGCATTATTTATAATAACACAGTCATAGAATCAACCTAAGTATCTATCAATGATTATTTGGATAAAGAAAATATGGCATATATACACCATGGAATACTATGAAGCCATAAAAAGAATTAAATTATATCCTTTGTATCAACATGGATGAGCTGGATGTCATTATCCTAAGTGGAATAATTCAGAAACAGAAAATCAAATATCACATATTCTCACTTATAAGTTAGAGATAAGCAATGGGTACACATGGACATAAAGTTACAAATAATAGGCACTGGGGACCCCAGAAGGGGTGGGTAGAAGGGGCACAAGTGTTCAAAAATTTCCTATTGGGTACAATGTTCCCTATTTGGGTGATGGGTTCACTAAAAGCTAAAACCTCACTATTACACAATATGCCCACGTAACAAACCTGCACAAATATCTTTGAATCTAAAATAACAAAAGAAAGAACAGATCAGTGAGCACAGCATATAATTTTAATTATTTTGCAATTTTTGGGATTTTTGTTATAGCCTAAAATATGATTGATTTTGGTGAATATTCCACAGGCTCACACATACACAAATGTATAGTCTGCTAGTTTTTTTTTGTGTGGAATGCTCTATGAATGTTAATTTATTCCTGTAGGTTTACTGTGTTGTTTAGATCTTCTCTTTCCTTGATGATGTTCTGTCTAAGGAGTTCTATCAATTACTGTGAATAAGATGTTAAAATCCTCACATATAATTATAGATTTATCTATTTTTTCATTTTAGTTTCATCAGTTTTTCTTTATGTATTCTGAGGCTTTTTTTGGTATGTACACTGGATCATTATACAGTCCCAGTAGATTGATAATTTTATAATTATGTGACATCTCTCTTTTACACTAATAATTATCTTTTCCCTATAATCTACTTTTATGATATTATTAATAATGTAGACATTTTTAATTTTTAAAATATTTGCATGGTATATATTTCTCCAATGTTTTACTCATACATCCCCTGTATCATATTTGACATGACTTTCTTCATCTATTCATAACAGCCTTTTAGAATTTGTGGAATAGATGGAAACACTCTCAACTTGAAAAGTTGCATCTATAAAATACTGTAGCAGGGATCAAAATTAATGATGAAGGTCTGAATGCTTTTCTTAAGATACAGAAGAAGCAAAACATATCTGCTCTTACTAGTATTATTCAACATAGTACTAAATGTTTTAGCCACGACAAGGCAAGAAAAAGAAAAGGCACAGAGGTTGGTAAGTAAGCTAGTAAACTAATTTAGTAAGTGAGTTTAGCAAGGTTACAAAATAACAGATCAACATAAAAAAGATTATTACATTTCTATATACTAATAATTAATGTGCAGACATTGACACTGTAACCACAGCATCATTTATAATTACTCTAGATTGTTGCAGTGAGAAAAAATACTTACGTACACAATTTTAAAAACATGTACAGGATCTATAGGCTGAAAATTATTAACTGTTGAAAAGAATTTTTTTTTCTTTTGAGACAGAATTTTGCTCTGTCACCCAGGCTGGAGTGCAGTGGCACGATCTCGGCTCACTGCAACCTCCACCTCCCTGGTTCAAGTTATTCTCCTGCCTCAGCTTCTTGAGTAGCTGGGACCACAGTTGCGTGCCACCACGCCTAGCAAATTTTTGTGTTCTTGGTAGAGGTGGGGTTTCACCATATTGGCCTCAGGACATATTGTTCTCGAACTCCTGACCTCATGATTCACCTGCCTTGGCCTCCCAAAGTGTTGAGATTACAGGTGTGAGCCACCGCGCCTGGCCTGAAAAGAATTTGTAAAACTCTCTAAATCGAGGCACAAATCAAGCACATGAATTAGAAGCCCCAAAACGTTGAAGATGTCAATTCACCCTAAATCTGTAGGTTTAATGCAATTTCTATCAAAATCCCAGCATTGTTTCCTTGTAGATATAGAAAATGTTTTTATAAAATTTTTATGGTAAGGCACAGAATCTAAAAGAGTTAAAACAATCTTAAAAAAGTATGAAGTGGAAGAAATAATTCTTAGTATATAATCAAGTCAATATTGAGGCTTACTGTATAGCTATATTGATCAAAACAATGAAGCATTGGTGGAGGAATAGACTCATAGATCATGAGAAAATAACAGAAGACATAGAAATAGACTCAGGTGAATATTACTGATTTTTGACAAAGGTGAAGAAGCAATTAATGCAGAGGATGGCATAACCTATTCAACAAATGGGCTAGAAAAATTGTATGTTTATAGGTAAACAAACGAATCTAAGTCTCAATCTAAGTCTCATACCTAATAGAAAAATTAGCTCAAAATGGGCATAGTCGTTCATGCCTGTAATCTCAGTGAGTTGGGAGGCAGAGGTGGGCAGATTGCTTGAACTCAGGAGTTCAAGACCAGCCTGGGCAAGATGTCAAGTTCCTGTCTCTAAAAAAATAAAGTTAGCTCAAAATGTATCACAGACTAAAATATAAAATATAGATCTATAAAGTCGTTAGAAGAAAACACAAAAGAAAATCTTCAGAGTCTAGGGCTAAGTAAAGGACACTTGGGCAGAAATATTACCCATAAAAGAAAAAAACAATAAATCATATTTCATCCAAATTATAAAATATTCTGCCTTTGAGAGACTTTGTTAAGAAAACAAAAGGGACAACTTGCTGTCTGGAAGAAAATACTTGAAATCCACATAGCCATCAAAAGACTAATGCCTAGAATATATGAAGATCTCTCAAAATGCAACATTAAAAGGGGAAAAAAGCCAATTGGATTAGAAAATGAAAAAATAACATGAAAAGACATTTCGCTGAGAAGGATATACAAATACCAAATAAGCACATTAAAAAATGTTCAGCATCAATAGCCATCAAGAAAATGAAATTTAAAATCACAATGAGATAGCACTACATTAACCTTTCAAATTGGCTTATAAATAAAAAGAACACTGGCAACACCAAATACTGTCATGGATGGACATAAACTGGATCACTGACAGAATGCTGATGAGAATATTAAGAAGTACATTTTACTTTTGAAAGTTTCCTATTAAACTAAACATGCAATTATCATACAACCCAGCAACCGTACTCTTGAACATTTATCCCATAGAAATAAAAACTTATGTTCAATCAAAAATATGCATGCAAATATTAAAAAGCAACATAATGAATCTCTCTGTATTTTTATTATAACTACATGATAACCTGTAATTACTCTAAAATAAAAAGGTACAAAAGGTTACACTAGTTATATAAAGCATATTTGTGCACTGACTGTGACCAGAAACTCCTTTCTGAAGATTCCTGCTTTATTCAAGATTTTATGCCATTTGAAGGAAGAAATTTGATCTTTTTTTTCATTATTATTATACTTTAAGTTTTAGGGTACATGCGCACAATGTGCAGGTTAGTTACATATGTATACATGTGCCATGCTGGTGCGCTGCACCCACTAAGTCGTCATCTAGCATTAGGTATATCTCCCAATGCTATCCCTCCCTCCTCCCCCCACCCCACAACAGTCCCCAGAGTGTGATGTTCCCCTTCCTGTGTCCATGTGTTGTTCTCATTGTTCAATTCCCACCTATGAGTGAGAACATGCAGTGCTTGGTTTTTTGTTCTTGCAATAGTTTACTAAGAATGATGATTTCCAATTTCATCCATGTCCCTACAAAGGACATGAACTCATCATTTTTTATGGCTGCATAGTATTCCATGGTGTATATGTGCCACATTCTTAATCCAGTCTATCATTGTTGGACATTTGGGTTGGTTCCAAGTCTTTGCTATTGTGAATAATGCCGCAATAAACATACGTGAGCATGTGTCTTTATAGCAGCATGATTTATAGTCCATTGGGTATATACCCAGTAATGGGATGGCTGGGTCAAATGGTATTTCTAGCTCTATATCCCTGAGGAATCGCCACACTGACTTCCACAATGGTTGAACTGTCAGTCAGAACTTGAGAGCTCTCCATACTAATGAACTGCCTTTCCCCATGGAAAAAACCTCTGAGATACTGCATAGGAGCTCATAGTAGTAACCCAATGTTCCCAGAGTATCACCCTCATTCTATAACTGGTCTCTTGGAGGATATAGCAAACCCTGGTCTTCTTGGCTTGCTCCTCCTGGTTTAGAACTCTTATTCTGTCAGTGACCTGGGGCATAGATAATCAGAGCCACAGTAATCTTGGCCAGCAACACCAAATTTAGAACTTCCGCCTTATGAAAGTTTCGAATAAAGGAGATCCAGCTTTCTGTGGGAGTATGTGGAATAGAGCTTTTGCAACGCAGGACTGGAAAGAAAGATGAGGAATGCCATTTGTCTGCCTCTCCCAGTATGAAACTGTAATCCAAATAAGAAGCTGGCACAAATAAGGGCCAGTCATATTGGAAGGGCACTTTTTTGGTTCCATATGACATTTAAAGTAGTTTTTTTTTTCTAATTCTGTGAAAAAAGTCAGTGGCAGGTTAATGCGGATAGCATTGATTCTATAAATAACTTTGGGCAATATGGCCACTTTCACAATATTAATTCTTCCTATTCATGAGCATGGAATGTGTTTCCATTTGTTTGTGTCCTCTCTTATTTTCTTGAGTAGTGGTTTTAGTTCTCCTAAGAGGTCATTTACATCCTTTGTAAGTTGTATTTTATTCTCTTTGTAGCAATTGTGAATGGGAGTTCACTCATGGTTTGGCTCTCTGTTTAACTATTATTGGTGTATAGGAATGCTTTTGATATTTGCACATCAATTTTGTGTCCTAAGACTTTGCCGAAGTTGCTTATCAGCTTAAGGAGATTTTGAGTTGAGATCATGGGGTTTTCTAAATATACAGTCATGACATCTGCAAACAGCGACAATTTTACTTCCTCTCTTCCTATTTGAATATGCTTCCTTTCTTTCTCTTGCCTGATTTCCCTGGACGGAATTTCCAATAGTATGTTGAATAGGAGTGGTGAGAGAGAGCATCTTTGTCTTGTGCCAGTTTTCAAAGGGAATGCTTCCAGCTTTTGCCCATTCAGTATGATATTGGCTGTGGATTTGTCATAAATAGCTCTTATTATTTTGAGATACACTCCATCAATACCTAGTTTATTGAGAGTTTTTAGCATGAAGTGTGTTAAATATTATTGAAGGCCTTTTCTGCATCTATTGAGATAGTCATGGGGTTTGTTTCATTGGCTCTGTTTATGTGATGGATTACATTTCTTGATTTGTGTATGTTGAACCAGCCTTGCACCCCAGGGATGAAGCTGACTTGACGGTGGTGGATAAGCTTTTTGATGTGCTGCTAGATTTGTTTTCCCAGTATTTTATGGAGGATTTTTGCATCGATGTCCATCAGGGATATTGGCCTAACATTTCCTTTTTTTTTGTTGTGTCTCTGGCAGGTTTTGGTATCAGGATGATGCTGGCCTCATCAAATGAGTTAGAGAAGAGTCCCCTTTTCTTCTATTGTTTGGAATAGTTTCAGAAGGAATGGTACCAACTCCTCTTTATACCTCTGGTAGAATTCAGCTGTGAATCCAACTGGTCCTGGGCTTTTTTCAGTTGATGGGCTATTAATTGCTACCTCAATTTCAGAACTTGCTATTAGTCTATTCAGGACTCAACTTCTTTCTGGTTTAGTCTTCAGAGGCTGTATGTTTCCAGCAATTTATAAATTTCTTCTAGATTTTCTAGTTTATTTGTGTAGAGGTGTTTATAGTATTCTCTGATGGTAGTTTGTATTTCTGTGGGATCAGTGGTGATATCCCCTTTATCATTTTTTATTGTGTTTATTTGATTCTTCTCTTTTTTCTTATGTACTAGTCTGGCTAGCTTTCTATCTGTTGTGTTAATCTTTCCAAAATCCATCTCCTGGATTCATTGATTTTTTGGAGGGTTTTTCATGTCTCTATCTCCTTCAGTTCTGCTCCAATCTTAGTTATTTCTTGCCTTCTGCTAGCTTTTGAATTTGTTTGCTCTTGCTTCTCTAGTTCTTTTAATTGTGATGTTAGGTTGTTGATTTTAAATCTTTGCCACTTTTTCCTGTGGGCATTTAGTGCTATAAATTTCCCTCTAAACACTGCTTTAGCTGTGCCCCAGAAATTCTGGTACATTGTGTTTTTGTTCTCATTGGTTTCAAAGAACATCTTTATTTCTTCCTTAATTTAGTTATTTACCCAGTAGTCATTCAGGAGCAGGTTGTTCAGTTTCCACGTAGTTGTGTGGTTTTGAGTGAGATTCTTAATCCTGAGTTCTAATTTGATTGAACTTGGTCTGAGAAACTGTTTGTTATAATTTCCATTCTTTTGCGTTTGCTGAGGAGTGTTTTACTTTCAATTATGTGGTCAATTTTAGATTAATTTTGACGTGGTGCTGAGAAGAATGTATATTCTGTTGATTTGGGGTGGAGAATTCTGTAGATGTCTGTTAGGTCTGCTTGGTCCAGACCTGAGTTCAAGTCTGGAATATCCTTGTTAATTTTCTGTCTTGTTGATCTGTCTAATATTGACCGTGGGGTGTTAAAATCTCCCACTATTATTGTGTGGAAGTCTGTCTCTTTGTAGGTCTCTAAGAACTTGCTTTATAAATCTGGGTGCTCCTGGATTGAGTGCATATATATTAAGGAGAGTTAGCTCTTCTTGTTGCATTGATCCCTTTACCATTATGTAATGCTTTCCTTTGTCTTTTTTATCTTTGTTGGTTTAAAATCTGTTTTATCAGAGACTAAGATTACAATCCTGCCTTTTTTTTTTTTTGCTTTGCATTTGCTTGGTAGATCTTCCTCCATCCGTGTATTTTGAGCCTATGTGTGTCTTTGCATGTGAGATGGGTCTTCTGAATACAGCACACCGATGGGTCTTGAGGTCTTGAATCTTTATTCAATTTGCCAGTCTATATCATTTAATTGAGGCATTTAGCCTGTTTACATTTAAGGTTAATATTATTATGTGTGAATTTGATCCTGTCATTATGATGCTAGCTGATTATTTTGCCCGTTAGTTGATGCAGTTTCTTCATAGTGTCAATGGTCTTTACAATTTGGTATGTTTTTTCAGTGGCTGGTACTGGTCTTTCCTTTCTATATTTAGTGCTTTCTTCAGGAGCTCTTGTAAGGCAGGCTTGGTGGTGACAAAATCTCTCAGCATTTGGTTGTCTGTAAAGGATCTAATTTCTCCTTCACTTATAAAGCTTAGTTTAGCTGGATATGAAATTCTGGGTTGAAAATTATTTTCTTTCAGAATGTTGAATATTGGTCTCCACTCTCTTCTGCTTTGAAGGTTTTCTGACAAGAGATCTGCTGTTAGTCCAATGGGCTTCCCTTTGTGGGTAATGAGACCTTTCTCTCTGGCTGCCCTTAACATTTTTTCCTTCATTCCAACCTTGGTGAATCTGATGATTACGTGTCTTGGGGTTGCTCTTCTCGAGGAGTATCTTTGTAGTGTTTGTAGTGTTATCTCTATTTCCTGAATTTGAATGTTGGCCTGTCTTGCTAGGTTGGGAAAGTTCTCCTGGATAATATCCTGGAGTTGTTCCAACTTTGTTCAGTTGACCATTCTCCCCGTCACTTTCAGGTACACCAATTAAATGTAGATTTGGTCTTTTCACAAAGTTCCATATTTCTTGGAGGCTTTGTTCTTTCCTTTTTATTCTTTTTTTTTTCTAATCTTGTCTTCATGCTTTATTTCATTAAGTTCATCTTTAATCTCTGATATCCTTTCTTCCACTTGATCAATTCAGCTATTGATACTTGTGTATCCTTCATGAAGTTCTCATGCTGTGTTTTTCAGCTCCATCAGGTCCTTTATGTTCTTCTCTAAACAGGATCTTCTAGTTAGCAATTCCTCTAACCTTTTTTCAAGGTTCTTACCTTCCTTGCATTGGGTTAGAACATGCTCCATTAGCTTGGAGGAGTTTGTTATTACCCACCTTCTGAAGCCTACTTCTGTCAATTCATCAAACTCGTTTTCTGTTTAGTTTTGTTCTCTTGCTGGTGAGGAGTTGTGATCCTTTGGAGGAGAAGAAGCATTCTGTTTTTTGGATTTTTTAGCCTTTTGCACTGTTTTTTTCACATCTTCTTGGATTTATCTACCTTTGGTCTTTGATGCTGGTGACCTTCAAATAGTGTTTTTATGTGGTCATCCTTTTTGTTGATGTTGATGCTATTCCTTTCTGTTTTTTAGTTTTCCTGCCTCTCTGCTGCAGATCTGCTGGAGTTTGTAGGAGATCCACTCCAGACCCTGTTTGCCTGGGTGTCATGAGAGGAGGCTGCAGAACAGAAAAGATTGCTGCCTGTTCCTTCCTCTGGAAGCTTCGTCCCAGAGGGGCACCTGCCAGATGCCAGCCAGAGCTCTCCTGTATGAAGTGTCTGTCAAGCCCTGCTGGGAGGTGTCTCCCAGTCAAGAAGCATGGGGGTCAGGGACCCACTTGAGGAGGCAGTCTGTCCCTTAGCAGGGCTCAAGCGCTGTGCTGGGAGATATTCTGGTCTCTTCAGAGCCGGCAGGCAGGAACATTTAAGTCTGCTGAAGCTGCACCCACAGCCGCTTCTTCCCCCAGGTGCTCTGTTCTAGGAGATGGGAGTTTTATCTGTAAGATCCTGATTGAGGCTGCTGCTTTTCTTTCAGAGATGCCCTTCCTTGAGAGGAGAAATCTAGAGAGGCAGTCTGGCTACAGAGGCTTTGCTGAGCTGTGATGGGCTCCACCCCATTCGAACTTCCTGGCAGCTTTGTTTACACTGTGAGGGGAAAAACGCCTACTCAAGTCTCAGTAATGGCAGACACCCCTCCCTCCACCAAGCTCGAGAGTCCCAGGTAGACTTCAGACTGCTGTGCTGGCAGCGAAAATTTCAAGCCAGTGGATATCAGCCTGCTGGGCTCCATATGGGTGGGATCCACTGAGCTAGACCTCTTGGCTCGCTGACTTCAGCCCCCTTTCCAGCGGAATGAACGCTTCTATCTTGCTGGCATTTCATGTGCTACTGGGGTGTAAAAAAACTCCTGCAGCTAGCTTGGTGTCTACCAAAAAGGCCGCCCAGTTTTGTGCTTGAAACCCAGGGCCTTGGTGGTGTAGGCAACCAAGGAAATCTCCTGGTCTGCGGATTTTGAAGACCATGGGAAATGCGTAGTATTTGATCTGGAATGCACCAATCCTCACGGCACAGTCCTTCATGGCTTTTCTTGGCTAGGGGAGGGAGTTTCCTGACCCCTTGAACTTCCTGGGTGATGTGGTGCCCCACCCTGATTTTGCTCGCCCTCCAAGAGGGCTGCACTCACTGCCTAACCAGTCCCAATGTGACAAGCCAGGTACCTCAGTTAGAAATGCAGAAATCAACTGCCTTCTGCCTTGACCTTGCTGGGAGCTGCAGACTGGAGCTGTTCCTATTCAGCCATCTTGCCAGCCACCCGAAGACTTACTTTTAAAACACTTATATAATTTTTATTAATGAATATAAACTTAAATTTTAAAACTTAAGATCCAATGTGATAATGATAGAGTAAAACAACTTTATACACTACTAACTGGAGTGCAAATTGATTCAACTTTTTTAGAAAGTAATTTGGTAATATGTGGCAATAGCCGTAAAATTACTCAGAAATTCCACTTTTACAATTTATCCTGAGGAAATTATCAGTGTTGTGCACAAAGATTTATATAAAAGATAATCCTTACAAAATCATTTATAATTGGTAACTTATTTGAAACAACATAAAAGTACCAGATTAGGGGATTTAAAAAATAACATGATACAATCATCTGTTGGAACACCATGTTGTCATTATATATCATATTTTATAATATTTTATGATAAACAAAATTCTCATGATTAAACATTGAGTGAAAAATCAGGGTAAAATAATACAAATATAAAAGGATTCCAGTTATGTCTCTTACCCTCTTTTGTGCATACACTCACACAATTGACTAGAATGATCTAAAATAAAATGTTAATTGTACTTCATATAATAGGATTAGTGGTAATTTTTATTTCCCTTTTTATGCTTTGCTGTATGCTTAAAATTTTCTCCAAATAATAAAGATCACCTTTAACCCAAAACAATGTTTATTTCTTATGGCATGAATTTTACCAACTGCATGGCTGTTTTTTTTGTTTTTTTTTTTTTTTTGAGATGGAGTCTCACCCTGTCGCCCAGGCTGGATTGCAATGGCAGGATCTTGGCTCACTGCAACCTCCACCTCCCGGATTCAAGCGATTCTCCTGCCTCAGCCTCCCAAGTAGCTGTGATTACAGGTGTGTGCCTCCGTGCTCAGCTAATTTTTGTATTTTTAGTAGAGACAGGGTTTCACCATGTTGGCCAGGCTGGTCTCAAACTCCTGACCTTGTGATCCACCTGTCTCAGCCTCCCAAAGTGATGGGATTATAGGCGTGAGCCGCCACACCTGGCCCATGACTATTACTTTTTCTGAATATTGACATTTTGTATTATTTAAAATGACAATATTTATGTAATATAGTGTTATGCATTCAAAAGCACATATTTTAGATAAATATATGTATTTAATTTTTAATTGAAAATAATTGTACATATTCATGGGGTACATAGTGGTGTTTCAATGCATATAATATATAGTGATCAGATCAAGGTAATTAGCATACTCATCGTCTCAAACATGTATTATTATTATTATTGTTTTTGAGACAGTGTCTTGCTCTGTTACCCAGGCTGTAGTGCAGTTGTGCTATCTCGGCTCACTGGAATCTCTGCCTCCCAGGTTCAAGCAATTATCTAGCCTCAGCCTCCCGAGTAGCTGGGACTAGAGGTACTCACCACCATGCCTGACTAATTTTTGCATTTTTAGTAGAAGCGGGGTTTCCCATGTTGGCCAGGCTGGTCTTGAACTCCTGACCTCAAATGATCCAACCACCTGAGGCCCCCAAAGTGCTGGGATTACAGAAGTGAGCCAAAGTGCCCAGCCTCAAACGTATTATTTTTTATGCTGGGAATGTTCAATATCCTCCTTCTATCTATTTAAAACTATGTAATACGTTGTTGTTAACTATAGTCATCCTACCATTTTGCCATTGAAAGTAATGGCAGACTGGAAACCATCATTCTCAGCAAACTATCAGAATAACAGAAAACCAAACACTGCATGTTCTCACTCATAAGTGGGAGTTGAACAATGGGAACACATGGACACAGGGAGGGGAACATCACATACCGGGGCATGTTGGGGGATGGGAGGCTAGGGGAGGTATAGCATTGGGAGAAATACCTAATGTAGATGACGACTTGATGGGTGCAACAAACCACCATGGCACATGTATACATATGTAACAAACCTGCACATTCTGCACATGTATCCCAGAACTTAAAGTATAATTTTAAAAAAAGAAAGTAATGGCAGAAACCACAATCACTTTTGCACCAACCTAATATTTCTTCTATCTAGCTGTAATTATGTATTCTTTAACAAATTTCTCCTTATCTCCTCCTTTCCCCTACCTTTCCCAGCCTTTAGTGTCCTCTGTTCTACTTTTTCATTAAATGAGATTAACTTTGTTTTTTTTAATAGAGTGTACTTGGTATAAAATACATAGCTCTGTACAAATGCAAGTTCATGAGGTTGTCACTTATTGAAAACAAATGATATCGGCTTTAAATACAATCCTTGATTTTCTCAAATCATGTTGATTCCATGTGTCTTGTCAAAAGGTAATTTAGAACCACAAAAACAGAAGTTTGTAAGTTATGCCAATCTTGGTGTTATCTCTATCTCTTCGACTGATTATCTGATTTCCTGGGCAATGCAACCCTGGCACATCATTGGTCACTCATGAAATAAGAGAGATTTTTGAATTGGCAGAGATATTTTGCCTAGAATCTCAGAAGTCCCCTGAAGCTGAAATAATTTCTGAAGCTTGAAGCATGATGAATTACTTTTATTGCATATATAACATGGAGAGAGTGGAAAATAACTTATATGAAATGATGTTACAGAACACTGTTGAAAGGTCTATTGTTTTGTTTACTATGGTAGTCATCCTGTATTAACATCATAGGGCAGAACTAATAATGTATCACAAATTGGGTGGCATAAAAGAGAAGAAATATATTTTCTCACAGTTTTGCAGGCTAGAAGTCTGAAATCAAGATGTCATGAAGGTTGGTTCCTTCTGAAGGCTCTGAGGGAGAATCTATTCCATATCTTCCACCTAGCTCCTGACGACAGTCAGCAGGCCCTGGCACTTCTTGCCTTGTAGCTGCAACACTCCATTATACCTTCATCTTCACAAGGCGTTCTCTTTGTATATGTCTATCTTCACATGGTCATTTTCTTATCAGTACACCAATCATATTGAATTAAGAGTCCCTTTACCCAATATGACCATATTTTAACTAGTTATATTTACAACACATTCTGCAGTGCTGTGGGTTAGGCCTTCAACATATCATTTTTGAGGGACAAAATTCAACCCATAACAGTGACTTAATCAAAAACAGAGAATTTTAGAAAAAGAGATATTGGGGTTTAAGTTTTGACTCCACTTTGGGTCCCGGATGAGTCATTTATTTTCTCAGAGTTCATTTCCTTATATGTAAAATGGAGATAATATTTACTTCATTTTGTTTTGTGAAGATCGATGCTGATCTATGTAGAAATTGTGGCACATAGTAGAGCATCCAAACCATGACATTTTTTATTAATATTAGTGCAAGATTTATTTGTCAGATAACTGACAGGTCAGGTTGTATTTAGTAGAATTAATGCCATCCATATAATTTTTGAATCATTTCCTATGTTGAGTCTAATGCTTGCTGACATAATTTCCATTCTGATGCTTCCACATTATTATATTGTAAACTGTACCTTATCACATCACAGATGAAAATAATTTGTGTTTTGACATCACAGACTCAGTAATTTTTAAAAATTCAGACACTCCAAAGATTATCCTCAAATAATGGCTGCAAATTTGCAGTTGAATCTGATTTAGCAGGAATGGATACAAAAATTTATTTTCAGATCGCTTCCTATTAGTTAGAACTTTGACAAGCATCACAAGCAAAAGTGCATTTTCTAATATAATGTATATCTTTCCCCATAAAATTAACTCAAAATTTGCTTAGTTTAGAAAAGAACATGACTAATTTAAGTTTATTGCTGACAATGGCCATTACCATGGAGTGTGTGTGTGTGTGTGTGTGTGTGTGTGTGTGTGTGTGTGTGTGTGTGTGTGTTGGAGGTGGGAGGAAGCTGTTATTGAAAATGTGTAGGAAATGCAGATTTGAAGAAATACACTAGATAGGAAAACATATGCAGCCTGTGCCTAGAGCATAAAGGCCACTGTCAGCTTTTCAAAAGCCCAGCATTTTACAATTTTCAGAGATACACAGTGCGGATGTGTCAGGCAGAATTTGGCCCACAGTGTTTAGATTAGCAGGAAATCAATTAATCCATCCTAATATCCAAAGGGCTATTGCTGGATCTCGGAGGTCATAAATTTACACCACTCTTTCATCATTCTGGGCCCCAGATGGCCTTAAATGGACATAAGGCATAATGAGATCTAGGAAGACATTATTATATTATTAGGTTAAAATTCACAGCCCCATCCCTTTTTCTAGACTGGCAGGGATAGTTTTCTTGAAGTGTTAATATCCACTGTTGATTGACTGTGCTGACTGCTTTAAGAGTTCACAGTATTTACTTTAGATATAAATAGTATTATTGGTAGCCAAGACTACAACAAAGACACCCATTCATATGGCAGTTCACCCAGCTATTGCAACAACGATAATGTCTACTTTTCTCAGTTTATATTTACAGCTTTAAAAGGTATTATTTTAGCAATGGAAAAACAGAATATAAACTTTATCATAACGGCCACTGAGTGTTGTCAATGCATCCTTAAACCAGTAGTTTCATAAATGGCTCTTTTGAAACCAGAAAGTCATAAGAAAGCAAAATAGAAGGAAGTTTGAAATGTGTGCTTGTTTAAAACTTCTTCCACCATCTCTGGCTGAGAATACAGGTGGCCAAGCACAAGAGTTCCTGCCAATTTCTAAAGTTACACTTTTATCCACTAAACAAGCATCCTGATCCGGGTTACCAAACAGGGCACTCAACAGGAGCCCTGGGTGTGCATATTAAATATCACTTATGCCTCTGCCTGGGCCATCCACTTAAGGGAAGGCTTGATCTCAGTCTGTTTCACTCTTTTCCTGTACTCTAGTTTTAGGTAATGAACTTTCCCCAGAGACCTTTCTTAGAAAGGATCTTCATGTAGAACAGTTGATGCACATGCTTCTATTTTGAAAGCCACATGTTCAACACATTTTGCTTTTCTGAAATGGAATATGGTTTAAGTTTGTTTCAATCCAAAGAGGTTTGGCTGGAAGGACTTATGTCAAAGTGCAAAAGGTTTTATACACAGTAAAGTTTTTTTTTTCTTTCTTCTTCTTCCTCTCATGGCCCAAAGAGGAGAAAAATGATAAAACATACTCTTTATGCCACAATAGCAGTTACTTTTGTACATATGAATAAATTGACAGGGCAGCTTGTTCAGAAAACACCGTTCTTTTTATTTATCTTGGATTCAGCTGATTTATTATAAGAGTCACATCAAGAAAAGAAGTACTTGCCTCTAATATGAAACTTAATATGTATTCACAGTAAACAGTCTCAATGTCAGAATTTAATGGATCTTATTAAAAGCCCATTCATGAAGCAACTAGGCTATTGTGTCAGCATGGTACCCAGGAAGTTCTTATTTTAAACAGCTCCCTTAAATCAGTATTCATATTCAATGACATATGCATCTTAATATGGAAAAATTGTGACCTATACAATGAATTACAAAATTAAGATTTGATAGTTTATTTCTAAATAATGTTAAATCATAGTCAATAATGTCACTAAAAAGGCGTTATCTCTGACATTACTTCATAAAGTCTGTGTTAATCCAATGCCAGTTTAAGGGTAAAAATATTAGAAGTTGACTTTTTAAGGAGAAGAGATAATTTTAAACTTGTTAGATTAAGAATCCCAAGAATCCCCATTTATAAATATACATGTTGCATTTTATCTTTACAAGCCTTAAGTCTTCATATTTAAAACCACATTAAAGTGGTTTGTCTCCATAGCTATAATCTACATATTATTATGTTTTGTTACGCTTTCATGTTATTTTTTATTGCTGAAATAACCCATTTGAATTTGAAATGTTGTGTTGGGTTCATGTGAATGCCATTGAAGCAAAATGAAAAACCAAGTGAGAGTTGAATGGCTGTGATTATTATTAAATTTTGGGAAATAGAGTCTGAAGAATAACTCACTGGTAGTTACAATGTAAAACACTGGACTACTTAAACAGATATAAATATTTAAAAGAAAAAAGTCATTTTAGTCAACTCTTTCTCCATGTATCACCCATTAACCTATATCAGAACACTAGAAAATACTTTGAGATAAAACTTGAAATTATAATAGTGTTTAGTTAAAACACTGCAAACATGCAGTGTATGGTTAGAATTGATCATATAGCTGCCTATTAAGCATTCTTAGTATAGTCAGGTAGGTGGAATTTAAAGCTGTCTGCATGGGAAGAAAGCCAAGTCCACTCCTGAGATGTGTGGGTGATGTGGCTGTTACATCTGGCACCTTAATGATTGCCAGGATTGATTGAACCAATTTAGTTAAGGAACTTGTTGCCTTCCTCCTGGTTATATTAACAGTATATCTTGATAACTTGAAATCACTTTCTTATAAAGTGTGGTATGATACCATCTATAAATCCTTCCATAGCAGTAGTCAAAACTGTCTATTTTTTTATTTGTTTTTCATTTTTTCTATAGCCATTCTCAAATGGATAAAAACAACAAAGAAATTGTGCCCGCCTACACTAAAGGGAAGACAGTTTGGCAAAAGGAACGAAATTCAGATTAAACATTATAGATTGTAAGATCACATTAAGAACCCAAAGCACAGCATAACTGCTTTTCTCGAGTTACTGGAGTTATATTTTCTCCATATCAAAATGAAAACACGAAGGATGTTGCCCAGGTCATCAGAAACCTTCCATAAAACACATACACAATTTGAAAATAAAGTTTGAACTCTTCTTAAAAGTGTTCAGAGTACAGTAGGTATGAGCATCAAATCGGTGTGTGTTTTTTTTTAATTCATAAACCCTTGCTGCTGTATGATAATGTTCAGGTGCCAGAGAATTTGAGTACTAACAACAAAAGGCCACTAAGTTCCGGTATGTTTAGAGAAATTTTTCTTTTAAACTTTTCTGTGTTGGAGAGATGTGGGGACATCATCTACCTCCTTAAGATTCTTATAAAATCCATAGTCTTTTCTGCAGAAAAATAGACATGCATAAAAATAAACAAAAATTATGATACCTTTGAGGAGGTTCATTGAACTTTTGAAATCTCTTTTGAACTCAGATTTTAATAATAACCGGTTCTGTGTCATTTCCTGTACACACCACGGAGATTCCCCGACAGTCGAATCGGGAGGAATAAGTAAGCAGGATTTGCAGAGAACATTTGGCAGAGCAGACAAAACAAATTCTTTAAAATAGAGGCCAACAAATCTCACTTTGTATAGATTTAGCTATGACTTAATATCATTGTGTAGTTTTTCAGGCTTTCATTGTCATTGTTAGGTTAATCACTTCAATTTAAACAATTAAAAATTTAACCGAGAGCTTACCTGTATCATGGAACAGTTATACTATTCAAACTTTATAAAATGTCAGGCCTTTTTGAGAAAAATTTGGCTTTCATTCTGAAATGTCATTTTTTATAAATATTTTATCTGCTTTTATTTTTAGAACTATTTATGTGCCTTTCCTCATGATTAATCTGAGAGAAAAATACATTCTCCTTTCAAGGCCTATAACTTAGATAGTATTTTACAAAATAATTTCTAACAATGTCTTATGTAGTTATTTCCAAAGACAGGGAATCTTTTTCTGTTTGGGTTATAGATCACAGTGAAAGTTGCCACACATCAGCCTGAAAGCAGAGATGAGAAGAAATGGAAATAGCAGTTCCTGGTGAATGAATTGGCAAGGCTATATGCTGCCTTCCTGAGTCGGGAGAAAGACTGGAGAAAACTTGTATAAATGAATATGGATGTAATTAACTGATCTTTCTTCAAGATTGTTCAAGAAAGGCATTTTGATTGTATTGGTCCCACATGGCATCTATACAGAGTTTCCTGGACTCTTTTTCTTTTAATCCTATCAGCCCATCTTATCACATGTATCTATTTTGATAAAAATAACAGTTTAAATACTTCTTTCCTCAGAAGCACACATATAATGTAATTGAGAATGCTATTATTTTTTTCTGGTTGAGCTTATTACAAAGCATAGCCCCAGAATAACACATTGGACCCTTTAGCTTCATGTTATTCCTCAGATATATTTGTCTAAAAGTACTTAACAAAAATGTTAAATAGTACAGGCTTGAGGACAGAATTCTGTGACTGAACTCTAGAATTCTCTTCAATGGTTGAAATGCTATTCATCATCTCCCAAATATTATTGTGCATAATCCACATTCAAGTATCTATTTACCAAAAATCCCTACCAACTTTATGTGCTGTCTTATTTGCTCCTTTGAAGTATCAAATTGGCTTACTTCTATGATTAGTATATACTATCATTCCAATACTGGACTCTAAGTTTTTAACATTCTGACTCCCAAACTCTCTTCCTTTACCTCATATACAACCACTCATTTCCCTCGTTCTACATGTACTTTGTTCAATTTTAAGCCTTCTTTCCAGTTTATCCATGCTTATGCCCTCTGTACAATTATTTAATCCCACAGGAACATCTAATCTTATTCTTCTCCCTATTTCTTAAATGTTTAATTTTTGTGGGTATGTACCAGGTGTATGTATTTATAGGGTATATGGAATATTTTGATACAGGTATACAATGTGTAATAATCACATCAAGGTAAATGAAGTATTCATCACCTCAAGTATTTATCCTACCTGTTTTTAACTGCATATCTTCTCTCAGTTTCTTTTTCTTTTCTTTGTTTTATTGTGTGAGGGATGGAAACAAATCCCCCAGGAAGCCCCCCAAAAGCCAGAATATTGGATTCATGATTGAACTCTTTTCATGCTCAAGGAGAAGCTGAAACTTGGGGGTTTTCTGCTCAATTCTAATGAACTGGTGGGAGGTACTATGTTAAGTGATTTTGTGCTATTCTGAACTGTTTTCTTTGCTTAATGCCCAGCTGGGCACCCTTCCCTGTTAGTTCTTAGATTCAAGCAAAATAGATGTATATTCTCTAGTCATTCCCCCAAAAAGTCTGAATGTTGGATGTAGGTTTCAGTCTTCTGTTTTCCTCCCCAGAGACAAGTTGAGAGCTAAGAGTTTCCTCTTGATCATTCTACGTTAAGCAAAGAGGAAGAACTATGGCAAGTGAGGTCATGAATGAACTGGCTTTAATACAGCTGGTTTTGTATTTACCTGGGGGTTCAAAAGCATATTAACTGGTTTGTGGATTTTTACAAACGGACATTGTTTATGTATTGTTGTTGAATCATTACCTTCATGGCTAAAGAAATGTCTGGAGCTTTCGTCCACCATCTTGCTGATGTACCCCTCCCAGACTCCCCTTTTCATTTTTATTCTCACTTTATTGATTACCTTCCCTAGATTCCACAATCTATTATAATTGCCCAGACCCATAACTTCTTAGACTCTTTTTTCCCTCACATATAATTTCCTGGAAAAATAAAACCTTGGTTAAATTCCACTCTGCCTACTCCATAACTGTCCCTGAACAATTCAATAAGGTTGAAAGGAAATATAAAACCATGTTTATTCACCTCACTTTCAATGTATGTCAGAAAGTCTCAAGTGGGTCCAAGCAATTTAACTACATATCCCTAATTCAGGAATTGGCAAATATTTTCTGCAAAAGATCTAATAGTACATATTTTAGGGATTGTGGGCCATGGGGTCTCTTGCAAATATTCAAATTTGCTATTGTAAAGCAGCCAAGGTAGCACATAAAAATAAGCATGGCTATGTTCCAATAGAACTTTATTTACAAAAACAGGCAGCGGCCAGATTAAATTACAGACCATACTGTATGAACTCCTGCCCAAGTAAATTCACTCTCCTGTTTCCAAAGATGACTATTTTACATTTCCTTTCCTTTCTTTAGTACTCTAGTCCTTCCTCTCTTCTTCCCCACTCTGAACTGATGATCTTGTTTTATATATCTGAGAAAATACAAGGCATCAGAAGAGTGCTGCTTCATCTTCCGACCATTGAGTATACCTGCATACTTGCATATGTTGATATTTTCTTTGTGCTCCTTCCTTATTATTACGGATAAACTAGGTTTCTACCTAACTCCAACTCTTCCACCTGGGAAGCACTCAAGGATGTCACTACTTGTCTCATCCCTTCTGCACCATGTTTTCCCCCTCACTAGAGGATCTTTCCCATGAGCAAACAAAATGCTGTATTTTCTCCCACGTTAAAACAAAACAACAGAAAACAAAAAGCAAAACAATAAGAACCTCAAAGACTCCGTCATTTAACCCCTTTTATTCTTCAAACCCAATTTCCCTTTTTATCATAGCAAAACTCCTTACATAGTAGTTTATATTTATAATTTCCATTTATTTGCCTTCCCATCCTACTCCAATCAGGATTTTGTTCTCACCTCAAAACTGTACTTCATATTACAGAAATTCATGTTACCAAGTAGTCATGTCTCAGTCTTCATCTTCTTTGATTTCTGAGCAGCATTTGACACAAAGGATCAATCGCTTCTCTTTAAAACACTTTGACTAAGGTTCTGAGACACCACACTTTTCTTGTTTTGCTCTTAACTCATCTGATAATTATTATTCAGTATCATTTGTTGACTCATCCTCACCTCCTTGACTAATACATTTTGGAATATTTCAAGAATTATTCCTTAAAATTCTTTTCAGTTTGTACTGTCTTCTTAGATTATTCTTTCTAGTTTCGTGGCTTTTAAATTCTACATTTACATGACTGACTCCAAAATTTATATCTCCAACATCAACTCACCCTTGACCTTCAGACATATTTCTGACTGCCTAGTTAACATTTCTACCTGGATGACTTACAGGCATCTCAAATTTCACATGTTCAAAAATAAATAATTGCTCCCAACCCCACCTCCTAATAGCAACTCCCACACCTCTTTTAGTCATCCCTGCCTCAGTAACATAACCATTTGCCAGTTGATTAGATCCAAAACCTAATAGGCCTTCTTGACTTCTCTTGATCTCTCATATCCTGTATCAATTCTGTTAGTGAATTTTGTTGGCTCTGTGTTGGCTCTAACTTAAAAATATAGCTAGAATGTGACCACATTGTATCACTTATATTGCCACTATCCTGGTCCAAATCTCCATTATATCTTGCCTAAACTATTGCAATATTCTCTTAATTGGTATCCTTGAAAATTGTTTCATTTTCCTATTTAAAACTCTTCATAAAACTTAGAATAGTAAACACAATCAATACTATAACAGGTCCTATGCCATCTGGACTATAGCTACTTTAGTGTACACTTGTTTAGAAATATTGTGATAAAGAAACCTTGCAAACTTTACGTCATCCAACACTTCCAATATTTATTTGATCACAAAAGTAACTTTTTCATCCCAAGAACAATTATAATTTTCTACAGAGCAACTGTTCTATATAAGACAGTTTGGAAAACAATGGGCTAGACATTTATGTTGTACTAAAATTAGAAATATGTTGTTTTATTATGGTAAGTTGGCTCTTATAATCTGATTTTCTACTCCTTGGCTACTACATAATTTAACAGAACATGTCTGAAGTAGCAGAATTTTATAACAACCCAAAAGTGTGTTTTGTTATTTAAAATTTTTGCCATATATAGTGTTTCAATGGTTGATGCACAACCTCAAGAAGCAGTATATCCCAGAGAAGCAGAACTGTAACGTTACCTGTTTCTAAGAATGTTGTTATGTCCATGAACATGACTATAAAAAATGTGTTGAATAGAATTTTTCTTAAACATAGATATTTTTCACTTCAAAAACTTGAAGTCACATCCAAAAGTTTTAATCATTCAGCAGCACTTACTAAATTCAATAAATTATGATAGCTCATAGCAGTAGGAAGTCAAAATGAGAGTTAGAGGAAAGTACCATGAGCAAATCAGGGAGCTAAGTTTTAAAACCAGTTTTTGCCACTTTTGCACTCATTAACTGCAAACAGGAAGAAATTCTTTTCTCAAGGCCTCAGCTTTTGTATGTAATAAAGAAATTTAAGATGTAGAGTTGGCCTATAAGTCACATTTTTCCTCTGATATTTAAGAATTCTAGCTAAAAATGTGAAATCCCTAATGTTTGTGGTTGGAAGACAGCATTTGCAAAAATTTAAGTTTTCTCAATGAAGCAACAATAACAACAAAAAAATCCTTCTATAGTATGTCAAATTTCACTGGGTACTATATAGTATAATTTTTTTTTTTACTTAGATGTTTGCTTTTCTTTTGTCACTTTATTTATATGTTACTCATTACATTCAGTCATAATAATGTAGTTAATCCCAGTCCAATGTTACCACATATCACAGGTGACAGTTATTAGTCTACCAATTATGCCTAGGCATGTGATCAATCAGGCTGAGACATCTGTTACTGCATTGATTGACTTGGATGATCAGGCTTGTGAAATAGGTGGCCCCATCCCACTTTGCTGCCCCCAAGTACATCTGTCTCAAAGCTTACACTGCTGGAAGGGGATGACCATCCCTATTAGAGGACGGTCATTCTCTGGTCAGGAGTAGAGAAATAGGGAATGTATATTTAGGGGTTCACTTTCCTGCTTCAACCTCACACAAGCTCTTGAACTCAATGACTCATTACTATAATTTATTTTGCCTTCAGTCACCCACTCTCTCCATAGCCTGAGGTGAAGTTAGACAGTATGTGGGAGGAAGAGGAAAGGAGTGCTTTTCTGAAATATGTAAAAATATATTTAGTGGGCCTAGCCTGTATCTTTTGATAGTGGATTAGATACACAGCTGAAAACCACATAAAAGCAAGCTGTTTTTGAAAAAAAAAAAAAACTCAGGTTTTATTCTACATATATGTTGTATTTACCTGTGACTATCAAGGTCAGGATTACATCTAAATTCACTCAGGGTTACATGTAAATTCCCAAATTGATTTGACTACTCATGTATCAAGCAGAAATCAAGCCAATGGGTGAATATAGACATAGCTTGAATCAAACCATCAAATTATTGAAATAACTGATTAAACATACTGTTTTTTCAATGACTTGAGCAACTATATGACTTTATGGATAAAATTATCCTGGAATTTGAAATGATATATCATAAATTTACTAACCCTATGCGGCAGATTCATGTGGGAATTTTCAAGTAGCTTGGAACCAGGTAAGTAATTTTTGTGCCATAAAATTAAATCCACATGAGTAGTTAATTTTTATCAGCATTTCTGAAAATATGTAGCATAAATATGCTATATGTTGAATAAATGAAGAGTATAGAAAGATTCTTAGTGATCTGGAGGAATTTACTATTTTTAAAAAGATATATAGGAGGAAATCTTTATGATTTTGTATCAGGCAGTGATGCTTAGGCACAACATCAAAATCAGATGCTGTAAAAGGAAAACAATGATCAATTGAACTTAATTTAAAAAATATTTTGCACTCCAAAGACACTGTTAAGAGAACTACAGTTTAAATTACAGACCAGGGGAAAATATTAGCAAACATAATCATAAAAGACTTGTATCCAGAATATATAAATAATATTCAAAACTCAAAATAATTAAAAGGAAACATTTTTAAGGGTGAGAAAGACGTGAGCAGACACTTCACCAAAAAAGAAAATAAAAATCATAAATGAGCACATAAAAATATGTCCTATAGCATTAGCCATTGGGAAAATGCAAATTGAAATCAAAATGAGATACTATCATATTTTAGCCTATTAGAATGGCTAAAATAAAACTAACTGATAAGATCAAGTGCTGACATTCTTGACATTGATGAAGGGGATGCAAAATAGGGCAAAAACTCTGGAAAGCAGTTTGGAAGCTTCCCATAATATTAAATATACACTTTCCGTATGACATTGTTATTGCACTCCTAGATGTAAACTCAGGTAAATGGAAAACTGACATTCACATAAATATCTAAACAACAACGTTTATGTTGTCTCCATTTATAGTTTAAAAATCTAAAAAAAAGCAAGAAAACATTTTCTATCATGAGAACAGAAAAAAAATGTAGTTCTTCTATACATTGGAATACTACTCAACAATAGAAAAACAAACTATTGATGCACACAGCAGCATGGATAAATCTCAAATGCATTACACTAAGTGAAAATAGGCCCACTCAAAAAGCAATATAATATATTAGTTCATTTGTATAAATAGCAAAGGAAACAGTAGTTATGGAGAACGGATGAGTGCTTGCTAGGGTCTGGGAGAGAAGAGAGTGTTGACTATGAAGGGGAAGTATGAGATTATTTTTGTGATTGTAAGAGTATTCTATGTCTTGATTATGCTGGTGGTTATACAATAGTATCCATCTGTGAGATCACATGGAGCTATACAACAAAAGGCTGAATTTTACCTCATGTAATGTATATTTCGCTGTTAAAAATACATGAAAAACATAGGAATGCAGAATGTAGCTTTTCAGATGTGAATTATTAACAATTATAGAGATATTTTTGGCTTTTTGAGCACTTGATAATGTAGTAGCTGTGAGAAGTAGATGGGAACCAATATCTGGATGCTAAGTCTTGCTTTGCTACTATGTATCCTTAGGGGACAAAATATATAATTTTTATGTTCCACAATTTTCCTCATATATAGAGTGAGGATAATAATTACTTCCACATTTACTTCACAGCGTTATTTTGAGGACCAAAGTCGTCAACTGATGTGAAAATTCTTAGAAAATAATAAAGATCAAAATTTTATAAAGTGAGAAATTTTTACTGAAGTACTTGCATTTGATAGGTATGCAATAAAAGATTGTAGAATAAAGATGATATAACTCTAATGGGATCTTTCTCTTATTAAACTCTATCATTTTATTAGAGATCTGTCTCTTCCTGCTCTTTAGCATAGTCTTCAACGACTAAAAGAAAAATCACTGAAAGCTTACTCAGTGCCAAGGAATAAACCAAGCCTTGGAAATGTATACATGAATGAAGCACACACCACACTATCAAAGAGCTCACAGTCTCAAGGAGCACACAGAAGAGAATATAATAATAACGATGTTTGTGAAACATTTTTTCTCAGCCTGGAATGAATTTTTTAAATTCATGTGCATTCATTTAAGCATCCTGACAATCTTTACTATTTTCCTCACCATTTTATATATATGGAAATTTAGATTGATGTTACTTGCTAAAGATTTAAGTTAGAAATATTGGAGCCAGAAGTCAAACCCAAATATTCTGCCGCATTAGACAATGTTCTTCACTGCCATATCCTTCATCATGCACTACCTCCACACTTTCCACCAAGTTTTTTTTCTAAAGAACTTTTCTGGGCTGGAGTTGTTAAAGACCCCATGGAAGAAATAAAACTTGAGCTGAATTGAGAACCAGACTGGAATTGGCTAGATAGAGATAAGGGGAAAATGTAGTTCAAGCGCCAATAAAGCCTAAATTTGGCAATTTCTGGATGTGATTGCCTTTAAAATCTATACTGGCTAGTTCTCTTCTGAAGGAAGAAAAAAGGTGAAAGTGTATGGTCAAGTTTTAAGAGGAAAAGAGAGGGAGAAGAGGCAGGACCTGTCCAAACACCCATGGGAAGAGACTGTGATGCAAGGAAAAAAAGAAGCAAAAATCTGGCTGAAATCAGCCCCAAAGGAGCTTAAAGCTCAGTGGAAAGGGTAAGTAGGAGTAGGTCTGCGCTCCTCACAACTCTGACAATCTGCTGATCACTCAAGTACTGGGGAGACCTATGCCCCTGCAACTCAGAGCAACAATATTGGTGGTGATTAGAGATCTTCATGGGAACAGAGAACTAGGTGGTCAGCTCGTGTGGCCATGCCACATCCCTCCTTAAACCCAGACTGAGACAGCAGATGCCCTACTGATTATGCACTCATTGTGCCACTGCCCTTCCCAGGAATCTTTTGCCTTTGAGCCACTGCACCACCACACCACCTGCAGTCATACCCCACAATCCACTCTGAGTTTGGCAAGGATAGAGGACTAGTGAGTCCCTAGTGAGTTGTAGGTCACCTGAATATTTAACCTTAATTGTGGAAACCCTTTAGGGATGGGGGAGCACGGCCTGCCAAGACCACCCATAGGACAAAGGAAATATGGATATGGCAGCAGCCGCTTAAGGGGGCACCATCAAAGCCTGGGAATAGACATGGAGATGGAGTCAACTCCTTCCCCCATCCCACTCACCAGTGCACTGTTGCAGACACATCAGTGAGTCTTCCCATTGAGGCCTACTGAGTGTGCCCTGAATGAAACTGCTTTTCACACATTTCTGGTGGCTGTACCCCTACCAAAGGAAACCACACTCTTTGTGAGTGTGCTCTTCACACTTCTCAGGCAGCTCCACCCCCAATGAGAGTGGGCACACTGAAGAAGATCCTACCTTCTGGATCTTACTCTTAATCATTATCTACTGGACTGTAACCTGAATTATACCACCAAAGAAAAATGCCTCACTACAACAAGCAGCATTTGATAAATAAATCACATGAATATATCTGCAGCCAAGGTAACCCTACAGAGCACTGGCCCTCTGAAAGCACCCAGAAATAAAGCCAATTGATCATACACAACATACACCACAGTCATAGCCTCAAGGGAAAAAATAAATAAAAATCCCCATTCAAACAATAGCAAATTCAAAGAAAGAAAGAAAGAAGCTTAGGTTCCCTCATATGAGAAGAAAACAGCACAATAACTCTGGTAATACAAAAAAGCCAGAATGTTTAATCAACACCAAAGGATTGCCTTAGCTTCCCCACAATGGATCCTAACCAGATTGAAATGTTTGAAGTGAGAAATATAGAAATCAGAATATTAACGACAAGGAAGCTCAATGAGATCCAAGAAAAAGTAAAAATCCAATACAAAGAAGCAAGGAAGATGATCCAAGCTTTGAAACAAGATATAGCTATAATAAGAAAGAACCAGCTGGGTGTGATGGCTCACACCTGTAATCCCAGCACTTTGGGAGGCTGAGGCAGGCAGATCACGAGGTCAGGAGTTCGAGATCAGCCTGACCAACATGATGAAATCCCATCTCTACTAAAAATACAAAAATTAACCGGGCATGGTGACGTGCGCCTGTAATCCCAGCTACTCAGGAGGCTGAGGCAGGAGAATAGCTTGAACCAGAGAGGCAGAGGTTGCAGTGAGCAGGGATCACGCTACTGCACTCCAGCCTGGGCAACAGAGTGAGACTCTGTCTCAAAAAAAAAAAAAAGAAAGAAAGAAAGAACCAAACATAACTTCTAGAACTAAAAAAATTACTACAAGAATTTCAAAATACAGTTGAAAATCTTAACAACAGACTAGACCAAGCAGAAGAAAAAGTTAAAGAACTTGAATACTGGTCCTTTCAATGAACCCAGTTAGACAAAAAAAGTTTTTTTAAAAATGAACAATATCTTTGAGAAATATGGGATTATGTAAAATGACCAAACCTGAGACTTATTGGCATTCCTGAAGAGAAGAAGAGAAAGTAAGCAAATTAGACAACATATATGAAGGTATAATTCAGAAAAATATACCCAATCTTGCTATAGATGTTAACAGGCAGATAAAAGATAAAAGAGAACTCATGTAAGTTTCTATACAAGATGACCATCCTCTAGGCACATAGTTGTCAGACTTTCCAATTTCAAGATGAAAGAAAAAAATCTTAAATGCAGCTAGAGAACAAAGTCAAATTACCTATAAAGAGAATCCCATCAGACTAATAGCAGATATCTCAGTGCAAAGCTTACAAGCCAGAAGATATTGAGGGTCTATCTTTGGCATTCTTAAAGAAAAGACATGCCAGCCAAGAATTTCATATTCTACCAAATTGAGCTTCAAAAACTAAAGAGAAATAAAGTCTTTCTAAGATAAGCAAATGCTAAGAGGATGTGTCATGGCCAGGGCCTCCATACAGGAGCTACTTAAGGGAATTCTCAATATAGACACAAAAGAATGATGCCTGTTACCACAAAAGCACACGTAAGTACATATCCCAAAGACCTAATAAAGCAATTACTGAATGAAGACTACAAAACTATTAGGTAAAAACATTATGAAGGAAATAAACTCGCATATAAATACTAACTTTGAAAGTAAATGGCCTACATGCTTCAATGAAAAGACAGTGTGACAAATTGGATTTAAAGCAAAAGATGCAAACAAAGATAATTTCTTTTTTTTTTTTAATTTGGATGTCCTTTATATTTTTTTCTTGTCTCATTGCCCTAGCTAGGACTTTCAGTCCTACGTTGAATAACAATCATGAAAGTGGGCATTCTTCTCTCGTTCCAGACCTAAGGAGGAAAGACTTTCAGTTTTTCTCATTCACTATAATACTAGCTTGTGGGTCTGTCATTTATAGTTTTTATTATGTTGAGTTATGTTTCTTCTATACTCATTTTTTCAGTGTTTTTATCATGAAGGATGTTTAATTTTATCTAATGCTTTTTTAGCATCATTTGAAATGATTATATGGATTTTCTCACTTTATTCTATTGATATGATGTATCATGTTGATTGATTTGCATATGTTAAACCATCCTTGCATCTGAGGGATAAATTCTACTCAATCATGATAAATATTTTTTATGTATTATTTAATTCAGTTTGCTAGTATTTTGTTCAGAAGTTTTTCATCAATCATCAGAGATATCATCAGAGATATTGGTCTGTAGTTTTTATTTTGATGTGTTTTTGTCTGGTTAGGGTATCAGGGTAATCCTGGATTCATAGAACGAGTTTGGAGGTATTTTCTCCTACTCTTTTTTTTTTTTCAGAATAGTTTGAGTAGTATGGTAATAATTATTCTTTAAATGTTTGGTAGAATTTAGTAGTGAAGTCTTTAGGCTTTTCTCTACTGGGAGAGTTTGTATTATGACTTTGATTTTGTTATTTGTTATTGATCTGTTCAGGTTTTTTGTTTCTTCCTGGTTCAATCTTGGTACATTGTATATGTCTCAGAATTTGCCAATTTCTTTCAGATTTTTCCATTTCTTAGCATGTAGTTGCTCAGAGTATTCATAAATGGTCCTTCCAGTTTCTGTGGAATAAGCTTCAATGTCTCATTTTTCATTTCTGATTTCATTTACTTGTATCTTCTTTTTTCTTAGTTACTCTGGCTAATCGTTTGTCAAGTTTAACTTTAAAAAAGCTTTTTGTTTCACTGATATCTTGCATTGTTTTTTTTATTTCAATTTCATTTATTTCTGCTCTGGTCTTTATTATTTCTTTTCTCCCACTAATCTTGGGTCTTATTTGCTCTTGCTTTTCTAGTTATTTAAGATATATTATTAGGTTATTTATTTAATGTTTTTCTTCTTTTTTGACGTAAGCGCTTATAGTTATCAGCTTCCCTCTTAGTACTGTTTTTTTTTGTATTTCATAAGTTTTGCTATGCTGCACTTCCATTATCCTTTGCTTCAGTAAATCGTACAGTTTCCTTGTTAATTTCTTCATAGATCCACTGGTCATTCGGGAGCATCTTGTTTAACTTCCATGTCTTTGTGTAGTTTCCAAAATTCCTTTTGTTATTGATTTCTAGTTTTATTCTAACATGGTCAGGGAAGATATTTCAAACTTTTATTGTTTTAAGACTTTTTGTGACCTAACATATGGTCCATCCTTGAGAATGTTCCATGTGCTGAGGGAAAGAATATGTACTCTTCAGCTGTTGGATGAAATATTCTTTAAATATTACATCTATTTGATCTATAATGCAGAATAAGTCTGATATTTCTTTGTTGACTTTCTGTCTGGTAGATCTATCCAATGCTGAAAGCGTGGTATTGAAATCTTCAGCTATTATTGTGTTTGAGACTGTCTCTCTACTTAACTCTAATAATATTTGCTTTATCGATCTGGATGATCTACTGTTGTTGCATATATTATATTTAAAATTGTTTTATTCTCTTGCTGAATTGACCCATTTATTATTATATAGTGACCTCCTCTGTCTCTTCTTACAGTTTTTTGTCTTGAAATTTACTTTGTTTCACATTAAGTATAGCTACTCCTGCTATTTTTTGGTTTTCATTGTCATAGAATATCTTTTTTCTATATCTTTATTTTCTGTCTATGTGTGTCTGAATAGGTGAACTTAATAACTTTGGGTAAATATTAAAATTATGGCAGAAATAAAAAATTTTTTGAAACAAATTAAAATTGGAGCACAGCATTCCAAAACCTCTGGGGTGTGGCAAAAGCACTGTTAGGAGGAAAGTCTATATTGTTAACCACAAATATCAAGAAGATAAAATGATCTGAAATTGAAAACCTAACCTCACACATAAAGAAACAATAAGAACAAGAAAAAACTAAGCCAAAAGCTAGAAGAAAAAAGTAATCAATAAAATAATAGCAGAGCTAAAATAAACTGTGACCATGAAATTTATTTAAAATCAATGAAATGAAAAGTTGTTTATTTGAAAGGATAAAAAAAAATAGACCACTAGCTAGATCAACAAAAATAAATAAAAAATCCAAGTATGAACAATTAGAAATGACAAAAATAACAGTACAACTAATCCCAAAGAAATACAAAAGTTTCTCAGAGGCTTCTGTGAACATCTCTATGCACACAAACTAGACAATCTAGAGGAAATGAATAAATTCCTGAACATGTACAATCTCCCAAGAATGAACCAGAAAGAAATTAAAACCCTGAACATATCAATAAGTAGTTACAGAATTGAATCAGTAATATAAAAACTACCAACCAAAAAAAACCATTTGACAGAAGAATTCATAGCCAAATTATACTTGATATGCCAAGAAAAGTTGGTATCAATCCTGTGAAACTATTCAAAAACTTAAGGAGAAGGGATATTTCCCTAATTTAATCTTTGAAACCAGCTTCATCCTGATACCAAATTCTGGCAAGGACACAACAACAACAAAAAGTAAACTACAGGCCAATATCTTTGATGAACCGATGCAAAAATTATCAATAATATTCTAGCAAACCAAATCTAGCAGCACATCAAAAGGTAAATCACCATGATCAAGTAGAATTTATTCCTAGGATCCTAGGATGTTAAAATGTTTTAACATATGCAAATCAGTAAACATGATTCACTATATAAACAGACTTAAAAACAAAAATCTCACTATTATCTCAATAGATGTATTCAATATCAATAGATGCATTGAATATTAAAAGCATTCAATAAAAGCCAATAGAGCTTCATGATAAAAGCCCTCTTTACTCTACAAATATAAGGAACAAACCTCAAAATAATAAGAGTCATTTATGACAAATCCACAGCCAAAATCAAACTGCATGGGCAAAAGATGGAACCATTCCCCCTATGAACTGGACCACGAGAAAGATATTCAATATCACCACTCTAGTTCAACGTGGTATTGGAATTCTTGGCCAGAACATCAGGGAAAATGAAGAAATAAATGACATACAAATAGAAAAAGAGGAAGTACAATTATCTTTTTGTTGATTATATGATTCTATATCTAGAAAACTCCAACGATTCTGCCAAAAGAGTACTAAGCCTGATTAATGACTTCAGTAGTCTTAGCATACAAAATCAACATACAAAAGTCAGTAGAATTTCTATATATTGATAATATTTAATTTGAGAACCAAATCAAGAGTGCATTCCCATTTACTGTAGCCAAAAATAAAAATAAAATACTTACGAATACATCTTATCAAGCAGGTGAAGTTATCTACAAAGATAATAACAAAACATTGCTAAACAAAATCATTGATGACGCAAAAGCATGAAAAAATAATCCATGCTCATGGATTGAATGTATCAACATTATTGAAATATTTATACTGTCCAAAGCAATCTACAGACTCAATGCAATTGCTATCAAATTCCCAGTGTTATTATACAAATAATTAGGAAAAAACTATCCCAAAATTAACATGGACCCCCCCCGCAAAAAGTAATTTGGATAGCAAAAGCCATCCAAAGCAAAAGAAAAAATCCAGAGGCATCACATTCCAAACACATACAACCAACTGATTTTTGACAAAATTGGCAGAAATAAACAGTGTGGAATGAAACCCTATTCAGTAAGCAGTGCTGGGAAAACTGGCTACCTATAAGGAGAAGAATAAAACTGGGTCCCTACCTCTCATTATATACAAAAATCAACTCAAGATGGCATAAATCTTAAATTAAGACCTCAAACAATAAAAATACTAGAAGAAAACCAAGGACACCCTATTCTGGAAACTGCCTTAGGCAAAGAATTTATGAGTGAGCTCTCAAAAGCAAACACAACAAAAACAAACATAAACACTTGGGATCCAATTAACCTAAAGAGCTTCTGAACAGCAAAAGAAACTATCTAAGGAGTAGATAGACAACCTACAAAATGGGAGAAAATATTTGAAAACTATGCTTCTGACAAAGGACTAATAACCAAAATCTATAGGATACTAAAATCAAAGACAAAAAAAAACTAAAAAGTAAGCAAAGCACATGAACAGACATTTCTTGAAAGAAGATATACTAGCAGCCAATAAAGATATGAAAAATACTCATCATCACTAATCATCAGAGAAATGCAAATCAAAACCACAATGAGATATCGTCTCCCACCAATCAGAATGGCTATTGTTAATAAGAAAAAGAAAAAAAAAGCAGATGTTGGCAAAGATGTGAAGAAAAGGGACTGCTTATACACTGTTGGTGGGAATGTAAATTACTTCAGCCACTGTGGAAAGCAGTTGAGACATTTCTCAAAGACCTAAAAATAGAACTACTATTCAACCCAGCAATCCCATTATTGGGTATATACCCAAAGGAAAATATATTGTTCTACTGAAAAGACACCTGTGCTTGTATTTTTATCACAGCACTAAGCACCATTGATAATAGCAAAGACATGGATTCAACCCAGGTCTCATCAATGGCAAATGTACACCATGCAATACTATGTAGCCGTAAAAAGAACAGAATTAAGTTTTTTGCAGCAGCATGGACAGAGCTAGGTGCAATATTCTTGAGTGAATTAATGCAGGAACAAAAAACCAAATACCATATATTCTCACTTATAAGTGTGAGCTAAATATTGAGTTCATATGGATGAAATGATTGGAAAAACCCATTCTAGAAACTCAAAAAGGCAGGAAGGAGGAAGGGTGGTAAGGGTTGAAAAATTACCTGTTGCCTACTATGTTCACTATTTTGGTAATGGGTTATAGCAGCCCAAACCTCAGCATCACAAAATGTATCCAAGTAGCAAACCTGCACATGTACCCCTTGAATCTAAAACTAAAATGAATAAAATAGAAAATAATAAAAATATAAAATTACGTAACTTCCTAAGTTTCTTAGGGCAGCATAATAAGTGGTTAATAGTATGGGCTTTGAAGTCACAGACGCTCTGGTTTGAGCCTACCTCAAGCCCTTAAAGATTATGTAACCTTAGGAAAATAATTTCACCTCATCTTCCTCATTCAGAAAATTAGAGTTAAGAAATATAATTCAATGTAAATGAGCACAATGCCTGGCACAAAAGAAAACTCAATAAATATTAATAGTGGTAACTTTATGATGTTTTTGTTACCAATTAACTAAACATATTTTTAACATTCCAAACCTCCTTTCATCAAAACTGGGTGGTTCAGGGACATTTAATTGTCACATTGAGAAAACATGACTCCCTTAGGAGCACTTTACCTCACTGTGCCAATACTTTATTAAAAGATGGGTACCAAGCCAAATTTAGTAATAGTGATTAAAACTTCCCTAGCCTACTGGACTCCAACATTCTAAGGGAGTAAATTCAAAATCCTTTTTCCCCCACTACTAACCCTTAGTATTTTGTTATTGTTATTTTTGTCCATATGTTTGGCCCTAAAAAAATAGGCACTTGTATGAAAATGGAGGATACATTTTTCTTCAGAACACTTGTGAATATCTTAGGAACTGATTTTAACTGCCATATCTATGCTTTATAATAGAATTTAATAATTTGGGGCTTGTTTTCAATCTTATTTTTAAACTTACTAATATAATACTTTTAAGAACAGAGACTAGTGACTTTCATTTCTCATTCTGACTGAAAAACTTATTTTAGAATAACCCTACTAACTGGAATAAGTGCAGAACTTTGAAAAAAAAATAAAATAAGGCCAACTGCTTAAAATTATCAGAGAATAAATAAGGTAGCCAGACCTTGAAAGGCCAACATTTCAGGAACAAGGAAAAAGCACTGAAGTGAGCCTGCTGTTCTTTGCCAAGTCTGCTTTAAGGAATTTGCTAATTCTAGATAAGCATGGATGAGATGCTGAGTAGACAGTGGCAGCCCAAAGCTTTTGACAATTTAACAGCATTTAGGAGACAAATACAGTTTAGGATGACTAAGGCTTCCAGATCTTGAAGTGCAAGATATTAAACACACTAAGAACTAATTAGATGAGTTCAACAGCAGATTAGACAGAGTATAAGACAAGATCAGTAGCCTAAAAGATAACTTACTACGAAATATTTATACTAAAATATCAAGAAAAAATGATGGAAAAAGTTTAGAAACACATGGCACATGGCAGCAAAAAAGTAACATATAACCAGGTAGAGTGCAAGAAGGACAACAGCAACAATGGGGTTAAAATAATACCTGAAGTACACTTCTAGATACATATGTGGGTGAGAATTTTTTTTAACTAAAAATATGTCAAGCCACAAAGTCAAGAAATGCTATAATCACCACTCAAGAAAAATACAAAGTTAAGCACACCTAGGCATATCTCAGTGAAACCAAGATGAAAACCCCAAAAAACAAATTGCTCAGAACAGCAAGAAAAAGTAAACACATGATTTTCAAAGGAGCCAAAACCAATAAAAATTATGGCCAACTCCTGCTAAAACAGTGGAAGTCAGAAATGGAATATAATTGTTAAAGAGAAAAATTAACATCCCCAAAATTCTGTATCCAACAAAATATCTTTAAAAAATAGAAGTGAAGCAAAGATCTTTTAAGACAAACAAAATCTGAAATAATCTATTGCCCACAGACTCACCATACACAGTACTAAAAAAAGTTCCACAGACTCTAAAATAATGATCCCTGATTTTTAATCTTGGAAAAACAGGAAGGAGTGATGAGGAATACTGAAAGAGATAAATAAATGATTACATACAAATAAATACTTTATAGAAATTAAAATAATGATGACTTGCAGGGTTCAAATATATATGTGTTATATGTACACATGTATATGCATACATACATATGATTAAAATTCAGGAAAAAAATAGCACAAAAATAAGATGAGTAAATGAAGTTAAAGTTCTCTAAGTTCCTTCCCTTACTGAAAAATGCTAAATGTACTAATTTTTAGTTTTAATTCAAGGATACATGTCGTAATCTCTAGAGTGACTTCTAGAAGAATAAACCCAAGAATATACAACTAATATCTAATAGAGGACAAATGTGGAATAATAATAAGAGTAAACTTCATTAATTCACATGAAGGCAAGAAAGAAGACAGTAGGAAAAAAGAATAAACAGAAAACAAATAGTGAATGGCCAATATAAACAAAATTATATCACAAACTATACTAAATATCAATAGATTACTCCATTTAAAAACAGAGGTATTGGACTATATAAAAATCAAAACAAAAGTTCAAAATATATGCTGCTTACAGAAGCATAGCTTAAAAAGTGGTTCACAAAGATTGAAAATTTAAAAAAGAGAAAATATATACCATGCAAATATTAGCCAGAAGAAAGCTGGACCAATTACACTTCAGAGGAAAACAGAAATAGACTTTAATTCAAGAAGTATTACTAAAGACAAAGAGAAACATCTTATAAAGGTAAAAAGTTCAATCTATCAGGAATGTAAAACAATTCTAAATTTGAATAACTCTAACGGCATAGCTTCAAAATCTTTCAAATAAATTTTGTGTGAATTAAAAAGTAAAAGACAAATAGATTTTAACACATCTTTTTCAGTAGCTGATAAAAAGAATAATAAAAATTAATAAGGATAAAGAAGGTTTGAACTACATGATAAAAAAATAGGATTGTACATAAGGAAATTCTGTACTCAACAACCACAAAAAATTAACCATATTCTGGGTGTTATAGTAAGTATTAGCCAACTTTAAAGTATAAAAGCCACACTTTAAATAACACATACAAAATGTGTTACTTAAACATGGAAGTATTAAGCTAGATATTGATAAGAAGAAGAAAATTAGGAAACCTCCATATCACTGTAAATGAAACAACATACTTCTGACTTCTGTATAACCCACAGGTCAAAGAATAAATTACATTGGTAATTAGAAAATATTTTGAGATGAATGACAGCATGATTATGATAAAAATGTGTGCAATTTATCTAAAGCCTTGTTTTGAAGGAGATTTCTTCCCTTAAATGCACATATTAGAAAAAAAGGATGACTGAAAATCAATAACCAGAACAAATTAAATGTAACAAAACAGAAGAAAGAAAATAATAAAGATAAGAGCAAAAGTTAATTAAGTAGAAACAAATGTACATCAGAGAAAATCAAGATAGCTAAATAAGTTCATGCTTTGGAAAAAGTAATAGAATTAATAATCCCTTAGTGAAACTGATAAAGTAAAATATAAATTTTAAAAAATGAATAACAACAAAAATAATAATAGTAATAATGTCACCTAACACATTAAGCATTTAAAATGTCCGAGGTTTTGTACTAAACCTTTTACTTGCATTATATCAGGGATTCTTGATACTGGCTGCTTATCATAATCAAATAAAGAACTTTCATAAAATGTTCAGAGTCCATCTAGGTGATTGATCTGATTATGGAATGTGGATGAAAAAGTATTGTATTGTATTATGTAATAATTACACCCACCCTCTGAGATATTATTCATATCAATATCTTTATTTTTCAAAAGTAAAAACTGAGATAAAAGGAGGATAAGTAACATACTCTGGGTCAAGCAGCTAGATAAGGTAATTAATTTTCAATGCTGCAGTATCTTTGTACTCTGATAGTCACATAGTATTTGAATAATGCTATGAGCTGTTCTACCATTTAGTAACACTTCAGTTCCCAGAGAAACTCTAAAATTTCTCTAGAGTTCAGGTCAAAGGCCAGAAAGTTAGTCAAATCAAGCAATACCATACTCCTAATCAATGCCTCACCAATGCTTCCTCATGCATTTTTGCTAGAATGGAAATGCTCAACTCTTCCATGAAAGCATTCCTGACCATGTTCTCAGGTAAAATTATTTGCTTCCTTCCTTACTGCCCTATACAGTGTAAATACTTCTATAATACTATCTCCTTGAAGGTAGAGATGACATGGTGCTTGTTTCAGCACTCCCAGAATTTAGTGCGGTCCTTGCCAGATAGTAGGTGTTCAGTAAAGGTAAATGAATGAGTGAATCAATGAATGAATGAGGAGACATATTCTACAATTATCAATGGCATCAGTGTAGGGGTTTCCAACATACTTCCCTCCTCTCCCTTGATAAAAGGCATTTGTGTAAGCCCCATGATTTATTTCAAGCTTCGAGTTCCAAGAGATAAGGTGTTGAAGGTCAGAGTTGTTCTCTTTGGTAATAATTTCAAATTTTAAAGTGTTTCCCAGACATCTTCAGTTGGTTGCTAGTTTCCTATAATGGCTAACATTTATTTGGCATTTACTGTGTGCCAGGTTATTTTATATCAATTCATTCTCAAAACTAGCTCATGAGATAGATACTATTACTATCCTTATGTTACAGATAAGAAACTGAGTCTATAAGAGGCTAAATAATTTACTCAAGTTTACCTGAGAGTAGAGTCAATTAATTTCCAGTTATACATGACTACAAGATGGAATTATTAGGCTACATTGCTTGTCAAATATTTATAATGATAGCTAAACTTAACATTTCTCGAGCAATCATTTGCAAGGCACTCGGAGAAGTGCTTGATCTAATCTACTTCACACAAACAACTGTGAGAATTCAGTACTATTATCGCCAGTTTTTATTAATGAAAAATGATTCTTACTTATAAAATAATTAAATAACCTATACAAATTCACCCAGACCATTCTTGCATCTTTCTGTTATGTCACTCACTTCCTTTTTCATGTTACAATGGCCTTCTCTCAGGTCCACCACAACCAACCACTTCTTATTCATATTAGGACTTTACAAACATGTTCCTATGCCTGGAATGCTTCCCTTGACTTCTCTGTCTAGATTTAGTTCTACTCATTTTTCAAGTCACAGCTTAAGTATTCCTTGACTCAACTCTAACTCTCAGTTCTAACTCATCACCACTATTTTACTCTCATAATAACAGAAACTTGTATTTTCCTCCTCCAAATTTAAAATGACTTGAAAACTATTAATTTACATTAATTGGGTGATTATTTATTAAATTTTTGTCTCTTCTATTGGATTATCAGCTTTATGATAGGTTTACTTATTGTTCAGATGTTTTACTTATTATTCTATATCTAGTGCCTGGCATATAGAAAGCATGCTGAAAATACATGTTAAAAGAACAAATAAGACAAATCTTGATGTAGTTTGGATCTGTGTCCCAACCAAATCTCAGGTTGAATTGCAATCCCCAGTGTTGGAGGTGGGGCCTGGAGGGAGCTGATTGAATTCGGGGGCAAATGTCTTATGAATGGTTTAGTACCATCCTCCTTGGTACTGTATAGCGAGTGAGTTCTCATGAGATCTGGTTGTTTAAAAATGTGTAGTACCTCCCCTCTCATACTGTGTTCTTCATGCTCTGGCCATGTGAAGTGACCCACCTCCCCTTTGCCTTCCACCATGATTGTACATTTCCTGAGGCCTCCCCTGAAACTGAGCAGATGGCCAGAATTATGCTTTCTATACAGCCTGCAGAACCATGAGCCAATTAAAACTGTTTTCTTTAGAAATTATCTAGTCTTGGCTATTTTTTTATAGCAGTGAGAGAATTAACCAGTACAGAAAATTGGTACTAGGAGTGGGGCATTGCTATAAGGATACCTGGAAATGTGGAAGCAGCTTTGGAACTGCATAACAAGCAGAGGTTGGAACACGTTGGAGGGTTCAGAAGAAGACAGGAAGATGAGGGAAAGTTTGGAATATCCTAGAGGCTTTTTGAATGGTTTTTACCAAAATGCTGATACTGATATGGACAGAGATAGCCAGGCTGAGGTGGTCTCAGATGGAAATGAGGAACTTATTGGAAACTAAAGTAAAGGTCACTTTTGCTATCCTTTATCAAAGAGACTGGTGACTTTGTGTGCCTATTCTAAGAGACCTGTGGAATTTTGAACTGGCAAGTGATGATTTAGGGTACCTGACAGAAGAAATTTCTAAGCAGCAAAGTGTTCAAGATTGACCTGGATGCTTCCAACAGCCTATTTTCATATGCATGAGCAAAGAAATAACTTGAAGCTGGAACTTATATTTAAAAGCAAAACAAAGCATAAAAGTTTGAAAACTTTGCAGCCTGCCCATGTGGCAGAAAAGAAAAAACAATTCTCTGGGGAGGAATTGAAGGTGGCTACAGAAATTCGCATAAAGAAAAAGAAGCCAAGTGCTTCAAAGGTAATACAGTGACCTTTGTAGCAGCCCTCCCATCACAGGCCTGGAGGTTTAGGATAGAAGAATGGTTCTGTGGGCTGGGTCCAGGGCCCCTCTGCCCTTTGCAGCCTCAGGACACTGTTTCTCATATCCCGACTGTTCCAGGTCCAGTTGTGGCTCAAAGGGGCCCAGGTATATCTAGGGCTCCTGCTTCAGAGGGTGCAAACTGTAAGCCTGGCAGTTCCTTCATGGTGTTGAGCCTGTGGGTGCACAGAATGCAAGAGCTGATCTTGGGAGCCTTTACCTAGATTTCAGAAGATGTAAGGAAAAGCCTGAATGCCTGGGCAGAAGCCTGCTACAGAGGTGGATCCCTCATGAAGAACCTCTACTAGGGCATTGCAGAGGGGAAATGTGGGGTTGGAGCACCCACAGAGTTCCCACTGGGGCACTTCATAGTGGAGTTATGAGAAGAGGGCCACCATCCTCTAGACCCCAGAATGGTAGATCCACTGGCAGCTTGCACACTGTACCTGGAAAAGCCACAGGCACACAATACCAGGCCATGAGAGCAGCCACCGGGGCTTACCCCTATAAATCCACAGCTGTCCAATGACTTGGAAGCCTACCCCTTGCACCAGTGTGTCTTGAGTGTGACACATGGAGTCAAAGGAGATTATTTTCGAGCTTTTAGATTTAATGACTGCCTTTCAGGGCTTCAGACTTGCAGGGGATTATTTACCCAATTCCTATACCCTCATTGTATCTTGGAAGTAACTAACATATTTTTGATTTTACAGGCCCATAGGCAGAGGAGACTAGCTTTATCTCAGATGAGACTTTGGACTTTAGACTTTTGAGTTAAGACTTTGGAGGACTGTTGGGAAGCCATTGTTGTATTTTCAAACGTAAAACGTTCATGAGATTTGGAAGGGGCCAGGGGCAGAAATGTAAGGTTTGGATCTATGTTCTCAGCCAAATCTCAGGTTGAATTGCAATCCCATGTTGGAGGTGAGGCCTGGAGGGAAGTGATTGAATTAGGTTGTCAGAGTTCTCATGAATATTTTAGTACCATCTCCCTTGGTACTGTATAGTGAGTGAGTTCTCAGTAGATCTTGTTGTTTAAAAGTGTGCAGCACCTCCCCTGTCATTCTCACTTTCTCTTGCTCTGGACATGTGAAGTGACTCACTCCCCCTTTTCCTTCTACCATGATTGTGCCTTTCCTGAGGCTTGCCCAGAAGCCAAACGGATGGCCAGCATCAGGCTTTCTGTACAGCCTGTGCAACTGTGAGCCAATTAAACCTCTTGTCTTTATAAATTGCCCAGTCTCAGATATTTCTTTATAGCAGTGTGAGAAGGAACTAATCCAGGCCTTAAACATGATTCTTAATTCCTGGGCATGCACTCCCAATTGCTACTTAACAGTGAACCTTTAGAAATTATTTTCTCAGCCTATAATTACATCTCAATACAAGAAGTCCCATACTTTTTTTTTCTATTAGGTAAAGTAAGAATTATTTCCATTTTTCCTAGATATCCCATTTCAAGTAGTAAAATAAGATTTTTCAGTATACTTTAACAGGATTTGGTTGGGGAAATATTCTGTTTTTTTTTTCTCAATGTTTCTTTTATTGGTTTGTGGGCTTTGATCACTTCCCTTATCAGCACTCATCTTTTCAGACTAATGAATCCCAATCCTTTTACCTTGTCCTGTCTGCTTAATGTCACTCCAACTCCTTGGCTTTTTTGAGCCTTTTATAGTACTGTTTTATTTTGGATGGTCTTAATAAGTGAACTAAACATTGACATTCTAGTAGATAGTATTAACAGTAGAATTCTTAAATAATAATGAAAACCAAAACTGAAATAAAACAACTGAAAAAAACCACTTTGACTATGAGATAAATGTTGAATGGGGGAATATGTGTAGTTTTAGAGTTCTTTTCAGAGTGATGCTAAATCAAGTTATCAAAATTACTGTAAAAAATATTTTTTCTAACTGTTAGGCCATATCACTGTAATCCATTATTTTGAGCATTTAATATAGTTTGTATTTCATCAATAAATTCTACTGTTTCCACAGTTTTCTTATTCCACTATTTAAAAATATGCTTAATAAGAATAATTTATAAAAAACATACAAGCATTATCTACTAAGAACAAGAAGATTCAGGTCATCAGATTCTAAAAAAGAAAAGGTCATTTTAGTCAAAATTAGTGTTTCCTAGTGTTTCAAAGAAAATGTTAAAGCTAAGATGACATTGACAAATTGCCACCATTTATTTAAATGGTGTAATGCAATCTACCAGTACTTCTACAATCTGTGTTTTTGAAGCAGTTGACCTGACCAACTAATGCAAACAAATTAGCCTCCTGGGAGCTAGCTGTATTCTATAGACAATTAAATATCATAAGCTAATATTATTTGATACACACGATCTACTATCTAAAGCATTTTATTAAATGTGAATCATATAATTGCAACAAATATGTCTTTACCAAGTTTGGTGACAATAATTTCTACAGATTGCATGCTCAAAATATATTTAAAGTTCAAACAAGAAAAAAACTTGTAAGCAGCATAATGTCTTCTCCAGATACTAATTAAATCCCTATCCACTACCTCAAAAAAGTTTTCTTTGGGGTTCAAATTTTAGTCTTTGATCTTCATTGTGATTTTTTAATCTTCCTGGTTACTGCACTTTAAATGAATTAAATTTAGTTTTAAGAGGAAAATCAATAAGCTAATGAAAAGAACTGTGGGTTATAACCATTCTTTACTTCGAAGGTTTGTCTGAAGCTGGGACAAATGCCAATTCTGTACAGTGCACTAAAGTGACCAATGTTAAGCTACATGTATATATATTTTTTCTAAATATCCAAAGCATAATTACCCATCAGTCACTTGCCCACTGAAGGTTCAGTTCTATTCAGTTATAAGGTTGTTCTCAACAATCAGTCCTAACTATATCTGGCTGCTCAATGATTAACCTACAGATGATTCATCAAAATGATAATGTTAACAGAGCATGAAAATTAATTTTTCAAAGACCTAGGTTTCAAAATACCTTACATGACCATAGCTCATCTGTGTAATATATGTTTAACAATACTTTTAATGCCTCTAGAGGTGCAACTCATGAGGAAAAATAGTACTTTATGAGGAAATAGGAAAAAGAAAGTTTATTGATTGTGCAAAAGAAGCAATATGAAAAAAATGTTATTTGAATATATTTTTATTCTTGACTGCATAGATTTTTTGCCAGAAGTAATGTGATTATCAATAAATAGAAATATTCGTTATTTATTTGAATAGAAATTATTTTATCTTGGTATAGTTTTTTCTGTTGAAATGATACTGAGTTGTATTTTTCAGCAGGCTTAAATACTATAAGATTTTATTACTACTGTCTTCCATAATAATTCAAATTTGCTGTAACATGTAATTCAGTTCCACATACTTATTGAGGAGCTGTTATATACAAATAATTTTATTAGAAAAGATAAGGGAAAAAAACTTTACTATCCCCAACAAAAACTTACAAGCAAGTGAGAGATGGAAATGTGTATGCACATATGTATATATACAATTTTAATGCATGGCTATCTTAAAATAATAAATATCCATGATGATTTCTTATTAATTGCTAATAGCTTAAGATATGTCAAGTAAATTGTTGAGCTTTTTACATGCATTTTTTTTTATTTTATCCTCACAGCTACCCTATGAGTCAGGTTCTAATTTTAATCCTTATTTTACATAAGAAGAAACTATGGCATAAAACAGGTATACAAGTTAAATTATGCACTATGATCATAAAAGCAAGGGAAGAATTAGATATCATTCAAGTATATGAAAAATGTTTATTTTTCAGTTTTGAAAAGAGCCTTGAAGAAGCAATTGAACTTCTCTACAGGAGGAGATTGTGAAAATGGGCATTCAAATAAAATAAAACATTTTTTGCAAAGTTTCTAAGTCAAGAAAGTTCATAGTCTCTTTGTAAAATGTCGAATGTAAATAGAATGTTATGGCTATAAATGTGAGCTCTGCATTCAAAGTACCTGGTTTTGAAATCTTGCCAATAGCTATGTGACCTTGGGTAAATTACTTTTCTGTTTGTCATTTAGCTTATCCATAAAATGAATGTGATAATTGTACCTTTCGTGTATGGTCTTTGTGAGGACTAAATAAGACAATACCTATAAAATGATTAGAACATCGCCTGTCACACACAATAGTGGTGAGTAGCCTGAGGGGGCTGGCCTGGTAAAATAGCACAATGCTATTAATCCTCAAGAACATACCTTCTTTTTTCCTCCATTCAGTTCCTCGCACAGAACTTGTATAACCAACATTAACCTCTTCTCCTTTTGATCTGCTATTACTGTTTTTTTTATATAAGACACTCAGTACTTAGCTTTTCCATGGTCACTCCAATCCAAAGTGGCTTGCCATCTCTTATTTATTTGTTTATTTACTTATTTTGACGCAGAGTCTCGCTCTGTCACCCAGGCTGGATTGCAGTGGCGTGATCTCGGCTCACTGCAAGCTCAGCCTCCTGGGTTCATGTCATTCTCCTGCCTCAGCCTCCCCAGTAGCTGGGACGACAGGCGCCTGCCACCACGCCCAGCTAATTTTTTGTATTTTTAGTAGAGACGGGGTTTCACCATGTTAGCCAGGATGGTCTCGATCTCCTGACCTCCTGATCCAACCGTCTAGGCCTCCCAAAGTACTGGGATAACAGGTGTGAGCTACCATGCCCGGCCTTGGCTTGTCATCTCTTAACTCATATTTTGATCATTATATGGGCTATTTTTTAGGGTTATCATATTATAGCTACTTTTTATTTGTTTATTTTTTATTATTATACTGTGAGCTCTGGGATACATGTGCAGAACGTGCAGGTTTGTTACATAGGTGTACATGTGCCATGGTGGTTTGCTGCACCCATCAACCAGTCATCAACATTAGGTATTTCTCCTAATGCTATCCCTCCCCTAGCCCTCCACCCCCTCACAGGCCCCAGTGTGTGATGTTCCCCTCCCTGTATTCATGTGTTCTCACTGTTCAACTCCCACTTATAAGTGAGAACATGCGGTGTTTGGTTTTCTGTTCCTGTGTTAGTTTGTTGAGAATGATGGTTTCCAGCTTCATCCATGTCCCCACAAAGGAAATGAACTCATTCTTTTTTATGGCTGCAGAGTATTTCATGGTGTATATGTGCCACATTTTCTTTATCCAGTCTATCATTGATGGGCATTTGGGTTGGTTCCAAGTCTTTGCTATTGTGAGTAGTGCTGCAATAAACATACGTGTGCATGTGTCTTCATAGTAGAACGATTTATAATCCTTTGGGTATATACCCAGTAATGGGATTGCTGAGTCAAATGGTATTTCTGGTTCTAGATCCTTGAGGAATTGCCACACTATATTCCAAATGGTTGAACTAATTTACACTGCCACCAACAGTGGAAAAACGTTCCTATTTCTCCACATACTCTCCAGCATCTGTTGCTTCCTGACTTTTTAATGATCGCCATTCTAACTGGCATGAAATGTTATCTCATTGTGGTTTTGATTTGCATTTCATTAATAACCAGTGATGATGAGTTTTTTTTCATATGTTTGTTGGCTGCATAAAAGTCTTTTGAGAAGTGTCTGTTTATATCATTTGCCCACATTTTGATGGAGTTGTTTGCTTTTTTCTCATAAATTTGCTTAAGTTCCTTGTAGATTCTGGATATTAGACCTTTGTGAGGTGGATAGATTGCAAAACTTTTCTCCCATTCTCTAGGTTGCCTGTTCACTCTGATAATAGTTTCTTTTGGCTTTTGTTGCCATTGCTTTTGGTGTTTTAGTCATGAAGTCTTTGCCCATGCCTATGTCCTGAATGGTATTGCCTAGGTTTTCTTCTATGTTTTCTATGATTTTAGGTCTTATGTTTAAATCTTTGATCCATCTTGAGTTGATTTTTGTATAAGGTGTAAGGAAGGGGTCTAATTTTATTTTTCTGCATATGGCTATCCAGTTTTCCCAACACCATTTATTAAATAGAGAATCCTTTCCCCATTGCTTGTTTTTGTCAGCTTTGCTAAAGATCAGATGGTTTTAGGTGTGTGGTGTTATTTCTGAGGCCTCTGCTTTTTTCCTTTGGTCTATATGTTTGTTTTGGTACCAGTACCATGCTGTTTTGGTTACTGCAGCCTTGTAGTATAGTTTGAAGTCAGGTAGCATGATGCTTCCAGCCTTGTTCTTTTTGCTTAGGATTGTGCTGGCTATATGGGCACCTTTTTGGTTCCATATGAAATTTAAAGTTGTTTTTTCTAATTCTGTGAAGAAAGTCAGTGGTAGCTTAATGGGGATAGCATTGAATCTATAAATTACTTTGGGCAGTATGATCATTTTCACGATATTGATTCTTCCTATGAGAATGGAATGTTTTTCCATTTGTTTGTGTCCTCTCATTTCCTTGAGCAATGGTGTGTAGTTCTCCTTGAAGAGAGCAAAAACAGAGCAAACTCAAGTAAGATCAGTGATGAAAAAAGGAGACATTACAACTAATATTGCAGAAATTCAAAGGATCATTAAAAACTGTGATTAGAAATTATATGCCAATAAATTGGAAATCTCAGACAAAATGGGCAAGTTATTAGACACATATAAACTACCAACCTCTATGAAGTAATTCAACACCAGAATAGATCAATAGCAAGTAATGAGATTGAAGCCATAACAAGATGTCTCAGCACAGCTGCCTTGCCAGATTTTGACCAGACTGCTTCTTTAAGCAGGACCCCAATCCATTCCTCCTCACTGGGCAGGACCTCTTTACAGGGGTTTCAGCCACTCCAACAAGGTTTCTACGGACCAAACTCTGATCTCTGCCTGGGATGGATCTACCAGGGAGAGAGGCTGCTACCATCTTTGTTGTTTGATCAACCCAGATGGTCCAGCCTGCTGGCTATGAAGAATTCAGGCAGTCCAGACAAAAAAAGGGTTCCGCAGAATGCAGTACATCTGCTTTAACAAAAAAGATCCAGACTGATTCTTTGGGCAGGTCCCTGATCCCATTTCTTCTGACCGGGTAAGGCCTCCCAGTGTGGGTCTCCTGCCACCTACTATAGCTCAGTCCCCCCCTAAATAAAGATTCCAGAGGAAAAAGCTGGTTGTGCCATCTTTGTTGTTTTGCAGGTTTTACTGGTGATACAGGTATGGAAAAAACTGAGGCAACTGGAATCTGGAGTTGAATTCCAGAAACCTGCAGCAGCCCTATGGTAGATTGGCCTGATGGTTAAAAGAAAAACAAACAAACAGAAAGCAATGACAACAGCAACATAAACAAAAAAGACCTTGCAAAAACCTTATTCAAAGGTCAGCAACCTCAAAGATCGAAGGTAAATAAGCCTACAAATATAAGAAAGGATCAATGTAAAAAGACTGAAAACTCAAAAAGCCAGAGTGTCTCTTCTCCAAATGACCTCAACACCTCCACAGCAAGGGCACAGAACTAGGCTGAAGCTGAGATGGCTGAATTGAGAGAAGTAGGCTTCAGAAGGTGGGTGATAACAAACTTTGCTGAGATAAAGGAGCATGTTGTTACCCAGTGCAAAGAAGCAAGAATCATGACAAAACAATACAGGATCTGGTAGCCAGAATAGCCAATTTTGAAAGGAAACTAACTGACCTAATGGAGTGGAAAAACACAACATGAGAACTTCACAAGTATCAATAATAGACTAGACAAAGCAGAGAAAATAATCTCAGAGCTTGAAATCTATGTTTGTGAAATAAGACAGGCAGAGAAGAATAGAGAAAAAATGAGAAGAAGAATAAAACCTCTGAGAAATATGCGACTATGTAAAGAGGCCAAATCTACGACTGATTGGGGTAACTGAAAGAGATAAGAAGAATGGAATCAAGTTGAAAAATATCACGGGAAGGGGAACATCACACTCTGGGAACTGTTGTGGGGTGGGGGGAGGGGGGAGGGATAGCATTAGGAGATATACCTAATGCTAAATAATGAGTTAATGGGTGCAGCACACCAGCATGGCACATGTATACATATGCAACTAACCTGCACATTGTGCACATGTACCCTAAAACTTGAAGTATAATAATAATTAAAAAAAAAAGAAAGAAAAATATCCTTCAGGGTATCATCCAGGAGAAATTCCCCAACCTATAATAGCAAGACAGGTCAACATGCAAATTCCAGAAATCCAAAGAATATAAATAAGATACCCCACAAGAAGATAAGCCACAAGACACCTCATCATCAGATTCTCTAAGGTCAAAACAAAAGAAAAAATATTAAGGCAGCCAGAGAGAAAGGGCAGGTCATTTACAAAGGGAAACCCATCAGTATAACTGTGTAACTCTCAGCAGAAACTCTGCAAGCCAGAAGACATTTGAGGCCAATATCTGATATTCTTAAAAAATGAATTTTTTACCCAGAATTTCATATCCAGCAAAACTAAGCTTCATGAGTGAAGAAGAAATAAAATATTTCTCAAATATTCAAATGCTTAGGGAAATCATCACCCTCAGGCCTGCTTTGCAAAAGCTCCTGAATGAAGCACTAAATATGGAAAGGAAAATCCATTACCAGCTACTACAAAAACAAACTGAAGGACACAAACAAGTGACACTATGAAATATCCACATAAACAAATCTGCAAAATAACCAGCTAGCATCATGATGACAGGATTAAATTTCCACATAACAACACTAACCTCAGATGTAAATGGGCTAAATGTCCCAATTAAAAGACAGAATGGCAAGCTGGATAAAAAGCCAATACCCATCAGTATGCTGTCTTCAAGAGACCCAACTCATGTGCAAAGACACACATAGGCTCAACATAAAAAAGAATTGAGGAAAATTTACCAAGAAAATGGAAAACAGAAAAAGGAGGGGTTGCCATGCTAGTTTCTGACAAAACAGGCTTTAATCCAACAAACATCAAGAAGCAGGAAGAAGGACATTACATAATGGTAAAGGGTTCAATTCAACAGGAAGGGCTAACTATCCTAAACATATGTGCACCCAATACAAGAAAACACAGATTCATAAAGCACGTTCTTAGAGACCTACAAAGAGACTTAAACTTTCAAACAATAATAATAGTAAACTTTAAATCCCCACTGACAATATTAGACAAATCATTGAGGCAGAAAATTAACAAAGATATTCAAGACCTTAACTGAGCTCTGGATCATGTGGACCTGAGTGATATCTACAGAACTCTCCACCCAAATTTAACAGAATATACATTCTTCTCATTGCCACATAGCTTACACTAAAATTGATCACATAATCATAGGTAAGGCACTCTTTAGCAAATGCAAAAAAAAAAAAAAGAATTATAACAGTCTCTCAGACCACAGTGCAATCAAATTAGAACTTAAGATTGAGAAATTCACTCAGAGCCATACAACTACATAGAAATTGAACAACCTGCTCCTGAATGACTTCTGGGTAAAAATGAAATTAAGGTAGAAATCAAAAAGTTACTTGAAACTAATGAGAACAAAGAGATAACATACCAGAATTTCTGGGACACAGCTAATGCAGTGTTAAGTGGGAAATTTATAGCACTAAATGACCAAATCAAAAAGCTAGAAAGATCTCAAGTTAACAACCTAACATCACAACTAAAAGAATTACAGAAGCAAAAGCAAACAAACCCCAAAGCTAGCAGAAGACAAGAAGTAACCAATATCAGAGCTGAACTGAAGAAGATATAAAGATGCAAAAAAACTTTCAAAAAATCAGTGAATTCAGAAGCTGACTTTTTGAAAAAAATTAATAAGGTTGCTAGGTTGCTAGCTAAACTAACAAAAATGAAAAGAGAGAAGAATCAAATAAATACAATCAGAAATGATAAAGTGGATATTACCACTGATTCCACAAAAATACAAACAACCATAAGCAAATACTATAAACATGACTATGCACACAATCTAGAAAATCTAGATGAAACAGATAAATTCCTGGATGCATATACCTTCTCTAGAGTGAACCAGGAAGAAATTGAATCCCTGACTAGACCAATAATGAGTTCTGAAATTGAGGCAGTAAAAAATAGCCTATCAACAAATAAAAGCCCAGAAACAGATAAATTCACAACTGAATTCTCCCAAAAGTAAAAAAAAAAAAAAAGAGCTGGTACCATTTCTACTGAAACTATTCTAAAAAAATTGAAAAGAAGAGACACCTCCGTGGCTCATTCTATGTAGCCAACATCATCCTGATATCAAAATCTGGCAGAGATACAAAAGAAAAGAAAAGGAAAGAAAAGAAAAGAAAAGGAAAGAAAAGAAAAGAAAACTTTAGGCCAATATCCTTAATGAATATTCATGCAAAACTTTTCAATAAAATATTGGCAAACCAAATTCAGTAGCACATCAAAAAGCTTATTCACCATGATCAAGTTGGCCTCATCCCTGGTATGCAAATTTGGTTCACCATATTCAAATCAATAAATGTGATTCATCACATAAACTGAACTAAAGACAAAAACCGCATAATTATCTCAATAGATGCAGAAAATGCCTTTGATAAAATAAAACATCATTTTGTGTTAAAAACTCTCAGTAAACTAAGTATTGAAGGAACATACCTCAAAATAATGAGACATATATGACAAATCCACAGCCAATATTATACTGAATGAGCAAAAGCTGGAGGCATTCCCCTTGAAAACTGGCACAAGACAAGGATGTCCTCTCTCACCACTCCTATTCAAAATCATATTGAAAATTCTGGCCAGGGCAATCAGGCAAGAAAAAGAAATAAAGGGTATTTAATTAGAAAGGGAGAAAATCTAGATGACAGGTTGAAAGGTGCAGCAAACCACCATGGCACATGTATACCTATGTAACAAACCTGCACGTTCTGCACATGTATCCCAGAACTTAAAGTAAAATAAAATAAAAATAAAATAAAATAAAATAAAATAAATAAATAGATATTAGGTCAATGCCATTTTATAAAAGGAAATGGAGAAAGTCAAAATTATCTTTTTCTGCAGATGACATAATCCTATATCTAGAAAACCCCATTGTCTCAGTCTAGAAGCTTCTTAAGCTGATAAACAACTTCAGCAAAATCTCAGCATATAAAATTACTCTGCAAAAATCACCAGCATTTCTATAAACCAAAAAAGGCAAGCAGAGAGCCACATAACAATTAAAATTCCATTCAAAATTGCTACAAAAATAATAAAATACCTAGGAATACAGCTAACCATGGAGGTGAAGGACCTCTTCAAGGAGAATTATAAACCACTGATCAAAGAAACCAGAGAAGACAGAAACAAATGAAGAAACATCCCATGCTCATGGATAAGAAGAATCAATATCATGAAAATGGCCATACTGACCAAAGTAATTTATAGATTGAATGCTTCTCATTAGACTATCATTGACATTCTTCACGGAATTAGAAGAAACTGTTTTGAAATTCATATGGAACCAAAAAAAGAGACCAAATAGCCAAGACAATTCTAAGCAAAAAGGACAAAGCTGGAGGTATCATACTACCCAACTTCAGACTATACTACAAGGGTATAGTAACTAAAACAGCATGGTACTTGTCCAAAAACAGATACATGGACAAATGTAACAGGATAGATATTTCAGAAATAAGGCGATACACCTACAAACATCTGATATTCAACAAACCTAACAAAAACAAAAAATAGGGAAATGACTTTGTATTTATGGTGCTGGGAGTGCTGGCTAGGTATAAGTAGAAAATTGAAACTGGACGCCTTCCTTAAACCACACACAAAAATGAACCGAAATGAATTAAAAACTTAAATGCAAAATCCAAGGCTATAAAAGCCCGAGAAGAAAATCTAGGCAATACCATTCAGGACATAGGCACAGGCAAAGATTTTATGATGAAATCAACAAACGCAATTGCAATAAATACAAAAATTGACAAATGGGATCTAATTATACTAAAAAGCTTCTGCACAACAAAAGAAACTCTCATCAGAGTGAATAGACAATCTAAAAAATGGGTGAAAATTTTTGCAACCTATCCATCTGACTAAGGTCTAATATCTAGAATCTAAACCTAGACAAATTTACAATTAAAATAGAAAGAACCCCATTAAAAAGTGGGCAAAAGACATGAGCAGACACTTCTCAAAAGAAGACATTTATGTGGCCAACAAACATGAAAAAAAGCTCAACATCATTGATCATTAAAGAAATGAAATTCAAAACCAAAATGAGATACCATCTCATGCCAGTCAGAACAATGATCATTAAAAAGTCAAAAAAACAACAGATGCAGGCAAGGCTGTGAAGAAGAAGAAGAAACACTTTTACATTGTTGATAAGTATGTAAATTAGTTCAATCATTGTGGAAGACAGTGTGGTGATTTTTCAAGGATCTAGAACCAGAAAAAAACATTTGACCCAGCAAACCCATTACTTGGAATATACCCAAAGGCATAAAAATTATTCTATTATAAATATACATGCACATGTATGTTCATTGCAGCACTAGTTACAGTAGCAAAGACATGGAATCAAACTAAATGCCCATCAATAATAGACTGGATAAAGAAAATGTGGTACATACACACCATGGAATACTGTGAAGACATAAAAAGAAATGAGATCATGTCCTTGCAGGGACATGGATTGAGTTGGAAGCCATTATCCTCAGCAAACTAACATAGGAACAGAAAACAAAACACCATATGTTCTCACTTATAAGTGGGAGCTGAATGATGAGAGCACATGGATGGACACATGGTGGGGGGAACAACATACGATGGGGATTTTGGGGGTGTTGGGGGGAGGGAGAACATCAGAAAGAATAGCTAATGGATGCTGGGCTTAATAACTGGTTGATGAGATGATCTGTGCAGCAAACCACCATGGCACACGTTTACGTGTATAACGAACCTGCATATCCTGAACATGTACCCCTGAACTTAAAATTAGAAGAAAAAAAGGATTAAGAAAAACTTCTTCCAGCAACATAAAGTTGAGAACCTAATGATTTAATGGATAATTATTATCAAACATTTAAAGAACTAATACAAATTTTTCTCAAACTATTCTTAAAAAAATAGAGGAGGATAAAACACTTTCAAACTTTCTTAGGGGTCATTAGGTCATTATTATCCTGCTACCGAAATTAGACAAAGACTCATTGAAAAAAAAAAAAACAAAAATATCTCTGATGAATATTGATGCAAACATTCTCAGAAAAACACTAATAATTAGAATTCAACAACACATTAAAAATATAATTCATGATGACCAAGTGAGATTTACCACACAATGCAAATCAATCAACGTGATACAGTATATAAAAAAAAGAAGGGATAAAAATCATATGATTTTCGTTTTCAATCATTTTCAACAGGTGCTGAAAACATTGTTTGATAAAATTCAACACTTCTTCATAATAAAAACCATCCAAAAACTGGATATAGAAGGAACGCACCTCACCACCAATAAAGCCACATATGAAAGACCCAGTGCTGGTATCACACTAAATGAGGGGAAAAAAAACTGAAAGCCTTTTTTCTAAGATCTGAAACAAGACAAGGGTGACCCATTTCATCACTGTTATTCAACACAGTACTGGAAGCCCTAGCTTGGACAATCAGTTAAGAGAAAGAAGTGCAGGACATCGAAATTGGAAAGGAGGAAGTAAAATGTTTCTTGTTTACAAATTATATAATCTTATGTTTGTAGAAATTTAGATAATTCACCAAAAAACTATTAGAATAAATTCAGTAAAGTTGTAAGATACAAAATTAGCATAAAAAATCAGTAGCATTTTAATATGCCAACAGAAAGCAATCTGAAAAATAAATTTTAAAAAATTCCATTTACAATAGATACAAACAAAATAAGATAACCAGAAATAAACTTAACTAAACAGGTGACTGATCTCTACAATTAAAACTATAAAACATTGATACAGGAAATTGAAGATGAAACAAAAAAATTGGAAAGATATTTTATGTTCATGAACTGGAAGAATTAATATTGTTAGAATGTCCATACTACCCTAAACAATCTACAGATTTAAGCAAACCCTTATCAAAATACTAATGACATTCTTCATAAAAATTTTTAAACTCCTAATATTTATATAAAACCACAAATGTCCTACAACAGCCAAAGCCATTTTGGGTAAAAATAAAATAAAATAAAATAAAATAAAATAAAATAAAATAAAATAAAATAAAATAAAATAAAATAAAATAAAATAAAATAAAATAAAATAAAATAAAATAACAAAAACTGGAGAAACCACATTACTGGACTTCAAATTATACTACAGAACTCTAGTAACCAACATAGCATTGTACTGGAATAAAAATAGACACATAGACCAATGGAACATAATACAGAATAGAGAACTCATAAATAAGTCCACACATCTACCATAAAGTAATTTTCAAAAAAGGTGCCAAAGTCATGCAATGGGAAAATGACAGTTTCTTCAATTAATGGTGCTGGGAAAACTGGATATCGTACGCAAAAGAGTGAAACTTACCAGTGACTCCCAACATACACAAAAAACAATCAAAATTAATTAATACCTAAATCTAAGACCTCAGACTATGAAATTACTAAAAGAAGACATTGGGTAAACTCTCCAGAATACTGGTCTGGGCAAAGACTTATTCAATAATACCCCCAAAGCATAGGCAACCAAATAAATTGACAAATTAAATCACATCAAGTTAAAAAGCTTCTGCACAGCAATATAAACAAACAAAGAAGTAAAGAGACAACCAAAGAATGAGAGGAAAGACATAAGGAGCTCAAACGACTCTATAGAAAATTCTAACTATCCACTTAAAAATGGACAAAAGATATGAATTGATACTTCTCAAAAGAAGAAATACAAAAGACAAACAGAAATATAAAAAGGTGCTCAACATCATTGATCATCACAGAAATGCAAATCAAAACTGCAATGAGATATCTTCCCACCTCAGTAAAAAATGGCTTTTTTCCCAAACACAGGTAATAAATGCTGTTGAGGATGTGGAGAAAAGGGAACTTGTACATTGTTCATGGGAATGTAAGTTAAAGCAGAAATCCATGGAGGTTCCTTAAAAAAAAAAACAAAAGATTGAACTACTATTTTACCTTTTAATTATATTACTGGATACTTATTCAGAGGAAATAAAATCAGTATGTCAAAAAGATATCAGTATCCTTATGTTTATTGCAGCACTGTTCACAATGGCCAATATCTATTTATTTATTTATTTATTTATTTATTTTTAACATTTATTATATGTTTGGAGGTACATGTGAAGGTTTGTTACACAGGTAAACACGTGTCATGGGGGCTTACTGTACCTATTTTATCTCCCAAGTATTAAGTCCAGTATGCAATAGTTATTTTTTCTGCTTTTCTCACTCCTCCCACCCTCCCCACTCAATTGGACCCCAGTGTCTGGGCAAGATTTAAAGGTGGGTGAAGCAAGATAAGGTCGTAGTCTGGCAGAGTTCCTTGTGGCAAATGGTAGCAGTGGCTATGGGGTAAAGACCCTCTGCCTTTGTAAAGGTGGGGGAAGAGTGGGAAGGATCACATCATGTTATTTGAGTTCTAGCTTGGCTGCAGTACAATAGAAAATTAGATATACTTCTAAGGATTTTGTCTCTATGCCCTGACCCAAGGTAGGCATCTCTGTACCCACCCAGGGCCTTGGGGTACTCGCTATCCTAAAGGGAAAGACACAGGCCAGGCTGGCTTTGCCAGCTGGCAATTGTAGAGCCCCAAGACCTTGAGCAAAATACGCAGTAACCAGGAAGTGGTTACAGAAGGCCTTGAGTTAGACTCAGTACTGTGTTGGCTTCAGCTCTGACCCAGTGCAGTCACAGAGGTGGTGACCACGGGAGTGCTTGTGTTACCCCACCCTCAGCCTTAAGTGGCTCACCATAGAGATAGAGGCTTTGTTTGTTTGGGAGAAATAAAGGGAATAGAACATGACTATCCACCTGATAAACCATAGAATTTTTCAGGTCTTGTTTAAGACCATCAAGGCAGTACCTCTATGAATCTGCAAAAAACACAGCATTACTGGGAATGTGGTGCTATCTAAAGCAGATAAAGCTTAGATAACAACACTCAAGTGTTTTCAAATATCTGGTAAGTATCACCAAGAAAAACAAGTACAAACAAGCCCAGATAGTGAAGACTACAGTAAATACCAAACTCTTAAACGCCCAGACACAGAAGAAAATCTACTAGCCTCAATACCATCCAGGAAAACATAACTTCACCAAATGAACTAAATAAGGCACCAGAGATCAATCCTGGAAAAAAAAAAAAAACAGAGATAAGTGAACTCTCAGACAGATAATTCAAAAGATGTGTGTTGAGGAAACTAAAATAAATTCAAGGTAACACAGAAAAGAAATTCAGAATTCTTCAGATAAATTTAACAAAGACCTTAAGTAATTTAAAGCATGAAGCAGAAATTCTGTAGCTGAAAAATACAGTTGGTAGAATACCATCAGAAGAAGCATCAGAGGTTTTTAATAGCAGAATTATCAAGAAGAAAAAGTTAGTGAGCTTGAAGACAGGCTATTTGAAAATAAACAGTAAGAGGAGACCAAAGAAAAAAAGAAGAAAAACAATGAAGCAAGCAAGTCTAAAGGATCTAGAAAATAACTTCAAAAGGAAAAACTTGAGACTTACTGGCCTTAGAGAGGAGGTAGAAAAAGAGATAGGGGTAAAAAAAATATTCAAAGGAATAATAACAGAGAACTTTTCAAACACAAGCACTTGGCTTATATATATACACACATTCAACATTGGAGGACCCAGATATATATAGGAAATATTAGAGCTAAAAGAAACAGGTAGTCCACAATAGAATAATAGCTGGAGACTTCAACAACCCACTTTAAGCATTGGACAGATAGTCCATACAGATAATTAACAAAGAAACGTTTGACTGAATCTGCATTATAAACCAAATTAATCTAATAGATATTTACACATTTCATCCAGCGGCTGCAGAATACACATTCTTCTTCTCAGCCCTTTGATCATTCTCAAGCATAGACTATATGTTAGGTCTCAAAACAAGTCTTAAAACTTTGAAAAAAACATTGAAGCAATGTCAAGCATCTTTTCTGATGACAATAAAATAACACTAGGAATCAGTAACAAGAAGACTTTTGAAACTACACAAATACATGGAAATTAAACAATATGCTCCTTAATTACCAGTGGGTCAGTGAAAAAACTAAGAAAAAAATTAAAATATTTTGAAACAAGTGATAATGGAAGCACAACACACCAAAACCTATTGAATATACCAAAATCAGTACTCAGAGAGAAGATTACAGCTATGAGTGCCTGCATCAAAAAAAAGAAAACAATTGCAAATAAACAATGTAACAATGCCTCTTAAAGAAGTAAAAATGCAAAAGCAAACCAAACCAAATATTAGTAGTAGAAAATAAATATTAAAAATCATAGCAGAAATAAATTTGAAAAAAATACAAAAAATTAATTAAATATAAAGTTGTTTTGTTGAAAAGTTAAGCAAAATTGACAAACTATTGGCCAGACTAACACAAAAAGAAAGAAGATCTATATAAATAAAATTAGAAATAAAAAAGAAAACATTACAACAGATACTGCAGAAATGAAAAGTATAATTAGTGGTTACTATTAACAACTATATGCCAATAAGTTGAAAAATATAGAAGAAATAGGCAAATTCTTAGAAACATGTAACCTATGAAGAATGAACCAGGGAGAAATCCAAAACCTTAACAGACTAATAACAAGTGATGAGATCAAAGCCATAATAAAATGAATTCCAGAAAAAAAAATGCTACAGGCCTTGTGGCTTCACTATTGAATTTTACCAAACATTTAAGGAATAATTAATACCAAATCTATTCAACTATTCTGAAAAATAGAGGAAGAGGAAATACACCCAAACTCATTCTATGAGGTCAGTGTTAACCTGATATTAAAAAAAAAAGAAAAGAAAAAAACACATTTAAAAAGGAAAATGACAGGACAATATATCTGATAAATATGAATGTGAGAATTCTAAACAAAATACTAAAAAACTGAATTCAACAAAACAGTAAAAGAATAATTTATCACGACCAAGTGGGATTTATCCACTTAGAATAAATACACATATCCAACAATGTGATATATCTATAGAATAAAGGATAAAACTATATGATAATTAAAATTGATGACAAAAAAGCATTTGATAAAATTCAACATCGCTTTATGATAAAATATCAAAAAATGGGTATACAGGAAACATATCTTAACACAATAAATGATATCTATATCAGACACACCGCTAGTACCATACTAAATGAGGAAAAGTAGAAAGACTTTCCCATGATATCTGGAACACATCAAGAATGACTGCTTTTTCCACTGTTATTTAACAAAATACTGGAAGCCCTAGCTAGAGCAATCAGACAAGAGAAAAACGTAAAGGGCATCCAAATTTGAATGAAAGAAGACAAATCATGTTTGTTTGCAGATAATGTAATTGTATATCTGAAAAAATCCCAAGGCTCCACGAGAAAACTATTAGAACTAATAAACAAGTTCAAAAAAGCATCAGGGTACAAAATCAACATAGAAAAATCAGTAACATTTCTATATGCCAACAGTGAGCAATCTGAAAAAACAATGAAAAAAGTAATTCCATCTATAATAGCCTCAAATAAAATTAAATACCTAGACATTGAACAAAGTAAAATATCTCTATAATGAAACCTAGAACACTGATAAAAGTCCTTGAAGAGGATACCAAAAGAAGAAAAATATTTCATGTTTATGGATTTAAAAAATCAATATTGTTAAACTGTCCAAAATACTGAAAACAATCTCCAGATTCAATGCAATGCCTATCAAAACACCATGACATTCTTCACAGAATTAGAAAAAACAATCCTAAAGTTTATATGGAACCAATAAACACCCAAAATAGCCATAGCTACCTTAAGCAAAAAGAACAAAACTAGAGGAATCATATTACCTAACTTCAAATTATACTACAGAGCTATAGTCATGAAAACAGCATGATTCTTTCTTCTTTTCTTTTTTTTTTAAAGACATGTAGACAAAGAGAACAGGATAGAGAACTCAAAAACAAATTTACTAACTTACAGTTAACTCATTTTTTGACAAAGGTGCCAAAAACATACACTGGGGAAAAAACAGCCTGTTTAATCAATGGTGCTGGGGAAACTGAATATCCATATGCAGCAGATTTAAGCATTAAGATTTAAGACCTTTATTTCATGCCATATATAAAAATCGAATCAAAATCAATGAAAAACCTAAGTCTAAGACATCAAATTGTGAAACTACTACAAGAAAACATTGGAGAAACTCTCCAGGACATTGGACTGGGCAAAAGTTTCTTGAGCAATACCCCACAAGCACAGACAAACAAAGCAAAAATGGACAAATTGGATTACATCAACTTAAAAAGCTCCTGAACAGTAAAGAAAAAAATCAACAAAGTGAAGCAACAACCTACAGAATGGCAGAAAATATTTGCAAACTCTCCATTTGACAAGGGATTAATAAACAGAATATATAAGAAGCTCAAAGAAGTCTATAGGAAATGAAATCTAATAATCAGATTTAAAAATGGGCAAAAGAAGTGAACACATATTTCTCAAAATAAGACAAGCGACAAACAGTCATGGGAAAAGGGGCTCTATACTATTTTTTCATAACAGAATTGATAATCAAAACTACATGAGATGTAATTTCACCACAGTTGAAATGGCTTATATCAAAAAGACAGGCTACAAAGCTGGTAAGAATGTGTATAAAAGGGAACCTACTTACACTGTTGGTGGGAATGTGCATTACTACAACCACTATGAGAACTGTTTAGAGTTTCCTCAAAAAACTAAAATTACAGCTACTATGTTATTTAGCAATCCCATTCCTATGTATATAACAAAAGAAAAGGAAATCAGTATACTGAATACGTATCTGCACTTCTAATTTTGTTGCAGCACTGTGTAGAATAGCCAAGATTTGGAAGCAACCTAAGTGTTCATTAACAGATGAATGAATAAAGAAAATGTGGTATATGTACACAATGGAGTACTATTCAGCCATAAAAAATGAGATCTTGTCATTTGTCACAACATGGATGGAATTGAAGATCATTATGTTGAATAAAATGCACCATGTACAGAAAAACAAACATTACATATTTTCACTTATTTGTAGGATCTAAAAGTCAAAACAACTAATCTCATGGACGTAGAGTAGAAGTATGGTTACCAGAGTCTGGAAAGGGTAGTAAGGAGCTGGGAAAGAGGTGGGGATGGTTAATGGGCACAAAAAAGTAGAAAGAATGAATAAGAAGTAATATTTCATCATACACCAGGGTGACTACAGTCAATAGTTACTTAATTGTACAGTTTAAAATAACTTCTAAAATGTGATTGCATTGATTGTAACAAAGGGAATAAATGCTTAAGGGGATGTATATCACGTTCTCCATGATATAATTATTTTATATTGCATTCTTGTGTTAAAAATGTCTCATACACCCCACAAATATATACACCTAAAAAATAAAAAATGAAATAAAAAGTAAAAACAAAAAAAAACAATAACCAAGTTTTGAAAGCAGCCTAAGTGTCCATCAAAAGATGAATGAAGAAAACACGGTACTATACATAATGAAGTACTATTCAGCCATAAAAAAATAAAATTCTGTCATTTGCAATTACATGGATTGAACTGGAGGTCACTATATTCAGTGAACTAAGATAGGCAAAAAAATGACAAGTTTCTCATGTTCTCACTTGGTTTGTTGGAACTAAAAATTAAAACAATTTATTTCATGGCTATAGAGGGTATAATGATGGTAACCAGAGACTGGGAAGGATAGTTAGTGGATGGGGAGATTGTGGATGTTTAATGTGTACAAAACTATAATTAGATAGAATAAGATCTAGTATTATGTAACTAACCTGCACGTTTTGCACATGTACCCTAAAACTTAAAGTATAATAATTTAAAAAAATCTAGTATTTGAGAGCACAAGAAGGTGACTACTGGTCAACAATAATTTATTGTACCTATTAAAATAACTAAAAGAGTATAATTAAATAATTAATAATACAAAGGAATGACAAATGCTTGAGGTGATGGATATCTCATTTACAACGATGTGATTATTATTCATTGTATTCGTTCATAAGTATATCTCATTTATCCTGCTGTGATTATTATTAATTGTATTCCTTTATAAACATATCTCATTATATACCTGCTATGTACACATAAAAATTAGAAATATAAAATAATTTAAAAATAGTTGACTTTATATAAAATAATAATAGATAGAATGAGGCAGAAAATTAACAACAGAAGACCTGAATTAGTAAATTAGCTTAATGTGCTACATCCCAAGTAAAATTTCAGGTTTTACAAGGGTTTAAACAATGGAATATACTCCAATTATTGGCCTTTTAGATAATGCAAGACAAAATACCAGGATTTATTTTACTCTGAAATAGATTTGCCACATTTTAGACAATTTTCCAGTTTTCTCTTCTACTAGTTTCTACAATAGCCAACGACAGTCAGACTTGACAACTTTATTGTCCCCAAACCAAGCCTTAACTTTACCACTACTGTATCTGTGTTCATACTGAGCTCAGTACTTAAACTTCTTTCCTCTCAATGAACAGCCATTGAAATCATATCCATTCTTACAGGTCCATCTCAACAGCTCTCTCATACAAGAGCCTCCCTTAAGCGTCTCCACAATAAAGTCATAGATTCAAAGGTTTGGTGTGAGATTTGGAGGTAAAACTCATCTTTCTAATTGTTAAAAAAAAAAAAAGAAAAGAAAAAATGTAATTTTTACTCCCTTGAGTCACTTTTAGTTCTTATTCTTATTACACCGTATCTACTAAATCATATGCATATGCTCTCAACTTATGATGAGGTTACTTCTCCATAAGCCCAACATACGTTGAAAATATTGTAAGTAAACTTGCATTTTTGACTTATGATATATTTTTGGCTTACAATGGGTTTATATGCATGTAAACCCACTGTAAGGTTAGGAGCATATCAAATACAAATCACTTTCATAGCATTATATAGTTGAAAAATTGTAAGTCAAACCACCATAAGTCGAGGACTTTCTGTACTTCGAAGTGTATGAAAATGTGCCCTTCTTATGTCTGTATCTTGAACAACACTTAGCACTGTCCCTTGTGCTTAAAACTGGTAAAAATAAACACTGGTGAAAATAAGCAATTGAATTAATATATAAATTAATGTGAATATTGTACACTGGAAAAGCAAGAGATTATAAGGAGAACAGTGTGGCAGCTTCTGAAGTTGCAACATGTGACAAAATCTGAAATACTATATGAGATATGCCTTTTACTGTATCCCCTATGTATCTATGAAACTTTATTTTGTAGCAGAATTGAATATATAAGTTTGAAAAATGATACTATTGTTATTACTGTGATCCATGATTGTGGAATGCCTTACAGACATTTACAAAATACACTGCTATGCTAGGCCTTGATGAGTTTGAATTTCATTGTAGAAAAGAGAGAATTTATAAAGAATGAAATCTACCTTAACTTGAATGACAATATTTGAGGTATTTTAAATGAGCATTTAATCAAAATTTAGTCAAATGATAATATGGTAATTAAATATCCGTTGTTTGCATAAGGCCTCTGATTGAGTTTAATAAGCACATGAAAGATAGAAGTCTGGTTACCATGAGCTCCCTGCATAAAGAAACAGACTGTGTTAAGAAAGGCATAATTGATTTAAAAAGCAACACTAGAGTTGTGACTCAAGCTAATCCAATCTACTGCATTCTATTCACAAGGCAAATATCATCCTCTATTTCTGAGTTGTAAAATGAAACTACTTTATTGAAGCTATTTGTAGCTTCTTTACATTTCTTGTTTTATTAGGGAGCTTCAGAATATATAAAAACCTAAAACATACTATGAAATTACGTGTCACAATTGCTCCAAAGACAGAGCACTTATTAGGATAAATAGAATGTCTATAAAATTTGATGACTGAGGCTTTGCTTCCCACTTTTCCTTTTTAAAAAGAGCTTCATTACCTCTATTTTCACTTTTGTTTTTAATTTTTGTGGGTACATAGTATATATATATATTATATATATATATGCAGTACATGAGATATTTTGATACAAGAATACAATGCATAATAATAACATCAGTGTGAATGGGGTATCATCACCACAAGCATTTACCATTTTTTTGTTACTAACATTCCAATTATACTCCTTTAGTTGTTTTAAAATGCACGACAACAAAAATATTGTTGACAGTAGTCATCCTCCTGTGTTATATAGATTTTATTTATTCTACCTAACAATATTTTTGTATCCATTAACCATCCCTATTTTCTCTACCTCACATTACCCTTTCTAGCCTCTGGTAACCATCCTTCTACTGTATATCTCCATGAGTTCATTTTTTTTCTTGTAATTTAGATCCCACAAGTGTGTGAGAACATGCAAAGTTTATCTTTCTGTATTTGACTTATTTTACTCAGTGTAATAACTACTAGTTCCTTCCATGTTGTTACAAATAACAGAATCTTGTGCTTTTTTATAGCTAAGTAGAATTTCATTTTGTATATGCAACACATTTTCTTTATCCATTTATCTGTTAATGAACATTTAGGATGCTTCCAAATCTGGACTATTGTGAATAGTGCTGCAATAAACTTAAGAGTGCAACTATCCCTTCACTATAGTGATTTCCTATATAGAGGGTATATACCTAACTGTGGGATTACAAGATCATATGGTAGCTCTATTCTTAGTTTTTTGAAGAATCTCCAAACTGTTCTCCATAGTGGTTGTACTAATTTACATCTCCAACAACAGTGTACAAAGGTTCCCTTTTCTTCGCATCTTTGCCAGCATTTGTTATCGTCTGTCTTTTGGACATAAGCCATTTCAACTGGGGTGAGATGATATCTCATTATAGCTTTGATTTGCATGTATCTGATGATCAGTGATGTTTAGCACCTTATCATATGTCTTTTGTCATTTGTATGTCTTTTATTTTGAGAAATGTCTATTCAGATCTTTTTCTTTTTTATGTCAAATTATTAGATTTTTTTCCTACAGAATTGTTTGAGCTCCTTATATATTCTGGTTATTAATTCTTTGTCAAATGAATAATTTGCAAATATTTTCTCTCATTCTGTGAGTTTTCTCTTCACTTTGTTGATTGTTTGTTTTCCTGTGCAGAAGCTTTTTATCTTGATGTGATTCCATTTGTATATTTTTGCTTTGGTTGCCTGTGCTTAAAGAGTATTACTCAAAAAAATCTTTGCCCAGACCAATGTCCTGGAGATACCCAAATTTTTCTTTTTGTAGCTTCATAGTTTGTGAGCTTAAATATAACTCATTAATACATTTTGTTTTGTCTTTCATATATTGTGAGAAATGTGGGTCTAACTTTATTCTTCTGCATATGGATATCCTGTTTTCCCAGCACCAATTATTGAAGAAACTGTACTTTCTTCAATTAATGTTCTTTGCGTCTCTGTGGAATGTAAGTTCACTGTAGATGTGTGGATTTATTTAGGGGTACTATTCTGTTTCATTGTTGTATGTGTCTCTTTTTTGCCAATACAATCCTGTTTTGGATACTAGAGATATGTAGTATAATTTGAAGTTAGGAAATGTGGTTCCTCCAGTTTGTTATTTTTGCTCAAAATTACTGACTATTCTAAGTCTTTTGTAATGTCATATAAATTTTAGGACTTTTTTTATTTCCATGAAGAACATCATTGGTATTTTGATAGAGATTGCACTGAATCTGTAGATTGCTTTTAGTGGTATGGACAGTTTAACAATATTGATTTTTTCAATTCGTGAACATGAAATATCTTTCTATGTTTGTGTCTTATTCAATTTTTTGAAGAACTATTGTATAATTTTTTATCTTAGAGATCTTTCATGTCTTTGGTTAATCCCTACATATTTTATTTTACTGGTAGCTATTATCAATAAGATTCCTTTATTGATTTCTTTTCAGATTGTTCACTGTTGGCATATAGAAATGATACTAATTTTTATGTTGATTTTGTCACCTACAACTTTACTGAATTTGTTTATCAGTTCTAATATTTTGTGAAACATGTAGCTTTTTCTAAATATGATATCATGTCATCAGCAAACAAGAATAATTTCACTTCTTTCTTTTTAATTTGGTGCCCTTCATTGCTTTATCCTCTCTAATTGCTCTACCTAGAACTCCCAGTATTATGTTTAATAATGGTTGCAAAAGGGGGCATCCTTATTCTGCTCCCAATCTCAGAGGAAAGGTTTTCAGTTTTTTCCCATGCAGTATGGTACTGTTGGTCTGTCATATATGGTTTTTATTACGTTGAGATATATGCTTTCTGTGCCCGTTTTTTTTTTTTTTAACTTTTATATTAAGTGTAGGGGTGCACGTGCAGGTTTCTCACGTAAACTGGTGTCGTGAGGGTTTGCTGTACAGATCATTTCACCACCCAGGTATTATACCTAGTACCCATTAGTTATTTTTCCTGATCTTCTCCTTCCTTCCATCCTACACTCTCCAATAGGCCCCGGTGTGTGTTGTTCCCCTCTACGTGTGCATATGTTGTCATTATTTAGCTCCCTCTTATAAGTGAGAACACACAGTGTTTGATTTTCTGTTCTCACATTAATTTGCTAAGGGTGGTGGCCTCCAACTCCATCTGTGCCCCTGCAAAGGACATGATCTTGTTCTTTCTAGAGAAAAAAAACACATGATTATCTCCATAGATGCAGAATAGGATTTCAATATACCCAGTTTTTTTTAAGTTTTTATCATAAAAATTGTTGAATTTTATTTAATGCCTTTTTAGTATCAATTGAAATAATCACATGGTTTTTGTTTATTCTCTTCATATAATGTATTAATATCACATTAATTGATTTGTGTGTGTTGAATCATCCTTGCATTCTAGGATAAATCTCACTTTGCCACGAATGGCCTTATTTTAATGTGTTTAATTAAGTTTACTATAACAGTATTTTGTTTAAGATTTTTGCTTCAGTATTTATTGTTGATATTGCTCTATAGTTTTTTTTTCATGTATCTTTATCTGGTTTCGGTATTAGAATAATACTGGCCTCAAATAATGAGTTTGGATATATCTCCTCCTCCTTTTTTTTTTTTTGGAATAGTTTGAGCAGGATTGGTATTAGTTCTTCCTTAAATATTTAGGGGAGTTCAGCTGTGAATCCATCAGGTCTTGGGCTTATTTCTTTTTTGGCCAGAGTAGTTTTTATTATGGCTTCAGTCACATTACTTTTTATTAGTCTGTTCAGGTTTTGGATGTCTTTATGGTTTAATCTTGGTAGATTGTAAGTGTCTTGGAATTTACTCATTTCTTCTTGATTTTTCTATTTATTGGCAGAGAGTTGCTCATAATAGCCACTAATGATACTTTGAATTCTTGTGGTATCAGTTTTAATGTCTTTTTTTTTCCCTAATTATTTTTTAATTTTGGTCTTTTGGTTGTTTTTGTTTTTGTTTTAGTCTGTCCAAAGGTTTGTCAATTTTTTTCATTCAATAAAACATTTGTTTCATTAATCTTTTGTATGGTTTTCTTTATTTATTTCTTTTCTAAGCTTTATTATTTTTTTCTACTAATCTTGGAGATGGAGTTTCACTTTTGTCGCCCAGGCTGGAGTGCAATGATGCGATCTCTGCTCACTGCAACCTCCGCCTCCCGGGTTCAAGTGATTCTCCTGCCTCAGCCTCCTGAGTAGCTGGGATTACAGGTGCCTGCCACCACACCTGGCTAATTTTTTGGGGTATTTTTGGTAGAGAGGGGGTTTCACCATGTTGGCCAGGCTGGTCTTTAACTGCTGATCTCAGATGATCCACCCTCCTCGGCCTCCCAAAGTCCTGGGATTACAGGTGTGAGCCACCCTGCCTGGTCAGCTTTACTAATTCTTTAAGATGCAATGTTAGCTTGTTTATTTGAAGTTTTTCTTCTTTTTCGATGTAGACACATATAACTACAAACCTCCCTGTTAATATTACTTTTGGTGTATGCCATAAATTCTGCTTTGTTGTGTTTCATCATCATTTGTTTCAGAAATTTTTCAATATTCTTAATTTATTCATTGACCCACTGGTCAGGCAGGAGCACATTGTTTAATTTCCATGTGTTTGAATATTTTCCAAAGTTTCTCCTGTCTTTGATTTCTAGTTTTATTCTATTGTGGTCACAGGAGATGCTTGATATTATTTCAATTTTTCTGAATGTTTTAAGACTTGTTTTTATGGCCTAACATATAGCCTATCTTTGAGAATTATCCATGTGCTGAGAAAAAAAATGTGTATTCTGCAGGCATTGGATGAAATGTTCTGAAAATATATATTAGGTCCATATGGTCTATAGTGCAAATTAAATCTAATGCTTTTTTGTTGATTTTCTGTATGGATGATCTGTCCAATGCTGAAGGTGGGGCATTGAAATCTCAAGCTGTTATTGTATTGGGGTCTATCTCTCTCTTTAGATTTAATAGTATTTGCTTTACATAGCTGAGTGCTCCATTGTTGGGTGCATATATATTTACAATTATTATAGTTTGTTGCTGAATTGACCCCTTTATCATTACATAATAACCTTTCTTGTCCATTTTTATAGTTTTTGCCTTAAAATCCGTTTTGTCTTATATAACTACTTCAGCTCTTTTTTTATTTCTATGGCATGAAATATATTTTTCCATCACTTTATTTTTATTATGTGTGTCTTTATAGGTGAAGGGTGTTTCTTGTAGGCAATAGATCAATCAGTCTTGTTTTTTCATCCATTCAGGCAGTCTATGTCTTTTGATTGGAGAGTTTAGTCCATTTACATTTTATGTTATTATGCATAAATAAGAACCTAATCCTGCCATAAGATTATTTGTTTTCTAGTTGTTTTGTGGTCTTCTCTTACTTCTATCTTTTTCTTCACTTTCATGAAGTGATTTTCTCTGGTGATATGTTCTAATTTTTTTTGTGTGTGTATCTATTGTTTGTTTTTAAATTTGATGTTACCATGAGGCTTGCAAGTGATATCTTATAACCCACTATTTTGAACTGATGAAAACTCAACACTGATTGCAAAAGCACAGTAAAAAACAAGCTAATAGAAAACTAATAAAAACTGTATACTTTAACTATGTCTCCACACTTCTTAACTTTTTGTTGCTTCTATTTATATCTGATTTCATAGTCTATGTCTTGAGAAATGTTTGTAGTCATTATTTTTATTGGTTTGTGTTTCTGTATTTCTATTTAAAATATTAGTAGTTTACACACAATCATTATGGTGTTATAATATTCTGTATTTTTTGTTGTACCTATTGAGCGAGTTTTGTAACTTTAGATGATTTCTTATTGCTCATTAATGTCTTTACTTTTAAAATTGAAGAACTTCCTTTAGCAGTTCTTGTAGGACAGGTCTTGTGTCCTACAATTCTACAGCTTTTTTTGATCTTACAAGTATTTATTTGTTTTTTCACATTTGATGAATATTTTCACTGGTTGTACTATTCTATGATGATTTTTTTTTCTTCAACAATTTAAATATTTTATACTACTTTCTCCTGGCCTTTAAGGTTTTCAGTGAGAAGTCTGCTGCCAGAAGTAGGAGCTCTATTGTATGTAATTATTTTTTCTATTGCTGCTTTTAGGATCCTTTATTTATTCTTGACCTTTGAAAGTTTGATTATTAAATGCCTTGGAATGATCTTCTTTGGGGGGTAAATCTGTTTGGTGTTCTATAACCCTCTTGTAATTAAGTCTTTATATATTTCTCTAGGTTTGGAAAGTTCTCTGTTATGTTACTTTGAATGAACGTTCTACTCCACTTTCTCTCTCTACCTTGCCTTTAAGACAAATAATTCGGATTTGCCCTTTTGATGCTATTTTCTAAACCTTTCTTCATATATTTGTGACTTATTCTTTTATCTCCTCTGATTGTGTGTCTTCAAATATACTGTCTTAAAGCTCACTAATTTTTTCTGCTTGTTTAATTCTGCTGTTGAGAGATTCTGATGGATTCTCCAGTGTCTCAGTTGCATTTTTCAACTCCAGAATTTTTTTACTTGATTTTTAAAAATTATTTAAATTTATTTGTTAAATTTACTTGATAGGATTCTAGATTCCTTTCCTGTGTTACCTGGAATTTCTCTGAGTTTCATTAAAACTGCTAATTTGAATTCTCTCTGTGAAAAGTTACATATCTGTCTCTCTGGGATTTGTCCCTGGTGCCTTATGTAGTTCACTTGATGCAGTCATGTTTTCCCGGATGGTCTTGATGTTTGTGGATGCTCATTGATGTCTGGGCATTGAGGAATTAAGCATTTATGGTAGTCATTGCAATCTGAGCCTGTTTATGCCCAACCTTGTTAAAAAGGTTTTCCAGGTATTCAAAATAACTTTAAGGTTGTGATCTAAATCTTTGGTCTTGATAGTTATATCTGCATTGGGGTGCACTCCAAGCCCTGTGAGTCTTGCACAATTGTATATGTTCTACCTCGAGGATCTTTGATAAGATCCAGAAGATTTCTCTGAATTAACAGAGATTCTTAACCTTTTTCCTTACTTTCTCTCAAGCAAAAGGATTGTCTCTTTCTGTGATGAGCTGCCTGGAGGTAGAAGAGGTGTGACACAGGCACCCGTTTGGTCACCACCACTGGGACTCTGCTGGGTCAGACTTGAAGCCAACATAGCACTGGGTCTTTCCCAAGGGGTGCTGCTACCACTACTGGGCTAATACCTAAAGTGTGCTCAAGGCCCTAGGGCTCTACAACCAGCAGGTAGTAAAACCAGCCTATCTTGCATTCTTTCCTTCAGGGCAGTGAGTTCCCATAGGCCCTGGGCAGATCCAGTGATGCTGCCTGTGACCCAGGGCACGAAGTCAGAAAACTTGGAAATCTATCTGGTGTGCTATTCTATTGTGTCTCAGCTAGAACTGAAACCACAAGACAAAGTTCTTCCTATTCTTCCCTCCCTCTTTCCCTGGAAGAGGAGTTTTTCCCCATGTCCACAATCACCACAGTCCCACTGGGTATACTCCCAGAGTACCAGCAATGTTCACTTAAGTGTCAAGGGCTCTTTAGTCAGCTTGTGGTGAATGTGGCTTGGCCTGTGTATTAGTCCATTTTTACACTGCTGATAAAGACATACCCGAGACAGAGTAATTTACCAAAAAAAAAAAAAAAAAAGAAAGAAAAAAGAGAGGTGTATTTGACTTACAGTTCCATGTGGCTGGGCAGGTCTCACAATTATGGTGGAAGATGAAAGACATGTCTCACGTGGCGGGAGACAAGAGAAGAGAACTAGTGCAGGGAAACTCCCATTTTTATATAACCATCAGATCTCCAGAGCCTTATTGACTATTATGAGAACAACACAAAAAAGACCTGCTTCAATGATTCAATTGCCTTCCACTGGGTCCCTCCCACAATATGTGAGAATTTAAGATGAGATTTGGGAGGGGACAGAGCCAAACCATATCATTCCACCCCTGGCCCGTCCCAAATCTCATGTGTTCACATTTCAAAACCAATCATGCCTTTCCAACAGTCCTCCAAAGTTTTAACTCATTTCAGCATTAACTCAAAAGTCCGCAGTCCAAAGTCTCATGCAAGACAAGGCAAGTGCCTTCTGCCTATGAGCCTATATAATGAAAAGTAAGTTAGTTATTTCCTTGATACAGTGGGGGTAAAAGCATTGGGTAAATACAGCACTTTCATATGGGAGAAATTGGCCAAAAGAAAGTGGCTACAGGCCCCATCCAAGTCTGAAATCAAGCACGGCAGTCCAATCTTAAAACTCCAAAATGATCTCCTTTGACTCCATGTTTCACATCAAGGTCACGCTGATGCAAGTGGTGAGCTCCCACGGTATAGTCCTCCCCAACCTCCACCGGCTGCTTTCACAGGCTAGCACTGAGTGTCTGCAGCTTTTCTAGGTGCACAGTCCAAGCTGTCAGTGGATCTACCTTTCTGGGGTCTGGATGGTGGTGGCCCTCTTTTCACAGCTCCATAAGGCAGTGCCCCAGTAGGGACTCTGTATCAGGGTTCAGACCCCACATTTCCTTTCTGCACTTCCCTAGCAGAAGTTCTCCATGAGGGCCCTGCCCCTGCAGCAAACTTCTGCCTGGGCATTCAGGCATTTCCATACATCCTCTGAAATCTAGGTAGAGGTTCCCAAAACTCAATTCTTGACTTCCATGTACCCACAGGCTCAACACCACATGGAAACTGCCAGGGCCTGGGGTTTTCACTCTCTGAAACAACAGCTCGAGCTGTACCTTGTCCCCTTTTAGCCATGGCTGGAGCAGCTGAAACATAGGGTACCAAGTCTCTAGGCCACACAGAGCAAGGGATCCATGGGTCTGGCCCAGGAAACCACCTTTTCTTCCTAGGCCTCCAGGCCTGTGATGGGAGGGGCTGCTGTAAAGACCTCTACAATGCCCTGGAGACATTTTCCCCCTTGCCTTAGAGAGTAAGATTTGGTTATTTGTTACTTATGCAAATTTCTGCATTTGGCTTGAATTTCTCCTCAGAAAATGGCATTTTCTTTTCTATCCCTTTGTCAGGCTGCAAATTTTCTCAATTTTTATGCTCTGTTTCTCTTTTAAAACTGAATGCCTTTAAGAGCACCCAAGTCACATCTTGAATGTTTTACTGCTTAGAAATTTCTTCCACCAGATACCCTAAATCATCTCTCTCAAGTTCAAAGTTCCACAAATCTCTGTGGCAGTGGCAAAATGCCAGCAGTCTCTTTGCCTAAACATAACAAGAGTCACCTTTGCTCTAGTTCCCAACAAGTTCCTCATCTCCATCTGAGGCCACCTCAGCCTGGACCTTATTGTCAATATCATTATCAGCATTTTGGGCAAAGCCATTCAACAAGTCTCTAGGAAGTTCCAAACTTTTGCACATTTTTCTGTTTTCTTCTGAGCCCTCCAAACTGTTCCAACCTCTGCCTGTTACCCAGTTTCAAAGTCGCTTCCATATTTTCCGGAATCTTTTCAGCAGTGCGCCACTCTACTGGTACCCATTTACTGTATTAGTCCATTTTTGTGCTGCTGATAAAGATATATCCAAGTCTAAGCAATTTACAAAAAAGAAAAAAAGAAGAGATTTATTGGACTTAGAGTTCCACGTGACATCACTGGGGAAGCTTCACAATCAATCATGGTGAAAGGCACGTCTTATATGACTGTAGACAAGAGAAGAGAACTTGTGCAGAGAAACTTCCATTTTTATGTAGACATCAGATCTTGTGAAACTTATTCACTATTACGAGAACAGCACAGGAAAGTCCTGCCCCAATGATTCAATTACCTCCCACTGGGTCCCTCCCACAACATGTGAGAATTCCTTGCTATACCTACCTATATTACCTTCAAACACATGTCAATTCAGTGCTCAGAGCCATTAGTTATATTTTTCTCTTCTCTCCTAGCCATATTTGTGCCCAGCACCTTTATTCATATTAAGATTAGGAAGTATTGAGAAATGGATAATTACCATTTAAATAGGAAACCTCTTAAACTAAGAGATACAATGTTTCTCATATCATTTCAGACATCAGTTAATGGAAGTAGTTAAAAGATGGGCATTGGTTAAACCATTGTTGCCCTTAAAATCATGCTCATTATGTCACTCTTTACTTCTGCAATGAGAGAAATTTCTAATATAGAAATTTTCCTTTGAAATCTTCAGGTCCCAAGTAACTTGAAAAGTAGGCATCCTATTCCAGGGTAACTCAAACAATTTAATTCTCTCAATTTAACAAAACCAAGATAAAATTATCATATTCTTTAGATTTGTGAGCTGAAGTTACCACTTGAAATTCTTTGAAATGAAGATGAAAAAGAGAAAAAATGATTGCTGGGGGGGATGTTTCAATTTGAAGGTATTAAAGTAAAATAATAATAGGGTGAACTCAAATTTATAAGTTAGGTTATTATTAACTCAACGATAGCCTTCCTTGCTAAAGAAAATTTAAGATAATGTGTTGCTTTTAGTTGTCATTTTTCTTTAACCTACTTTATCTAGAAACTTTTTTTGTCTTTTATTACACTAAATTTTTAAAGTAATTCAGGCCAGTTTTGTAGAAAGTCCTTCAATTTGAGTTCGAGCATTCTTTATAATGAGATTCAGATTATGTTTTTTGCAGAAATACTACAGAAATTATCATGTGCCCCTTAAACCACCATTGCAAAAAACTGAGATGATGAAAGAGATCTGACCTAACCAACTCAATCTTGTTTTTAAACTCCAAGCTGTCCTTGTTCATTTTGGGGCATAGGCTGAACTAAATTTGGGAGAAACTTAGTTTATAGTTGAGGTTTGAAACAAAGATGATAACAGCCCTTTTCCAAAACAAAACCCCCTTCCTGCCTGGGGACTAGACTGCCTTTGCAGGACTAACAAATTAGCCAGATGATTAGAAATTACGATTTAGGAGTCATGAAAATGGAGGCTGCAAGATTCTAAACCTTCCCAAATTGCTCCTGGGAATAACATCACTATTGTAAAACCTAAGACCAGTGCTTGAGATATTTTGCAGACCCTGCACTTGATGGATCACCTGGCACCATCCGGATCAATAAACTGGCCCATCTGGTTTTGTGGTCCCCACCCAATAACTGATTTAGCACAAGAGGACAGCTTTGACTTCCTATTACTTCATTTGTGACCCAATCAATTAGCCCACCTGACTCACTGGCCCTCTACCCACCAAATTATCCTTAAAAACTCCAATCCCAGAGTTTGAGGGGAGACCGATTTGAGTAATAATAAAACTTCTGCCTCCCGCACAGCTGGCTCTGCATGAATTACTCTTTCTCTCTTGCAATTCCTATGTCTTCATAAATTGGCTTTCTTAGCAGTGGGCAAGGTGAATGAATTGGGCCACTCTAAGCCCTTCTCAGTGGATCGTAGAGGGGACATATGATATTTGCATGTTCTACTACTGATGAGAAAATATTATATCACTTAGTCAAAGTGATTTCTGCCAGGGTTCTCCGCTGTAGTTATTGTTTTTACCTTCATTATTATCTTATGGAGAGATACTTTGATACCATGTGAATATCCTATTTCTAATTGTGATATAAGAAAAAAAATATTTTTAATTTCTTTCTTTGTATTTTGGTTTTAAAAGCTCCATATTCTGACATGAAGCTCCTAAAACCGCTGGGAATCTCTAAAGTGAAAGTGTCTTTTTGTATGCTAATGAGATGACTGAGGGCTGGGGGCTCAGAGACAGCCTCAGAATAAGAACTTGCTGCCAAAGAAACCAACCATAGAATTACAGTGTTAGAACTTTAGCCTCACCTCCAACCTGCAGGGAGGGAAGAGAAGCTGATTACCAGTGGTCAATGATTTGATTAATTATGCCTATGTAATAAATGCTTCATAAAAAGCTAAAAGGACAAGGTTTGAAGATTTTCTGGATTGCAGAACATATGGAAGGTGGTGTGACTTGAGATAGCATGGAAACCCCATGCCCCTTCCTGTATAGGTTTTCCCATGCATCTTTTACTTTTTTCTGTTCCTGATTTGTATCTTTTTATAATAGATGGGAAACTGTAAGCAAAGCTCTTTCTTGAGTTCTGTGAGCTACTCAGCCAAATGACCTAACCTGATGAGAGCATTGTGAGAACCTCCAATATATAGGTGGTGGGTCAGAAGCACATTTATCAACCTGGAATTGCTATTAGCATCTGAATTTGGGGCAGTCTTGTGAAATCTGTGTGGTCTGTTCTAACTTGGGTTAATGTCATAATTGAATTTAATTGTAGGACACCCATCTGGTATCAGAAAATTTTTGGTAGGTTAAAAAATACACATGTGATTTCAAAAGTATAGTGTTATATGCAGAGGATATAGTAGGTGGTGAACCCAAATTACTTAAGACAGGTCTCAGTCAATTTATAAAGTTTATTTTGCCATGGTTAAAGACACGCCCATTGAAACAGCCTCAAGAGGTCCTGATGACATGTGCCCAAGGTGGCCGGGGCACAACTTGGTTTTATACGTTTTAGGGAGACATGAGACATCAATCAATTTGTGTACATTGGTTCAGTGTGGAAAGGCGAGACAGGCAGGACAACTTGAAGCAAGGAGGGGGGCTTCCAGGTCAAAAGTAGATAAGAGAAAAATGCTTGCATATTCTTAAGTTTCTGATTAGCTTTTCACTAAATACACAATTTTCATGTAAGAGGAAAATAAAGGAATGGTCACTTATGCTTTGCTCTATTATTAAAACAATAGGGCAGAGGAAGCAATCATATATGTATTTTTCTCACGTGAGCAGAAGAATGACTAAGTTATTTGTTCACAAAGAATTTTCTTGTGGGGAAATTGTGAGGGAGGTATGTAGCTTTCAAATTTTTGTGGCTGTCTTAATTAGGAATAAAATGGGAGGCAGATTTGCCTAATGCGGTTTCTAGCTTGTCTTCCTTTCGGCTTAGTGATTTTTGGGTCTTGAGATATATTTTCCTTTCACAAGGTGAAAACTGTTTTGATTTGTTTTTTGCCTATACATAACTTACCATACCTTCATGCAATAGTTTTAGCATCCATTCCCGATTCTTGCCTGAGACAATTTTTGTCTAAATATTACAAGACCCTAGCCTGAGGATGGGAAAACTCGAAGAGGTCCTTTGACATTGCCTGTCCAAACGAGTGAGAACTGTCTCAAAAATACTGAGGCAGCACTGTCCATGTTAACTGGGCAATTTGGCCAGAGGCGGGGGGGGGGTCTTTGAAGGCAACCAGGTGTTGAAAGTCAGGATGTAATGGTATATAGAAAAAGGCATTCTTTACATCCAGGACTGTGAACCATTTAATTCCCTCTGGCATTTGAGTCAGCAAGGTATAGGGATTAGAGACCACCAGATGAATTGTGACTATGGCCTCATTAATGAGGAGGAGGTCCTGAACTAGTCTCCATTCCTCATTGAGTTCTTGTACCCCTAATATTGGGGCATTGCAGGGGCTGTTACAGGATTTGAGAAGGCCCTGCATTTTTAGGTCACTAATAATTGCTTCTAACCCTTTCCTAACCTCTGGCTTGAGGGGATATTTTCTCTGGTTAGGAAAAGAAGTGGGATCCTTAAGGTGAATTCAGACTGGCTTAGTAGCTATGGCTCAACCTATTCTTCCTTGCGTTGTCCACACTTCTGGATTAATATTAATTTCCACCAGGTGGAGACAGAGTTTGTCCTGGGCTTATAAGGATACTGGCTCCCATGCGAGCTAAAATGTTTCTATCCAATAAAGGAGTGGGACTTTCAGGCATAATTAAGAAGGCATGTGTAAATAATAGGTCCTCACAACTATGACTAAAGGGTTGAGAAAAATATTGGGTTATATATATATATATATATATATATATATATATACATATAACCCTATATATACATATGAATATATATATAAATATATATGTATATATTTTTTTTTCTGAGATGCCCATCACAGTCGTGCTCAGGAAGAGGGGAGGCCTGGATTAGAAAGGAGAAAAGAGAGACTGGCTCCAGTGTCCAGAAAGAGAGATCCGCCCTCTCATCAATTTTCCAGAATCACCCAGGGATTCTGAGCAGTAATGGCAGTTTTAGCCACTAGGGCCGGGAGTCTGAGCCCCGGGACCTGTCAATCCTGTTGGACCATCTGTGAGATTAGTTCTGGACCTGGTGACCTCTGTCTCCCAAGGCAGTCCAATCTCCAGTGGTCCCCGCAACAGGCTGGACAAGGTTAAGGTGGCTTCCTTTTGCTGCCTGGGCAATCTTTCTTAAAGTGCCCTGACTTGCCACATTGGTAGCAACTAGCAGATGCACCTCAGGGATCCTGGAACTTGCAAGCCTGTAATGCAGCCACTAGAGCCTCTGTCTTTCTAATGTGTTTTCACTCTTTCTCCTGGGCCTCCTCTTTGTCCCTCAAGAGGTTTTCCAACGTGCTGTCTGGTCCTATAGCCTGCTTCTGCAGTTTCATTTTAATATTGGGAGCTGCCTGTGTAATAATTTGTCCTTTAGGATTAGCAGTCCCTCAACTGAGTCAGGGGATAGGGAGGTGTGTTTCATTAGTGCCTCTCTCAGCCTTTCCCTAAATGCAGTGGGATTCTCATCTGCCTTTTGGTCTATCATAGACAACTAGAGTAATTAAGAGGTTTGGCCCTAGTTCTTTTCAGGCCCTCCAATATGCACATTAAAAAGTGTTTCCTTTTCTATTAATCTGTGGAATCACTGGGGTTCCAATCTGGGTTGTCAAGAGGTACAGCCTCTCTTCCTATTGGGAACGGTAATTCGCCTATTTTTTCACCTTCCCTATTTTTTCTTTTCCTTTTTTGCCTATTATAGGAGACATATTGCTCATATTCAAATTTGTCTGCTGCCTGCAGAGCTGCCTGTTTTTTAGCAACTGTTAGGGTTTGGCTTAGGAGCAGCATAACATCCTTCTATGGGAGGTCAAACATCTGAGATAAATTTTGGAAAGATTCTATATACCTATCAGGGTTGTCAGAAAATTGGCCAAAGTCTCCTTTTATTTGCCTGAGGTCCTGCAATGAGAAGGGAACTTGAACCCTAGTGGCATCACCTCGATTGTGCATTTCTTGTAGGGGTAAGAGTAAAGCTGTGGGAGTGGGGAGTTTTGGTGATGGTGGAACTGGAGGAGCTGATGGCATGTTTGGAGGGGATAATCAATAGCTGCCTCAGATGTCTCACTCATAAGTTGCTTCCTTAGTTCTGGGCAATTATTCCCTACGGGCCTGCCTGACATGACCGCTAGAAGAGCTGGGTTGATTGTGCAATACTTGCAAAGGTCTAGTAAAAAGGCCATGCCCTTGTGCAAAAGCAGAGTTTCAGGGTCGAATGAGTCTCAGTGTTTCACAATACACTTGAGAGGGGTGCAGGCTGAGATGGCTAGAAATATAGGGGAGACAAGGCAGCCCTCATTCCCCTTCTTTATTTGGAATGGCCCGAGATAAAGAGGAAGAGAGTGGGAGCATCTGCCAAACTGTTTCTCTTCCTTGGTTCCCTGGGACCCAACATTCATTAAAGGTTCTGCCCATGGATGCAGGCATGACCCTCAGCCATGGATCCAGAGGTGCTAAGTGGTGGAATTAGTCACACTTGGCCATGCAACTCTAGTCCTCCACTGGTGGTTTCCTTTTGAATCCCTAGACTTGTGTGATCTGTGTGGCTCCCCATTAGATATATCTCAGGAAAGACTATGTAACAGTTGTATTTGGCAAGGGCCCTTAATCAAGGGAGTGTACTGGGTTGAGATCTATAATCTACTGTTATAGCCTGGACTAGATTATTTATTTTTAGGCAGTGGTTCTGGTAAGCTTCCACACACAAAATCCCCTTACTATTTAGGTATCATTGTAATTGGAGGCAGAATATGTGCCTTGAAAGAACATAGAGACCGAGTGGCTTTTTTTCTGCTGATAGGACAGTATTGAGATTAAATTTGGTTTGGGAGGACATTTTCCTTCCCCTTTTTGAAGGCAGGGTTTTCCAATTCATGTAAGGGACATAAAGCCTGGTCTCTAGTAGAGAGACACAAAAAAGGGGGAGAATTGGGAAACTAGAAGTTTTTCGGTAAAGGACTGACAAGATGCCTCGTGGAGAGGATTTCTATTCTACTAGGTGGCACTGAAGGCCTTGAAATACCATGTGCTTTCCTGACAAAGGGTAAAGTGAGAGATGTTCACTGTTGGGGGGAGACCCTTTGTTTCCAGAAAATCACACACAAAAAATGGCATTTCCTTGAGCTACATTCCTGGTTACTATGACATTTGCTGATTTTGCCTAGCAGGATTATTTCCCTGAGCTGTAAAAATTTCTGCAGCATTGCATACAGAGAAGGGACAGTAAATGTAATGACCATGGAAGAAAAGGAGGAAAGTGTTATAGAAAAAGCTTGGAGATCCTGTTGCTGACATCCAATGGTAAGTCGGAGGCTGGGCTTAGCCCAGAAACCTTCAGGTACCACAGAAGGGTGTAGCCCCGGCCAGAAATTTTCAGTTGCCACTGGACCTCTTCCAACCCCCACAAAGGCTAGGCTCTCTGTGAAAGAAAACCAGTTAGAAACAGAACCAACATTCCTGGCACCCTGAGGGCATTGGGGAATTTGCTAAGTCCTCCCCAGCAAGCCTGTCATCTGAGTCTTGAGAATAGTGGCCACCCTAAAGATCTCTTAAATGGCCATGAAACACCTGGTTGGGGTTTTATTTTAAAATTTAGGGCAGAGGGCCTCAAAATAAAAGTAAAGAGTTGGGGTCCACTCCCATATTCACCCTTCTGTTGAACCTGCCTTGGATCCTGAGGGATCTTACAATGAAACAGCCTCGATGTCTGGAGTAACACCTGAGATTCATTGTCTCACAGCCACAGAAAACAAGGATGCAGACACACAAAGAGTGAGGTTGAAAGTGAAAGTTTAATAGGTAAAAGAAAGAGAATAGCTCTCTGCTACAGAAAGGATACCAGAAAAATGGGTTGCCAAATTTACAGTGAAATGCAGGGTTTTTTATTGATGAGCTGGTGGGGAGATGGTATCTGATCTCCGTAGGGCATGAAAAACTGGTTGGAACAGGTGTGTCATTTGCATAGGGTGTGAATCTCTGGTAGCCCCCACCCTAAACTTTTCTTATACAGGTGGGTTCTCTGCCTGAGCTGTGCCATTTTGCCTCCCCTTTTTTTATTATTATTACTGTACATGTGGTAACAAAAAAAGGGAAGATGGAGCCTCGATGTTGGACATGTCTGGCCCCAAGTAACACTTGTCTATTGGTGTAGCTGCCAACATTCTTTCATGCAAGCTTCTAGCTTCCTTACTTATGTTTGCAGCGTGATTTTTCAGGCTGCACTTTGTTAGAAAAGAAATGATTTTGAAGACTGCTTTTTGTTAGAAGAGAAATTTTGCCAAGGACTCTTTTGCCTTCACTATCTGCTTAAATAAATTCTTTCTACCTCCTATATCATCTGCAGATGCCTGAGTGGCTATTCTGCTGAAAGTCCACATATCTTTGTGTGTCAGACTGAATGACCTGGTGGAGTGGGTTCATGAGGAGATCCCCTGACCCGACAGTAGCAAAGATCTGTGGGAGAAGCATGGGATCCTGGCGTCACACATTTACTCACTGCTTCCCTGGGCATGGGAAGTTTCCTTGACTCTGTGTCTTTCCTAGGTGGGCCATTGTCTTGCCTTGCTTTACTTTGTTCTCCATTGGTCAAGTTGTTTCCTTGATTAGTTTTAATGTGAGTACCTGGATGTTTCAGTTGAAGGTGCTGTATTTATTTACCTATTCCATTTGTTTTTGTAAAAGCCATGCATTAGCTGCTTCTAGTTGGCCATCTTGGCCAACTCCTTCCTGCAAAATTTAATTGCAAGTGATTCAGAATAAATGGGTGTTTGCAGGTGTGAAGACGTATATACATAGAGAATGAGAAAGATAAAGCAAACCAAGAAAAATTTTAACATTTGAATAATCTAGATAAAGTACATGTTGTACATTTTGGGAGTATTTTGCAACATCCTATAATTCTAAAATTATTTTAATTAAAAAAATTAAATGTAATAATGAACAGTGATTTATTGTTAATATGTATCTTAAATTTTGTAATTACACATGAATTCACATAACATTTTGAGTGAAATTCATTAACATATGGTACAACAAAAATAAGTCATAGTAATTCTATTCTAACTTCAACTTTTTGGTCTTCCTTTAAAAATATTAATGCAGTATAGTAAAACTTTCCCTAAGTTGTATATAATAGTAAGGATAGTAGTGATTTTCCATAATTATATCATTTTTAATACAGAATAACTCCCTATGTGGTTATTATAAACTGCTAATAATGATTTTATAAATTTATATTGGAAATGGAATTTTTGTATCTCTTTCCCTCTGCTTTTTTTCTTTCTTCTTTTCCTTGGTTAGTAAACATTTACCGAACATGACCAATCACCCAAAAGTGTGTTAAATACAATTTGGGAAGTGGGCAGAGGGTGCAAAAATGGCACATAATGAACTGAAGGAAAAGAATGAAAAACTACAAAGTAAAGGTGATCATATATGTATGTGTGTATACCTTTGAAATGATTACTCACTTTCTAAATTAAAACCTCAAGTTGTCACTACAGGAAAATGGTGCTATCTTCAAATCTGCGAAGTCATTTGAAAAGATAATTGGAGCAAAATAAATATCATGTTTAGTTTACTATTTTTGAAAGTAATTTTGCATTTACTTTTCTATAAAGTACTATACTTATTACATACTGACTACATGAAAAGGCACTGTTTGGGCAATTTGGCAGACTTGATACTCTGAAGCCGTTTACAGAAGTATTTTATTTTAATTATCTGTGGGTTGTGATGGTGTTCCCTCTGAGGCAGACATCTCACTTTAGTGCATTTCAGGTATGTGAAGTGCAAAGGGGGCTTGTGAAGTCCAATCCATAGACAGGGAATAGTAACCATGTATTTTATTATTATGAAGTCATAACCATAAAGACATTTGCAAAGGAAGGTGCAAAAGTTCTGTAGCTCAGGGCAGTGATAAAATAAGCACAAAATTTACATATATTTTTATGAGACTATTTTCTTCATTAAGAACAAAAGTGTTTAGTATAACAACTAGCGCAATCACCATGGCCTAAGACAGAGATTAACTCTGACATCTTTGGCCTTTTTGAAAAGAAATATATTTAAGCACTAAGTGAATCAGTCTCCCTTTAAAGTTCCAAGGCTCTTGTGTTACAAGATCAAAAAATATATTTAAAATTTTACTATATATGTGGATGTTCTAATTTTTTGTTTGTTTACTTTTCAAAGAGTATCTGAAAGTAAAGGTGGAGCTGCTTCCAAACAAGGATAAAGTGGCAGACTAAATTTAACACCTAAATTTAGAGAAGAATCTTGGCAAGATGGCAAAGAATGTAAACCTTGTCTTTCTAGCTTTCTTTGCTCTTTTTTTATGTCCATCTCTTATTTCTACTTTTTTCAGTATATCTTTATATAGGACAGCTCTTTCATGCTTTTTATTGTGAATCTAAGGTCATTATTTTAAGTTTATTCTTACTCTGATGTGCAAAATATGTTATTCTCAGGGTAATTTGTCTTTTACTAAGCAATTGGTATTGCAAAAATAATTATGGAAGTCATCTGCATTGGGTTTTTTTCTTTGCCACTAAATTAGTTTATGATTTTGGATGTGGTCCCAGCCCCATGTGTAAATCGAACCACATTGGTTATTATCAGTGAAGATTATCATACCTCAATAATGGAAGCCATATATAACAATGTCGGGGGTATGGTTTGCAAAAATCATACAGGTAATTTGAAAGACACAACCTGTGGGATGCACTTTTCTCTATACATATACATTTTCAGTTGAGAATCATTAGACTAGAGAATCCTGAAGGCAGTTTTTACACCAAATTTATGGTCGCTGATGTTTACTAGTATTCATACAGTTGTGTGTCACTCAAATGCTGATTTGTGACACAAGAAAAATGCAGAAATAAGAATAGGAGGACATTTCCACAGGGGAGTCTTGAGTCTGTTCTGATGTATGAAAGTGATTATTTTATTGGGTGTGCTATTTATTCAGTTTGTTAATGGTAGCAATAAACAATAAATATTGATTATCAGTAACAAAATGCTTGTCATACTCCTCACAACTCATTGTGATTCACCAGTGAATACTAACAAAACTACTACCTTTTAATTTATATGGTTCCAAAATTCAATTAATCTCTATCAGTGAGGTTTTCAATTTCCAGAATAGATCAAAAATAAAAATATTTGGAAGCAGAGAGATGTACCAGTGTATACTAAAGCACTCTACATTGGTACTCCCTGAATTGATGTTTGCATAAAATTTTCTATGGCTGTGTTGGAATAAATTAATGAAGGTGTACATTTTATGGCCCATGAGTTTTATGATTCTTCCTCTCCTTTCCTTGGTTTAAATCACAATTCTGTCATTTGTTAGTCTTGTGACTCTGAGCAAATATCTTTATTCTCTTAATCTCAATTTCTTCACAGTAATAATATGGAAAAAATAAGGACCATCTCTTACAAGAGAAGGCATTCATACATGCATCATAGGCTCTAAATTTGAGGATTTAAATTAAAGAAAATGTGAGGTGGCAAGAAAAAAAAGTAAACTTTGGATGTCAATTCCAAGTAAGTAAGTGTTGGGCACATCTAGCCAGGACCAGAATTCATCATCACTCTAAGTTGGGCCAATTCAGGCATGAAGATTGACAGAAAGCAATAGGCATCTACACAAATAATGAGTATGTATGTATGTGTGTGTGTGTGTATATGTATATACACACATATCCACACATACACATACACTTAGTCATGTATCACTGAATGAAGGGGATTCATTTTTAGAAATTGTCCTTTGGCAATGTTACCATTGTGCAAACATCATAGACAGCATGTAAACAAACCTAGATGGTATAGCCTACTACATGCCTAGGCTATATTATATGGCCTATTACTTCTAGGCTACAAACCTCTACAGCATATTACTGTACTGAATACTGTAGGCAGTGGTAACACAGTGGTAGGTATTGGTGTATCTAAAAATATTTAAACATAGAAAAGGTACAGTAAATTGTGGTATCATAATCTTATGGGACCACCATCATTTATGTGGTCCATAATTAACTAAAATGCAGCTATTCAGAGGATGACCATGTATATATGAGGGTATTTATTTAAAAAATTGGCTCGTGTCATTATAAAGTCTGGAAGGTCCCAAGACAGGCCACCTGAAATCTGGAGATTCCAGGATGATGATGATAACATAGCTCAGTCTAAGTTCAAGACCCTCGGTAACAGGAAATCCAATAGCGCAATTCTCAATTTGAGGCTGAAGGCCTGAGAATTACAAGAGGGGAGTGGGAATGGGGGCACTTAGGTAAGTCCTGGCATCCAAAGACCAGAGATCTAGGGAGTTATCATATTCAAGAGCAGAATCAGAAAATGTCCTAGCTCAGGAGAGTGAGAAAAAGCCACATTTTCTCTGTCTTTATATTCTATCCAGACACCCCACCAATTGGATGGTGCCTGCCCACATTCAGGGCTAATCTTTCTGACTCAGTCCACCAATTCACAAGCCAATCTCCCCTGGAACATCCCCACAGACAAACCTAGAAATAATGCTTTACTACTTCTGTAGGTTTTCTTTAGTCCAGTCAGGTTGACACATAGAACTAACAATCACAAATCCATCTGCTGTCAACTTGGCATTCATAAGCATCCTATTAAACCATACTTAATCTCCAAATAAAGACAATTACAGGGTAAGACTTCTGCTGAACATAATACAACTATCCTTTATACAATTGAAAGTGCATTAATTTCTCCCACAGAAAAGGAGAAAAAGTCCTTGGTGATGTTTACTTTCTCCTGCTATTCCATAACTTAAATACTGACATAAAGTCAATATATTTTACTTTAAATGATAAAAAATAAAAAGAAACAAAAACAAATATAATTGTTTAATGTGTGTGTGTGTATATATCCACAAACATGTTCTTAACAAAATAGAGAAGAAATATTAATGACAGTTACAGTCTTTATTTCTATAACTTATCATCTGGTTGTGCCTGGTATTTATTACTACCTTCTTCTACTACCCATTCTGTATTCCTTTTGCCTTTAGCAAGCAACTCAGCTTGTCATGCTTCTTTACCTGCTAGGATAACCCAAACCTTCATCCCTGAAGGGCCTATGTCATTTTTACTATAGTCCTGCCAGTATTGGTTTGTTGTAATTTTCCATTGACCTTACTCACAGGGAATGGTAATATTGAGAGACATCCTAAGGTATCTTCTGTATTCCAGACATACTCTCCTTTACCTCTATTATAAAGTATTTATTCAACTTCCCCTCATTAGTCTGGAACAGTAATATCAGCCAACAATGTAACCTTGTTAGCCTGTTGGCTCAGAAGCATGAAAAGCCCAAAGTGGCAGGGTGGCAGTCTCAATTTCCAGTTCAATAAAATTATTGTTGTGTCTCCTGATGAAACCATTTCTCCCTCTAGAAAAAAGACCTATAAAACAGCAGAGCATAAATTGGTAAGAACAGGAAGAAAAAAATCGTTAGTGGGTCACTCGAATTAATGGTGACTCATGCCATTCCCATTTCACCCCTTGATTTCTGAACTGCTAAATGCTGTCTGTGAGAGAAACAATGCCCATCTATTGGATGCTGATTTTGGCATACATAGGCTTCTTCATCTCATCCCACAAAGTATTGTAAACTAGCTGGTGCTGTAACCGCAATATCAAAAGGTCATTTCACATTTCTATCAAGCCAGTGGCTTAAGGATAATATGGAACATAGTAAGATCAGTCAGTTCTATAAACCTGAGCCCACTGCCACACTTCTTTGGCTGTGAAGTGAGTTCCTTTGTCAGAAGCAATGTTGTGTGGACTACCATGTCAGTGGATAAGGCATTCTGTACATCCATTGATCACAGTTTTGGCAGAAGAATTGCCTGCAGAACATGCAAATCTATATCCAGAGTAAGTTTCTATTCCAATAGGGCCAAAATACTGCCCCTTCCAGAATGGAGATGGTCTAAAGTCATCAACCTTCCATCAGGCAGCTGGTAGATCACTCCAGGGAATGGTGCCATATAGGGGTTCTATGTTGGTCTCTGCTGCTGAGTGATTGGACACCCAGTGATGACTGTATTCAGGTTGACCTTGGTGAGTAAAAGTTCATGTTTCTGAACCCATAAATAACCTCAATTCCTGCCACCATGGCCATGGCCACTTTTTTCAGGAGCCCATTGGGCAAGGACAAGGGTGACTGAGGAAAGAGACTTACTAGTATTGACAGAATGGTTCATCTTATCCATCTGATTATTTAAGTCCTCCTCTGCTGATGTCATCTATTTGTAGGCATGCACATAGTAAACAAATATCTTTACATATTTTGCCCACTCAGAAGAGTATATTCTCATTTCTCTTCCCCAAAATTCTTTGTCACCAATTTTCCAATTATGTTCCTTCCCAAGCTCGTAACCATATAGCCAAACAATTGGCTACAGCTGTATATAATCACACTTCTTGTCATTTCTGTTTTCAAGCAACATGCACCACCTGATGCACTGCCTGAAATTCTGCCCATTGAGAAGGTTTCTCTTCAAAATTGTCCGTAATAGATGTCCCAGAAATGAGCCATAGTGCTGCAGTTGTCCACTTTTGAATGATGCTTTTATATCATGCAGAACCATCTGCAAACCAGGCCCTAGTATTCTCTTTCTTTGTCAACTGCTAATAAGACACTCTCTATGAGGCCATAAGTGAAGGCTGAGACAAGGAAGGCAGTGTAACAGGAGTGTGAACCATAAATATTTGGGCCACTTCTTTATGTTATGTAGCTTAGTTGTGCTTTTAGGACCTGCTCCGGCATGATCATGTATATTCAATTTCCATATTATGATAGAGTGTTGTTGTGCACACCCAGTTTATGGCTTAGTGGGTCAGATAACACTCAATTCATGAAAGGCAGCTCAGGTTGCCTGGTAACGTGGTGGCCCATTGTCAAGCAATCAATTTCTATGAAGGCCCATTAGCGGGCCTAAAACCATCTCTCAAACAAAAGAATACTTATCTGTGAATAATAGCAGAGTGTTGTACTAAAATCCTTAGGCCTCCCGCTGCTATTCACCTATAGAAGCCTAACAAAGGCTTCAATCAGCATCCCTATCTGCCATTGGCATCTTAAGTACCACTGAATCTGCTGAAGCATATAGCTCCAGTGTCAGAGTAGCTTTCACAGCAGTCTGGACCTGTTGCAGAGCCTTCTATCCTGGGCTCCACTCAAAACTAGCAGCTTTTTGGATTACTTGGTAGATGGACCAGAGTAACAGACTCAAATGAGGAATGTATTGCCTCCAAAATACAAATAGACTTTCTAAACAATGTGCCTGTTCCTTGGCTGTGGGAAGGTCCAGATGCAACAATTTATTATTTACCTTAGAAGAGATATAGTGGCATGCCTAACACCACTGGACACTAAAAGATTTCACTGAGATAAAAGGCACCTGAATTTTAGTTGGATTTACTACCTTTGACACACAAGTATCTTATCAATAGATACAGAGCACTTGCTACTTTAAGCTCACTAGATCCAATCAGCTTAATGTTATTGATGTAATGGACAAGTGTGATGTCTTGTAAAAGTGATAGTTTTTCAAGATCCCTGATAACTAAATTGTGATAAGGGGCTGAAGTGTTTTTATAACCCTAATGTAGGATAGTGAAGGTGTATCTTAGGCCTTGCCAGCTGAAAACAAACTTTATTTAGTAGATCTTGTAGACAGGTATGGAGAAAAAGGCATTTGCCAGATCAATAGCTGCATGCCAGGTACCAGAAAGTGTGTTAATTCACTCAAGCAATGAAGCCTCATTTGGTACAGCAGCTGCAATTGTAGTTACCAATTGTTGAAGCTTACATGATTCACTGTTATTCTCCAGAATTCATCTGTCTTCTGCATGGGCCAAATAGGAAAGTTAAACAGGGATGTGTTGGGAATCACGAGCTCTGCATCCCCAAATTGCTTTCATTTGGCCTTTTATATCATAGTAGCCCTTATAACACAGGTCAGGGAACAAATGTGGGTATTCTTCCAGTTGCTAAGTATTCCTATTCCAATTATGCATCTGGAACTGGGGAAATAACCTCAGTATGGGTTCAGAGATCCACTGGACCCCCTGTAAGTCAGACCTGAGATAAAACTCCATTGATTACCTGACTTCCATAAACCCTTACTCTAAGTGGAGCACCACAGTGACATTTTGGTCTCAAGGAATCAATGTCAGTTCTAAGCCACTGTTCGGTGGTTTCTGAAATGTGTAATCATTTCCTTTTTCCCAATATACAGTTACTCTGGGAAAAGGCTGTAGGTCTCTTTGTAAAAAGATATGAGAAATATTAACAGTACTGAATAAATTTTCACTTTACTTGAATGTTTTCTATGTATACAGATCAAATAAAAATTTAATAGGCCTTGTAGCTATTTTACTTCTAAGAAAATCATGATTAACTAGCCAGCACCATAGATCTACACAAATCAGACTATTCTGATTCTTGCTTTACTTCTATCTATTATGATAACTATGCCTGACTTATTTTTGATGGTTGAGTGGGGCCACATAGTTCCTGCCACCCCAGGATCAAACTATTCCCACAGCCTTTAAGTTTTTCAATTGAATGACCACAATAAAGTCTGACTTACAAAGAAAAGCCATTATGGAGATCTTCAGAAATCCTAGGGCTCCTCTCACAAACCTATTTTTCAAAGTTTTGGTGAAGAATATGTCTTCTGGATGCTCCCATTGTGGGTGACTACACTTTAAGTGGCAAATCCACTCTAGCATTCCAGCCTTCCTAAGCTTTTGAATCCCTTCCTAATTTACATTAAATCAAGGGATATCAGGCATCTGCAACTTAACCACAGGGGGTCAGCTTTTGATTCATGTTTTAGCTAACCAAACAAATTTTTATGACATTTTTTAGCTCTATGAGGTGTAACACCAAATGAAGAATCACTATGTGGTCTGCCCATATCAATATATTCACCCTTGTCCAACTTTATGTTTCTTTCACCATTATCCCACACCCATGATATTTGTTTCCACATGTGTTCCCCTCACACTTATTCTTAGAAAACTCAAGTATTTCCTTCATAGAGTAGCACATCCCCTCATGGGTTATACTCTTTACCTCATCTTTAAAGGCCTGCTGGGACTTGAGTCTAGCTATAGGTCTATAAGCAAAGAGGGATGGTGGGGGTGGGTTCTGAGGAAAGTCAGTATTGTTTTGCTTGGCAGCTGCCTCAGGATATACTATCACCATTTTCTCAAGCAATATAGAGTTAACCCCTGAGACAGAAATGCAAAGGCCTGTACTACTGTCGGTGATGATGATGCTGCCACAGTGAATGAGGGTGAGGGCGGGTAGGTCACTTCAGACAAATAAGAGTAATAAGAATTTAGGAACCAAATGTTCCCAGCCTCATCAGGATTTTCTGCATACTCCCAACCCGACTTACAGGATCTCATTTTTTCCAACAATATATAACTTCACTTTAAATTAGACACACTGGGAGACTGATAATTCAACTTGTATTGTAATTGAGCTAATTGCATGATAAAAGCTTGAGTGTGATTTTTCAGCAAATTCATTTTGGTGGTTACAGGAGAGAAGATTCTCTCTCAGGACACAATTTGACACCTTAGGGTATTTATACAAAGCTGGAGTCTGAGATTTGAATCCCCGAGTTTATCCTTTTCTTTCATCACCTTATTCAGTGAAATTAGAAGCAACCTACCAGCATCATTATATTTTGTGGTTTTTCACTAATGTTCAAAAATGTCATATACTGAGTTATCAAGTTATTTGCCTTTTGTAAGTGGTTTCTTAGGATTATCAACTGCAGATAGCTTATATATCTTATAAACAATTTATAACGTAGACTATCAGTGTCCCCTGAGTCTATTCTTAAAATAAGAATTGCTAACATTTAGGCTAACATTTAGGTTCCAATTAGAAAGCCAATTCCAGAAACACAAAAAAAAACTTCTTAAAAAATTTTCCAGAAAATTATCCTCTCTAGAACCACTCTTTGGACCAAAATCTGTACTAACCAAGGTATTCTAGAGAGACAGAACCAATAGTAAATACACACACACACACACAAACACACACACACACACGAGGATCTTTATTAGGAGAGTTAGCTCATGCAATTATGGAGGTTGAGAAGCCCCATGTCAGGCTATTTGCAAGCTGAAAACAATTGGGTGCCAATAGCATGGCTCAGTCTAAATCTGATGATAAAAGAAAAGCAGCTCAGAGTAGTCCGAGCTATATGAAATATGCAAGATTTATCAGGCAAAGAAACATGAATGTGGGACTTCAGTCATGAACCATAAACCCATGACTGGAGAAAATTTTTTAAAGGCATTTTTGTTCTTGCCTTTTTTTCCTTTAAAAATCCACTTGTAATTGCTGCGAATTGAAGTATATATTCAGGGCAACTTGAGTTAATAATCCCAGGTGGCCATCCTTAAGATTTGAGCTTAAATAAACTCTATACTCAATAATATTTTCTGAATCTAATTATTTAAGGTTAATCTTTCGGCTACCATAAAGGGACCCAAAGTGGTCCTCCAGTGAATTCCATCACTTTACAGACAATCAGAGCTTTGGTATCAGCACAAAAGACTTTGAATCATCGAACTCATCAAAGTCAGCAGGGATCTCTAACTGACTTTAAAGACCCTTTTTTGATTTGCCTCCTTCCAGCTTAGTTGAAACTTCAGACTTCGAGCCATATACATTCCTAACTTGACACGTTTATAATTGAAGCCCTATTGTTAAGTACAAGTTTCATTTGTTATTCCTGAGGTTATGCTGATCACAGATTTATGATTTTCACTTTTCTCTGAGGTTAAGGTTTTGTATTGAATCATCCGTTAGAGTTTTTTTAAACTTTCTTCACTTGAAATTTGGTCAAAAAGGGAAAAAAACAATCAAATCCTGAGGTTTGGTTCAATTCACAGGTCTAAAACTTTCTTCTTGAGTGACCAAAATAATAAAAGACTCTATGAGGCTCATGAGATTTTTGGTCATTCAGGAAGAAAAAACTCCAGTTAACTGGCTTAAAAAAAATAAGCTTTTAAATATGTTAACAGGAAAATACAAACTAATTTAAATGCACTTTAGTTCACATGACTTGCATAAATCTTTAGTAGATAAGACTACTTAAATGCTTTTGGTTTAATAAAAACAACTGTGTCTTCTGATCAACACAATACCTGTGTATTTTACTTCAGAGTTCTTGCTTAAGGGTGACTCTACCATTCACAGGCTATAAAAATGATTGGCAAACAGGTAACTTAAGATGATGCTGCCAATGAAAAAAGTCACACTCAGTAAAAAAGATGAAGTGAATTATTTTGAGCCAAATATGAGTAAACAATGGCCCATGACACAGCCCTCAAAAATCCTGAAAATATGTGCCCAAGATGATAAGCCTACAACTTGGCTTTGTGAACCCCGATAATCTGAGACAGGCATCAGTTAATTTAGAAAGTTTATTTGCCAAGGTTGAGGATACACACCTGTGACACAGCTTCAGGAAGTCCAGACAACATGTGCCCAAGGTGGTCAGAGCACAGTTTGGTTTTATACATTCTAGGTAGATATGAGACATCAACCAACATATGCAAGATGAACATTGGTTCGGTCTGGAAAGGTGGAACAACCTGAAGCAAAGGCAAGAAGACACAAAGTGGGGAGGTGGCAAATAGGTAGATAAGAGACAAATTGTTGCATTATTTTGAGTTTCTTATTATCCTCTACAAAGGAGGCAATCATATATCTCAGTGAGCAGAGGGATAACGGAATAGAATGGGAGCCAGGTTGGTCTTAAGCAGTTCCCATCTTGACTTCTCCCTTTAGCTTAGTGGTTTAAAGGCCCCAAGATTTATTTTCCTTTCACATTCCCCCCCTTTTCTTCTTTAGAACTTTTTGGAGAAAGCATTTTAGAAGAAAATGTGTCTGTGGTCCCAGGTTTTATCTGATCTGTTATGGCTAGGATGGTTTATTCCTAGACGAGTAGGTCCTGAGTTATTAGGAAAGCTCATTTTTAGCAGGTTGGGAAGTCTCGTATCCTATATAGATAAGATAGGGGGAATAAGGGAGAAAAAAACAAAAAATAAAAGAAGAATCCTGGAAAATTGATAAAGGCCACATTACTCTGAAGTCCATACATCAGTAGGCAGGGATGAAAATAGCTTATGTATGTAAATAAGTTGCTGCTATTTTCTTCTGAAGTGTAAGTTGTCTAGCTTCAGTTTGCAGGGATTTACAAAAGCACAGCTTAATCTTTGGTGATTTCAAATTAGGAAAAATGGAGGGGAAAAGGAATAGAAGGAAGAAAAAAATGAAAATATCATTTTAAAGACTTGAGCCAAGAAAAATTAGAATTCAGCCTAAACTATAGAGAAGAATAGAATTTGAAAAACAGGCAAAACTAGAAGCTAAAAACAGGTATACTATAGTTTTGGAAACATAATTTTTTTCTCTCAAGTTTCCCACTTTTACTAAAGGCAAATCATGGTAGGACCAGTTTACTTTATTATCATTGTCCAGATTATTTGTATAAAGTGCACCAAGAGTAATTATTTTTCACATAGGCTTTAAAAAAAATTGGCTTTGATGGAACTTGGTTCCATAGAAGGAATCTCAGATAAGCCTTCCTTAAAGTCAAGCCCAGCCATGGATCTGTACCATCAGATAGCTATGATCTGGATGGATTTCTTCTTCTCTTGAGATTCCAAGATAAACCTGGGGCTTCTGGACCTGTTAGAAAGTGACATTCTTTACTTACCACAGGTCAGAAACCCTGTACACGGGGCTGTATAGACAAATTATGAGGCTAGTTTTTCCAAGGGCTTTATTGACTCCATAAGTAAAGTTTGATTCCTTAAAGGAAAGCAAACCATTGCAATCAAAGCCTGGGTAAAATAACCAGTTTCTCCAATTGTGTCCTCTGACAAACGAAACAGATTCTTATTGCACTTATGCAAATAACTGTATTGCCATAATTTAAGAATACTCTTATATAGTTTCCAAATTCTTGAGAAATTAAGTAGAGAGAAATAAATATGCTCCAAATTTTGTTCATAGGAGTATAATAAATTTTTAAAAGCTGTCAATAACTTAAAAGAAAAGTTTCAAGAAACAGAAAAACAAAACAAAGAATCAGCAATGTTTTAAGCAAAATAATCAAAAAGATTAGTTCAATCTATGCAGTTAGTTCCTCTTTTGCTTGATATTCATGAACATTTTAGCTCTTCAGGAGTCCTAAAAGTTTTCCCTCTATTCTGAGGTCACAATCTCCAAAGTCATCAGAAACTTGATTCAAGGGAACCTTTTAGAGTTTTATAGCTGATTATAAAACCACCTTCTAAAGAGAAACAAAAGAAGACAAGAATTGTCCATGAATGACAAAATATTTTAGGGCAGCCACAGTCAAAGACACAATTTACTAGGAATTTTTTTTTACCTCTGTGGCACACAATAATTTAAACATAACAATTATGATTATTACTGATAATGTACACTAAGTCATATTACAACCATAGGAGTTTCCCATAATTTTGGAACACATCCCAGTATCATATTTATACAAATAAAGCCCAAAGAAAACCAAACACCATTTCATATTTGATTATGTTTCCTGTATAATTTTTATACCAAATAAGCCAAATTACGTTATTTTTGGATATCAGGGAACCTAATATCTTAAAGGATTAAGTAGGTCAGAAAAAGACATAATTTATAATTTGATTTTGGAAAGTTTGTAGAATATCAAAGTTTAAAACACTTGATATTACAAAATAAAATTATAGGTCATTATACAGTTATTTATTTAACCAAAGTGATAACTCGAGGATTTAAAAAAAAAAGCAAAAATCTTCATTCTTTGAGAGAGAAGACGTAATTTTCCAAGCAAGAAGCCCTAATAAAAACAGCATGAAGCCAATTAAATGTGTTTTTCAAAATTTTGTAAGCAATCTATAAAATTTTAATCTTAGTCATAGCATATAACTTTCATAAGCCTTTTATAACCTTCATAACCTTTATTAAGTAGTTGGTTAATGCTTCAAGAAAACCTTGTTAATCTGATGCTGGGGTTCATATGCTGGTCTTGCATCAGTGTGCCTTTGACATTAATTATTAATTTATAAAGAAACTGAACTTATCTCTTAAAATTGGTTCTTATAATCTCACATGACCACCTCTTCCACAATAGTCCCTGGGCCTTAAGGAGTGGAATGTCTTTAATTTCTGGCCCTGTGTCTCAGAAATTCATTTTATTTTAATTGGCTTCTTCTATGGGGCCTGAAGATAAGGTTTTAATTGTGCTCAGTGTTTAAGATTTAGCAGGACTTTGTGTCCTTTATAGACCCAGGATTCAAAGCCCTGTAACTTAAAGTCACAAGTACTTTAAAAGCATATACAGAAAGATACATGGATATAATAACCTTAAATTAAAAAAAAATCTTAATTTTTCTTAAGCAAATCAAACTTAATAATATGGCACAGAAATTATTTTGATAAAACTTATAAAAGCAAAAGAAAAAACCTTTTGTAGTACACAGGATATTATGATGAAAGAAAACATTTTCTTTAGACCTTCAAGGAAAAGTGCCTTTTAAAAGGGGAGACAAAGCCAAAAATTGCAAGGGGCAACAAAAGTTCACTGATTATAAGATCTCTTACAATTTATTAAGAGTGAATCAAGCAATTAAAATTTCATTGTTCTAACCAATAATTTAGTGTATAAGTGTTTTTTACATGAAGTTCAATCTCTAGAAAGAACATTATAATTTCATTTTAATTATAAACATTTCATCATATAAAAGTTTTTTTTTAAATTAATCCTCCTGTTGTGACTTACACAGACCATTCCTGACGTCCTTGGACTTTCTGCTTTGTCCTGAACAGCCCTCTTTCTTAAATATCTAGTCATTTTATTTTAGGACTAAATTTACGATACAAAATTCTTTCTCATATAAAATTGTTTCTCTTTAAGCTTTCTTACCCCAAAATACCTCTTTATTTTTATAATTTTCTCTACATCTTTCTTATTTCCTGGTTCCTTTACCTTATTTTATATATAATCTTTAAATATGCTTTGAAGTAGACAAAACTTGTTCACCTGTCCTAAAAAGAACACACCTTTTTAAACAAGGGTATTTTCCTGAAATATATTTTTATTGGAAAATACCCAAATAGTAAAATATTTATTATTCTATTTAATATAAATTTATAGTCTAAATTATGACAAGCTTGTCTACAAGTATTTATTACATTTACCTAATTTTTTATTTTAATTGTTTACCTAGATTGTTTATGAAAACTGCAATAGTCATTATTTAATGTTATGAAACTGCCATTGCAAAATTATAACTGAGACAGTGAAAAAGATAATGACCTAACTGACTCAATTTTGCTTCCAACCTCCAACCTGTCCTTGTTCATTCCTGGACTTTGGGAGGAACTTAGTTTATAGTTTAGCTTTAAACAAAGATGATAACAGTCCTTTCCTAAAACAAACCTCCTTCGTCCCTGTGGACTAGACTGCCTAAAGCCTCAAGATTAGAAGTTATGATAATTTTACTAAATAATTCAAGATGTAGCTATCTTCATTAAAGCAATATCATTGTCTTATTAATTAAAAATTACACAAGCAAAGATCATAGTGTCTTGACACCCAGAGTATTTGGCAGGGTTAAGTATGAAATTGCTTTATTAATAAATGCAAACAAAAATTGTATGCTGGCAATTCTTAAGACATTTGTAACATTACTTTATCAATAATTTTAAAGGTATCTTATTTATTAGAGATTTTACTTAATGTAAACTTGAAAAAGCATTTGACTAGTCTTTTCTTTTTCTGATAAAGTATTTGATTTAAGCACTTTTATTTTTCTTTAAGCCAATTACGTAGAGCTCTTTTACATATTTTCAGTAGTGAAACATTGTGTACACAACACATAAATACATAGATGTATTAGGCATGCCAATAGAAGTACATACTATAGATTCATAATGAACTGCCCCCCTTTTTTTCCTATTTTAGACTTTCAAATTCTTGATAACCTGTTTCACCACCCTAGGCAGTTTTCAGCTAAGTAGCCTTAAATTTGCATATTAAAAGAAACAATTCAGGTGAAAATCATATAGCAAAATTTCATCATAAAATACAGAGAGAAAAAGTCTGGTGGTGCTAGAACAAGATGCTTTTATTTTTCTTTGAGCCAAATCAAACATAAAATTATAGAAATCTGTCATAGGATTGTATAAGGAGACCAATTTTATTTAGAGATGGACTACCTATCTATCTTTTAACTGGATCGCTGAGCTCTGGGCAGAGCCCACACTGAATCCTGGGTCTCCAAAAGTGGAGAATTATTTCGAGGTTAGATCACATGATGCTTTTACACTGCACATATATTTTTTTAACAAAGACTTTTCTAAGTATCTAAACTTCACTCTTCCTTAAAAACCCCAGAGTAGCCTCTTGCAATAGCTATTAATGAAGAAAACAGAATTCAGTCAAATGAGAAGAAAAAATTAACTTTTGCTCAAAAAAATACAAGATCCTAGGAGAGAAAAACAAAAACAAACACATGAAGGCCTTTTACATACAAACACACATGCATGCACACATACACACAAACACACATCTTGGATATTAGCTTTTAATGAAGCTGACTTCTAACCATTGAGCTCCTTTAAAAAAAATTAAATTTCATTACTATATTTCAGCTAGGACAGATTGCTGTTATTTCAGAAGTACCAAGTATCAAACCAGAAAGGCCTTGAATTAGGAACCAAATCTATGCTGTCATAGTGCAAAAAAAAGAAGGCAGAACTTTAGCTATCGAACTGTAGCATGGGGGGGACAGCCATTGCTTTCGGTTTGGCCTGCATAGCAAAAAGGTGTCCTTGTTATGTAAATAAAGCCCCTTATGTAGTCAAAATAAAAAATCTTTCCTTTTTGTTTCTTCTGTGGCCTTTTTCCCCCTCACTCTACCACATTTTTGTGTGTGTGTGAGGGCGGAATTCAGCCATTTTAGAGGTCTTGTTCCCTATAATTTGGAACTTTCTTTTAGATTTGAGCAAGGTGGATAGAGTTGGTCAAACCCATGGGAAAAGGATTGAAACAACAACAACAACAGAAACAAGCAACTAAAAAAAAAAGTTAAGTAAAACAAATGATTGCACGACTTATATGATTACTGAGTACTCTAATGGTAAGGAGAAATTAAGACCAGCTAGTTGTTAATCTTAACTTTAGACAAGACAAAACCCAGTTCAGTAACTGACCTAGGGATGGGTCTTAGGCTTTAGACTGCTCTCTACCATTCTAGAAGCAGGAATAAAATAAATAAAATAAAATAAAATAAAATAAAATAAAAATCTCATTTTCCCTGTTGGAAGTGAGCTCAAACTCCATAAAGGAGTTACCTGCCTTCCACCATTATGGAAGCAGAAAAAATTTGCCTTCCTTGTGTTGGAAGCAAGTAAAATTTCAAAAAAGATAAAAGGAGTTGTACAGCAAAATAAACTGTAGATCTTGATCAAATTTGGGGAGATAGTAATTCTCCGGGGGGGGGGGGGGGGGGGTGCGGGTGCTGTCAGACCTCAACAAATCGTCCTATTGATTTGAGCCATAAAGTTAGCTCATGCTGGTACCAAGCACCAATAGTTTTGTCAAAGGTTAGGGCACAGTTTGGTTTTATACATTTGAGAGAGATATGAAACATCAATCAATATATGTAAGAAGACCATTGGTTCGGTCTGGAAAGGTGGGACAACTCAAAGCAAAGGCAGAAAGACTCAAAGTGGGGAGGGGGCTTCCGGGTCACAGATAGGTGAGAAACAAATGGTTGCATTATTTTGCACTTTTGATTAGCCTTTCCAAAGGAGGCAATCAGATATGCATTTATCTCAGTGAGCAGAGGGATAACTTCAAATAGAATGGGAGGCAGGTTCTCCCTAAGAAGTTTCCAGCTTGAATTTTCCCTTTATCTTAGTTATTTTGGGGACCCAAGATATTTTTTAACACAGTATTCTTCAGGAATAAGTATGAAACCGCTTGACCAATAAATGGAAACAAAAATGCTGACAATTCTTAAGACATCTCTAATATTATTTTCCAATAATTTTAAAGCCAGTTTATGAAGATTTGGCTTAATCACACAAACTTGAAAAGCATTTGGGCTATTGTTTACTTAATTTATGAGTACTCCTTAACTTTAAGCCAATTTGGTAGCTTGTAGCCAAAACACATAACAAAATATGTGTATGTACACATAAACACACACATGCACACATATACAGAGATCCTGTAGCTTTTACTTCAAAACTCTAGCCATGAGATATTAATACAAGCTTACCAATTTACAAAAACAGAAGAAGGTTAGATCCAAAAAATGATTTTTAACTCAGTAGAAATGTAACAGCAGATTTAAGCAGGCAGAAAGAAAAATATAAAAATAGAGAACTTAGGAACTCTGTAGTTGCAGGACAAATTTTGGGCTCTGAATTTTTCCTTGATGTAAGTTGCACATCAGTTTAAAATGTGCACAACAGACCAAAATATGTAATAGAGGAAGTACTAGAAAACCTGGCATGCCCTGAAATTTTTCATTTTACACAAACACTTGCAAGTACAGGCATTATAAAACCAATGGGGTGCCCCAAAATAAGTCATTCTCTTTGTTTTTTCTTATTCTCAGACTATTTGTTTCCCATATTTTTTCTGGTTTTTATTTATTTGTTTATTAAAAGGAGGAACTGAGTTTTTGCCTAGTGTTTAATGTGGTGGATCAATGTGTGCTTACTGTGTGTGGGACTCCACATTGTATCACCACTGATTTGTTACTGCCCTCTTACATGTCTTAGTTTCTCTCTCAGGAGGTCTAGCACCTCTAAGAGGGATCACAATACGGAGTGATCAGCTCTTACATGTTTCCTGAAAGAGCCTTTTTAAACTAATTTTGTTTGCAGTTCCCTGTAGAGCCACTGCATATCATGGGAATTAAGCCCCCCGACATTCCCCACTTGGCCCGCAGTCACCCAGGAATGCCTTTTGTCTGGAAGGAGAAAAATATCCTTTCACTTCAGAGCTAAGGAAGCTTACTCTCTTATTTATCTATAAAAATGACAGTACAGTTCCTCATGCAAATATGCAAACAAGCCAACTGACCTTAATTTGGGAAGAAAAATCAATGGAGAAGACTCATTAAAATGCAAAATTGAAACCAAACAGGATGCCTGAAGAGGGGTTGTTTGCCTGGTTTTTAGAAAAAGGCAATGGAGAAGATGCTTTAGAATATATCTCCAAGCCAGAATTAAGATCCTAAACAACAACTTCCTAGGAGGATAAGAAACAGCTCAAAATATGCCAAGAACCATCAACCAAAGAAAGATCCAAGTCTCAGAAGGATTTACCAGTTCCACTTGAGGAGAAGGTCAAAGTCAGGTAGGCTTTCAATGGGCCCCTGCTGGACTTTAGTTCAAAGTCTCAGCAACTCCTCTGGCATCCTGAGTCTTTTCTGAGGCCCCACGTAATTCGGTCATTAAATTATAATTGACAAAAATAGTGAAATTGTAAAATATTTGAAGACATTTATTCTGAGCCAAATATGAGTGACCAATGGTACAGCCCTCAGGAAATCCTGAGAATATGTGCCCAAGGTGGTCAGCATACTACTTGGCTTTACACATTTTAGAGAGACCTAAGACATCCATCAATACTTGTAGGATGTACTTTGCTGTGGTCCAGAAACTCAGGAAAACTGGAGGTGGGGTCTTCCAGGTCATAGGTAGATTCACAGATTTTCTGAATGGCAATTGGTTGAAAGAATTAAGTTATTGTCTAAAGACATAGGATCAATAGAAAGAAATATCTGGGTTAACATAAGGGGTTGTGGGGACCATGGTTTTATCATGCACATGAAACCTCCAGGTAGCAGGCTTCAGAGAGAATAGATTGTAAATGTCTGATATCAAAATTAAACACTCTTTTCTATCAGTCTTAAGGTCTGTGCTGATGTTAATGCTGGTCAGGTTTTTCTTAATTCCAAAAGGGAGGGGGGCATAATGAAGCATATATGACTCTTTCATTCCCATCATGGACTGAATAAGTTTTTCAGGTTAACTTTACAATGCCCTTTGCAGAGAGGACAAGCCCATTCAGATGGTCAAGGGGGCTTAAAATTTTATTTTTGGTTTACAGTGACTTGCTTTGTTTAACAATTAAAACACAATGGTCAGAAATCAATAAATCATTTGAATGAAAATTGAATAAAAGCTATAAATGATCTTTCCATAGTTTGTTTTTTTAAGACTTTAAGTCATGCTATGTTAAATTAAGTAACAGATCATAATAACATTTATGAGTCATTTATATTGTATAGAAAAGCTAACTATATTTACATTTGTTCATAAATTGAAAACAACATCTTTCTAAAAATTATGAAATGGTTTACATCTACCAATACTGGTATGAAACAGTTCAAAATTACTTGCTTCTTAGGTTCTTAACTGTAAATTAGGATTATTAGGGGTTTATATTGCAGTTTATATATAATTAAAACTATTAGATATAATAGAAACAATTCTATATACAGAGTAAATAAAAAAGTAAGATGCATTTTTGATTAAAAAAGCTAAAAAGGGTATCATTTTTCTCTTACATTAGAGAAAAATTTGTGTGGCAAAAATAACAAAGAGAAAAAATATTTTTTGCCTAAATTGTCAATATATATTAAAATATATACATGACAAAATAAAAGTTTAAGCAAGTTGTAAAAGGTTTACAGAAAATTAATCTCATGAAGGAAATTATGTGTGATGAAGTTCACTAAAATTAGAAGGGAATTTATAAGTTTCTATGAAAATTGAGCAATAATATCAAAATACACAAATGCAAAGCCATAGTCTTTGCCCCTGTGTCAGAACAACAGGGTTTTTTAGATCATCGATCTGCTTTTTAATTTAATCATTTTAAGAGGTTGTTAAAGGCTTATGAAAATTTTAACTCCTGTGATCAAAGCTGACTTAAATTTGATGGATTTCTTTATCAGGTATTATTAAAATTAGTTTCCATATAGATATACACTAATATAAATGTAAAATTTGGTTTTCTTCTTTGCATAAGAATTTAATGTAGTATTAATAAGATATAGTAAAAGATTTGTTTAACTTTTGAGTAAATGACAGAAAAGGCAGGGAAAAGTTTGCATCATACTGTCTTTTTTAGGATTCTCAATTGCAAACAGTCTCTTCTCTATCAAAGAATAAAAGTTTTCACTTTATGAAATCTTTACATAATAATGTTCGATAAATAAATAGTTATATTCAGTGATCTGTGGTTCTATTTTAATCTTGTACTTTAGAACTTTTTTATTTTAACATTATTTTAAATATTTAATATTTGACATACTACCAAAAATTAAATTTCAAATTCTAAAATTTAGTCTTATTGACCCAAGCTAACTTGGGCATAACAAGAACCTCTGGGTGACCAAGAGATACATACTAGACTTATTCTGTATGTTAAAATCATATGGAAAGACTTGTCAATTAAGAAATGGTGTTTTGCCGGGCACAGTGGCTCACACCTGTAATCCCTGCACTTTGGGAGGCCGAGGTGGGTGGATCACGAGGTCAGGAGATGGAGACAATCCTAGCCAACATGATGAAACCCCGTTTCCAGCAAAAATGCAAAAATTAGCCAGGTGTGGTGGCATGCACCTGTAGTCCCAGCTACTCAAGAGGCTAAGGCAGGAGAATCGCTTGAACCCGACAGGCGGAGGTTGCAGTGAACTGAGATCATGCCACTGTACTCCAGCCTTGGCGGCAGAGCGAGACTCCACCTCAAAAAAAAAAAAGGAAATGGCATTCAACTTTCTTTGAGTTAATTTACATAAATGTGTAATCAACATGTGTTCCAAAATTGTAGGAAATTCCTAAATTTCTGATATGTCTTGATAGATGTCATCCGTCATAATTATCATTATTATAGTAAATTGATGTATGCCACAGAAATAACCAAATTCAGTCTTAAATTGTGTCTTTAACAATGGCTATTTTAAGCCACTTGTCATCCACAGATAATTATGGCTTTTCTTTAATTCTTATCAAAATTCAGTTTATAATCACCTTCAGTCCAAAATTTTCTTTTTCTTTGAAAAAATTTGTGAAAAGGACTCTGGCAATTATTCATGAATATGGGTTTCTGATGACTTACATGAAACTAAACTGATAGAAAACTGTAATCCTTTTTATAACATTTTGTGTAAAATACTGCTGATTCATTTTATATTTTGTTTTCCAGTGTCAAACATTTTTCTTTTGAGCTACATATAGCTTACAGCAATTGAGTAAAGTATATTTTGTGAGAAAAGTTGAAACATTTACCTTCCTCTCTACCTGAATTTTGCAAAATTTGGAAACTATTCATGAGTATTCTTATATTGTGCCAATCTAGTTATTTAAATATGTTCAATTAAATCTGTTTTTTTTTTTTGTAATAAAACACAATTGAAAACACTGGTTATTTTACCAACGCTTTAACTGGAATGGCTTATTTTCAGATGCTAATGAACAGATTGCTTTGAGAAAATGAGGTTGACTTTGAAATAGGAAATTTTCCCTGACCTCTTCCCAGGGTGTACAGGAGCTGGAGTGAAGTCACTAGGGCTAGCTGGCTGCTTAGGCTGGCTTCACTCACTAGGATCCACCCCTCAGGCAAGGGGAAGTGCAGCTGAGTTGTTGCAGGAGCCAAGCCGAGGTGAGTACTTCTGGGCACTGACAGGAGCAAACTCCATGCAGGTCCCACGGTAGTGTCTTAGGGGAGCACCTTCAACCCCTAAAGCCCCAGAAGGAGTGTTAAAGTCAGCACTCTTTTAGCTTTGGCATCTGTGGATGGTTTAAGTGTTTAACAGCTTGGTGGACCCTCTGTCTTTTCACATGGACAGAGGATCAGTGTGACAGCCTTCTGTATCCTGAGCTCTTGTCTGGTGTCCAGAGAAAATCAGGTCACACGAATAAATTGAAGGATAGTAAATGCAGGGGATTTCACTGCCAATGGAAGTGGCTCTCAGTGGGAAGGGAAACTGGAAAGGAGATTGAGTGGGAAGGTATTCTTCCCCTGAAGTCTGGTCATCTCTGGCCAGACATTTTCTCAAAGTCCCACCATCAAGCCATCCCTCTGATGTCAAGCTGTTTCTCTCTGATGTCCAGCTGCTTCTCCTCTCGATGTTTGGCCACTTCTTCTCTCTGCTGGTGTGATCTTGGGAGTTTTTATGGGTACAGTATGGGGCACAGGGCAGGTAATGGGTGGTTTTGGAAAATGCAGCACTCAAGTGGGAACACAGGAATGCATTTTCTCACTTTGGGCTGTAGTTCCAGGCTTGAGAGTGGGGTTTTTTCTGCCTAGAAATTATCTGCCTCCTGTCTCTAGCAACTTGACTTTATAGAACCAATAAAAAGTCCTTTGAAAAGACTGGCCTGTTACCATGTCTATGTGCTTTCTTTATAAGCTTCCTGATCTTGCAGTAAGCGAAAAGTATTACTTCCTTACAATCCCAGGACACTCAAGGTATTTTGGGATCTTGAGCAGAGATAAACTCATTCAAATTATACAGGCATTCCAGGCACAGTCTCATGGTAAATTCTTGGCTTGGCTTCCTAACCTTGAGAGGCTTTTAAAAGTCTAATCTGAGATTCTTTATCAAAAATTTCCAGCAAAGCCAACTTAAAACTTATATGATCATTCAGCATTCTTTTTGCACTTTATGCAAATAATCAGGCCATGTATAATACTAAAACTTACCTTGCAAGTAAATTGGCCCTACTAAGATTCAACTTTGGTAAAAATGGGGAACTGGAAAGAGAAGCACTATGTTTCATAAAAAAACTATAGCACACTTGTTATTATTAGGTTGGTGCAAAAGTGATTGCAATTTTTGCTATTAAAATTAACGGCAAAACCTGCAATTACTTTTGCACCAACCTAATAAATTCCAGCTCTGACCATTGTTTTTGAGCTTTTATTACTTTCCTACAATTTTGACTAAATTCAGAATTATTTACTGGCTATATCATTGCTCTGAAGAAGAACCAGGTTTTAATTTTCTTCATGATGTTCTTAATTGACTCTCCAATGAAATACTTTTAGTTCTAGTGTACACATTCTCCTTTTGATTATAATCCTTATATGTAGTATAGTTCTACTATGTATCTCTCATTGTTTTACTTGTGAGAAACCTGAACTCATGGTATTCCAAAGACTAGAAATATTTCAACAAGAGACAACAGCTATATAAATCAGTGACTTGAATATGGTCTAATTTATGCCATCCTGTGATGCCTTCCCAATTTGACTTTTGGTTTCCATACAATTGTTCACTGAGATGTATCTGTTCTCCTTGCCCCATGTAGTAAAGGATCTTCTGGGAAAAAGCCTTCTTAGCAATGTGAGACTAAATTCCTGGACATAAAAGGCCAAAATCATTTTTCTATGATTTTTTCTTCTAGAGACCTTGATTAAAATGGGAAAAATGAGAAAAGAAAAATAGCTCGGAGAAGTCTGACCTATGTGAGGTATAAAAAATTTATTAGGCTCAGAAAGACGTGTATGGAACTTCAGCCATTCTTCCCCACACCCCCATGCCCAGAAGCAATTGTTTAAAGGTAATTTTTGCCTAATTGCCTCATATATTATCTTCATGTTCCTGGAATTTGCAATTAAAAAGACAAGGTATGGCCAATCAATAGATTATGCTATTTTAATGTAAATTTTTGACAAACAACTTGAAAATCACCTCTTCTTTTTCTTTAATACCCCACTTGTAACTGCTGCTAATGCTATGCCCCCTTGTGGTTATTCTCAATCTTTTAGCTCAAATAATCTGTATAATTTATAATATTTTCTGTATTTCATTGTGTAACCTTGACACTAAATGCCTAAGAACTAGGGTAGCGGATGTTGTGATTCCCAGTCCAAGGCCAAAGGCCTGAGAACTCATGGGTCTGCTGGTGTAATAAGTTCCTGTGTCCAAAGGCCACAGAGCCTGGAATTCTAATGTTTATAGCTAGGTGAAGAAGAGTGTCATAGCTCAAGGAGAGAGAAAAAAGTTGTTTCTCCTCTGACTATTTTGTTCTATATGGGTTCCCAGCTGATTGGATGATGCACTCTGACACTGAGAAAAGATCTTCTCCATTCATTATACTGAGTCACATGCCAATCTTTTCTGGAAAGAATGTAGCATACACACTCAAAAATAATGCCTTAGGTATTCGTTAATCCAGCCAAATTGACACCTGAAATTAACTATCACAGGTGCTTTTAAAAGATTTACTCAGACTCCGTCTAGATCAATTAAATTGGAATCTCTGAAGCCTAGTGCCTGGGCATTAATATTTTTATTAAATCTCTTGGAGTAAGTCTAATGTACACACAAAATTGAAAACCACCACATCTAAGTAAGTCGGCAAATTTGTCAAAATTGCTTATTTTCCTAGGTCCCCAGTGTTCTCCTTCTCTAGGTCCTTCTGGTCACCTGGTAAACAACCAGATTAATTAATTTTGGAATAAACCTTCTAAAAATGAAACTCAAACGGTAAAAATTATAGCACTGTGAGATCAGGGTATGAAACTATACTGATATACCCTAAAGTACTACACATTAGACTTTCGAAGCTCAGTTACTTTTCTGGTGCTTCTTAATCTTGTCATCCAAATGAGTCACTGTCTTATCTGTCTATGTTTAAGAACCCAGGCCATAAGGAAAATAACTGGTAAGCCACACTGTTCTACTCTGATGCAAGGGAGGTATCCTCTGCTGCGGAGTTGTTCTGTCTAAGTCAGTTGCAAGCATTTTTTTTTAGATAAACTTTATTTTTAGAGCAGCTTTGTGTTCAGAGTAAAATTGAGTAAAAAATACAGAGATTTTCTGTAAACTTCTTGCCCTCTCAAATGCACAGCTTCCCTACATTATCAACATCCTCCATCACAGTGGTGCATTTGTTACAACTGGTATAACTCCACTGAGACATCATTATCACTCAAAGTTTATATTTTACATTAAGATGTTGTACATTCTACAAGACTTGACAAGTATGTAACACATGTATCCATCTTTATAGTCTCATACAAAGTGTCTTCACTTTCCTAAACATCTTCTGTGCTTTGCCTGTTTCTCCCTCTCTCCCTGAAATCCTGGCAAATCTGATCTTTTTACTGACCCATTAGTTTTGTTTCTCCAGAGTGTCATATAGTTGGAATCATACTTTTTGGAATTTTCAGGTTTTTTTTCTTTTTTCTTTTCGTTTGAGACAGAGCCTTGCTGTGTCACCCAGGCTGGAGTGCAATGGCGCAGTCTTGGCTCACTGCAACCTCCACCTCCAGGGCTCAAACTATTCTCCTGTCTCAGCCTCCCGAGTAGCTGGGATTACAGGTGCCTGCCACCACGCCCAGCTACTTTTTGTATTTTTAGTAGAGATGGGGTTTCACCATGTTGGTCAGGCTGGTCTTGAACTCCTGACCTCAGGGATCACTGTCCACCTCGGCCTCCCAAAGTGCTGATATTATAGGTGTGAACCACTGTGCCTGGCCTTCAGATTATTTTCTTTTGTTTAGTAGTATGTTTTTAAAGTTTTCTCCATTTTTTTTTCATGGCTTGTTAGATCATTTCTTTTTGGTGCTGAATAATATTTCATTGTCTTAATGTACCACAGCTTATTTATTTGTTTATTTAGTTAATTAATTTATTTATTTTGAGATGGAGTCCCATTCTGTTGCCCAGGCTGGAGTGCAGTGGTGCAGTCTCGGCTCACTGCAACATCTGCCTACCAGGTTCAAGGGATTCTCCTGCCTCAGCCTCCTGAGTAGCTGAGATTACAGGCACCTGCCACCACCCCCAGCTAATTTTTGTATTTTTAATAGCAATGGGGTTTCGCCATGTTCACCAGGCTGGTCTCAAACTCCTGGCCTGAAGTGATCCACCCTCCTTGGGCTCCCAAAATGCTGGGATTACAGGCATGAGCCACTGTGCTCAGCCTACACAGCTTATTTATTTATCCAGCTACTGAGGGACATCTTGGTTGCTCCCAAGTTTTGGCAATTATTAATCAAATTGCTACAAATCATTATATGAAGTTTTTGTTGTGTATGTTAGTTTTCAACTTATTTCGGTAAATACCAAAATGTGCAATTGCCAAATGGTATGTGCTATAGACTGAATGTTTGTGTCCCCTGACAATTAATATGTTAAATTCTAATCCCAATGTGATGATATTTAGAAGTGGGGCCTTTGGGAAGTGATTAGGTCATGAGGGTGGAACCCTCATAAATTGGATTAATACCACTATAAAAGAGCCCCCAGAGAAGAGTGTGTGTTGGGGAAATGTGAGGAGAGGCAGGCTAATGAGTACAAGCAACTAGATGGAAGGAATAAGTTCTAGTGTTTGATAGCACACTAGAGTGACTATACTTAACAGCAGTATATTGTATGTTTCTAAGTAGCTAGAAGCAAAGACTTGAAATATTCCCAACACAAAGAGATGATAGTTGTTCAAAATGATGGATATCCTAAAAGCCCAGATTTAATCATTGCATATCCTATGAGCACATCAAAATATCACAGGTATCTCAAAAATATGTACAAATATTATGCATCGATTTAAAAATTTTAAAAGAGCCTTGAGAGGTTACTTGCCCTTTCTGCCATCTGAGGACACAGCAAAAAGATGGTCCTCTATAAACCAGGAAGCAGACTCCTAGAAGACACAAAAATATGCTAGCACCTTAGTTTTCAGAACTATGAGAAATAAATACTTGTCTATAAGCCACACAGTATGAAAGTCTATTATATCAGCCCAGAAAGACTAAGAGTACAGTAAGAGTATGTTTAGTTTTGTGAGAAACTGCCTGTCTTATAAAGTGCTTGTACCATTTTGTATTCCACCATCAATGAACAATAATTTCTTTTGCTCAACATCCTCACCAAAATTTAGTCAATGTCCTGGATTTTCCATATTTTAATAGGTTTGTAATGGTATCTCATTGTTATTTCAATTTGCAGTTTAATAGTAATAAGTGATGTTGAGCATCTCTGCATGTACTTATGTGCTGTCTGTATATCTTCCCTTGTGATGTATCTGTAGAGGGATTTCACCCGTTTTATAATCAGGTTGTTAGTTTTCTTATTGTTGAGTTTCAAAGGGCATTTATATATTTTAAATAACAGTGTTTTATCATATATTTTTTTCAAATATTTTATCTTATTTAGTGGCTGACCTCTCCTTTTCTTGTCGTTGTCTTTTATGGAGCAGTTTTTAAGTGAAGTCTAGCTTATCATTTCTGTCATAGATTATGCTTTTGATACTTTATCTGGAAAATTATTGCCAAACACAAGGCCTTCTAGATTTCTTTTTCTTTCTTTCTTTCTTTCTTTCTTTCTTTCTTTCTTTCTTTCTTTCTTTCTCTTTCTTTCCTTTCTTTATCTCTCTCTCTCCTTCCTTCCTTCCTCCCTCCCTCCTTTCTTTCTCCCTCCCTCCTTCCCTCCTTCTCTCCTTCCCTCCTTCCCTCCTTCCCTCCCTCCCTCCTTCCTTCCTTTCTTTCCCATTCTGTTGCCCAGGCTGGAGTGCAGTGGCACGATCTCAGCTCACTGCAATCTCCGCCTCCCGGGTTCACGCGATTCTCCTGCCTCGGCCTCCTGAGTAGCTGGTACTACAGTTATTATTAACCTTTAATAATCCTAATTTCCAGTGAAGAACCTAAGAAGCAAGTAATTTTGAACTGTTTCATACCAGTATTTGTAGATATAAACCATTTCATAATTTTTAGTAGAGATGGGGTTTTGCCACGTTGGCCAGGTTGGTCTCAGACTCCTGATCTCAAGTGATCTGCCCACCTATGCCTTCAAAAGTGCTGAGATTACAGTTGTGAACCACTTTGCCCTGCCTAGATTTTCTCCTATATTATCTACTAGGGACTTTACAGTTTTGTGTTTTACATTTAGTTCTATAATTTTTTTGAGTGAATCTTGTGACGGATGTAAAGTCTGAGTCTAGATTCTTTTTTTTTTTTACATGTGGATGTCCAGTTGTTCTAGCATCATTAGTTAAAACATTTATCTTTGCCCTATTGTATTGCCTTTGCTTCTTTTTACTGAGACAACAATTAATCAAAATAATTGTTTTTCCCAAGCTTTATTGAAGAATAATTGCCAAATAGAAGTGTTATATAATTAGATATACTTTAAGCTTTGATATATGTATATGTCGTGAAATGATTACCAGAATCAAGAAAATTAGCATATGCATCACCGCACATGGTGGTAAGAACAGTTAAGATCTACTCTCTTAGCAAATTTCAAGTATGCAATACATTATTTTTAACAAAAGTCAGCATACCACACATTACATTACTAGAAGCTATTTATCAACACTAAACCGCCAGTTTGTACCCTTTAACCAATGTATTCCTAATTCCCCAATCATTATCCCAGCAAACAACATTGTAAATTCTGCTTCTATGAGTTCATCTTTTTTTAGATTCTACATATAGGTAAAATCATGCATTATTTGTCTTTCTATGCCTGGCTTGCTTTACTTAGCATAATGTTCTTCAGTTTCATCCATCTTGTCATAAATGGGAGAATTTCCTCCTGTTGCTATTTTTTTCATGCATTTTACTTCCTTTGGCTATATAATTAGAGGTGAAATAGCTGGATCAGAGGGTAGTCATTTTACTAATTTTTGGAGAAACTTTTATAGTGTTTTCCATAATGGCTGTACCAATTTACATTCCCACAAACAATGTACAAGGGTTCCCATTTGTCCTAAAATTTATAAGTGAGATTTAGTTAATCTAAAGAGCTTTTGCACAGCAAGAGAAATTTTTAGCAGACTAAACAGACAGCTTACAGAATGAGATAGCATATTCACAAACTATACGTCTGACAAAGGTCTAATATGCAGAATCTATAAGGAACTTAAATAAATTAACAAGAAAAAAAAACAGCTCCATTAAAAAGTGGGCAGAGGACATAAACAGACCCTTCTCAAAAAAAAAAAAAAAATACAAGCAGCAAACATATGAAAATGTGCTCATCACCACTAATCATCAGAGAGATGCAAAGCAAACCACAGTGAGATACCATCTCACACTAGTCAGAATGGCTTTTGTTATAAAGTTAAAAAATAACAGATTTTGGAGAAGGTGTGGAGAAAAAGGGACATATATATACTGTTTGTGGTAATGTAAATTAGTCCTGCCACTGTAGAGAGCAGTTTGGAGATTTCTCAAAGGACAAAAATTTGAACTTCCATTTAACCGAGCAATCTCATTACTGGATATATTCCCAAAGGAAAATAAATTATTCTTCCAAAAAGACACATGCACCTGCATGTTCATATAACTTTTTGCAATAGCAAAAACATGGAATCAACCCAGGTACTCATCAACAGTGGACTGGATAAACAAAAGGTGATAAATACACATCATAGAATACTATGTCACCATAAAAAAGAAAAAAAAATATTTTCTTTGCAGCAACATGGATGTAGCTGAAGGCCATTATCCCAAGCAAACTAATGCAGAAATAGAAAAGAAAATACCACATGTTCTTATAAGTGGGAGCTAAACATTGGATAGATAGACATAGTGATAGGAATGGTAGACACTGGGGGAGCTAAAAGGAGGGAGAGGGAGGGGTGCAAGAGCTGAAAAACCACTTATTGGATACTATGCTCACTACTGGGTGACGGGTGCAGTTGTACCTCAAACTTCATCATTGTGCAATATACCTTGGCACTGCACATGTACCCCCGATTCTAAAATAAAAGTTGAATAAAAAGAACCTCCCTTTGTCCATGTCCTCACCAACACATTATTTTTTATCTTTTTGATAATAGTAATTCTAGGAAGTATGAGATATCATACTATTTATTGTTTTAATTTACAGTTTCCTAGTAATTAGGGATGTTGAACATTTTTTTTTATATACCTGTTGGCCATTTGTACTTCTTCTTTTGAGAAATGTCTATTCAGGTCCTTGTCCTATTTTGTAATCATGTTATTTGTTTTCTTGTTTTTGAGATGTCTGAGATCTGTACTTTTTTTATATTAACCCCTTATCATATGTATGGTTTGACAACATATTATCCCATTCTGTAGGTTTCTTTTCACTCTGCTGATTGACTTTTTTTCCGTGCATAAGCTTTTTAGTTTGATGCAGTCTCATTTGTCTATTTTAGCTTTTGATGCCTGTGTTTTTGGTGTCATATTCAAGCAATAATTGCCCAGTTCAATGTCAATAAGCTTTCTCCCTATACTTTGGTTTTTGTAGTTTTAAGTTGTATGCTTAAGCCTTTGATACAGTTAATTTTTGTGAATGGTATAAAATAAGATTCTAATTTCATTTTTCTGTATGTGGATACTCAGTTTGCCAAACACCATTTATTGAAGAGATACTTTTTTCCCCATTGTGTGTTCTTGGTAACTTTGTCAAATATCAGTTGTTGATAATTGTGTGGATTTATTTCTTCACTCTTTATTCAGTTCCATTGGTTTATATGCTTGTTTTTATGCCAGTACCGTTGTGTTCTGATTATTATAATTTTATATTATATTTAGAAATCAAGTAGTGTGATCCTTCCAACATTGTTATTCCTCTTCAAGATTGCTCTAGCTGTTTTGGTCTTTCGTGATTCCATACAAAATTTAGTGCAGTTTTACTGTATGTAAAAATTGTCATTAAAATTTTGATAAGGATTGTATTAAACCTATAGATTCTGTTGGATATCATAACAATTTTAACATTATTAATTATTCCAATCCATTAACACAAGACATCCTTCCATTTATTTATGTCTTCTTCAATTTTCCTTATTAATATCTTAGTTTTCAGAGTACAGATCTTGTATGTCCTTGGTTAAATTTTTTTCTAAACATTTTATTCTCCCAATGCTATTAAAGGGGAATTGTTCTTTTAATTTTGTGTATGGTTTATTGTTAATGTATAGAAATGCAACTGTATCTTGTATGTTAGTTATGTGTCATATAACTTTACTGCATTTATTAGTTCTAACAGTTTTTTAGTTGAGTCTGATTATATATATATATATATATATAACATCTGTTTACAGAGATGATTTGACTTCTTAAAAATTAACTGCTTAAGCTGCATCTTGAAGATTCTGGTACATTGCCTTTTTGTTCTCATTGGTTTCAAAGAACATCTTGATTTCTACCTTAATTTCATTATTTACCCAGGAGTTATTAAGGAGCAAGTTTTTCAGTTTCCATGTAGTTGTGTGGTTTTGAGTGAGTTTCTTAACCTTGAATTCTAATTAGATTGTGTTGTTGTCTGAGAGCCTGTTATGATTTCAATTATTTTGCGATTCCTGAGGAGTGTTTTACTTCCAATTATGTGATTGATCTTAAAGTGCCATGTGGCACCAAAAGTAATGTATATTCTGTTGTTTCTGGGTGAAGAGTTCTGTAGATAATTATCAGGTCCACTTGATCCAGTGCTGAGTTCAAGTCCTGAATATCCTTGTTAATTTTCTGTCTTTATGATCTGTCTAATATTGATGATGAGGTGTTAAAGTCTTCCACTATTATTGTGTGGGAGTCTAAGTCTCTTTGTAGGTCTCTAAGGAACTTGTTTTATGAATCTGGGTGCTCCTGTGTTGGGTCCATAATTATTTAGGGTAATTAGCTTTTCTTGTTGAATTGATCCCTTTACCATTATGTAATGTCCCTTTTTTTTTCTTTTTTGATCTTTGTTGGCTTAAAGTCTGTTTTGTCAGAAAATAAGATTGCAACCCCTGCTTTGTTCTGCTTTCCATTTGCTTGGTAAATTTTCCTCCATCTTTTTATTTTGAGCCTATGTGTGTCTTTGCACATGAGATGGGTTTCTTGAATACAGCACACCAGTGGGTCTTGACTCTTTATCCAGCTTCCATTCTGTGTCTTTGAATTGGTACATTTAGCCCATTTACATTTAAAGTTAATATTGTTATGTGTGAATTCAATCCTGTCAGCATGATGCTACCTGGTTACTTTTCAAACTTTTTGATGTAGTTGTTTCATAATGTTATTAGTATTTGTACTTCAGTGTGTTTTTGTAGTGGTTGGTAATGGTTTTTCCTTTCCATATGTAGTGCTTCCTTCAAGATCTCTTGTAAGGCAGGCCTCGTGGTGGTGAATTCCCTAAGTATTTGCTTGTCAGAAAAGTATTTTATTTCTCCTTCTCTTATGAAGCTTAGTTAGGCCAGATATGAAATTCTGGGTTGGAAATTCTTTTCTTTAAGAATGTTGAATATTGGCCCCCAATCTCTTCTGGCTTGTAGGGTTTCTGCTGAGAGGGTCACTGTTAGTCTGATGGGTTTCTCTTTGTAGATGACCTGGCCTTTCTCTCTGGCTGCCCTTAACATTTTTTACTTCATTTCAACCTTGGAGAACCCGATGATGTTTCTTATGGTTGATCTTCTCATGGAATATCTTACTGGGATTCTCTGGATTTCTTGAATTTGAATGTTGGCCTGTCTTGTTAGGTTGAGAAACTTCTCCTGGATGACATCCTGAAGTATGTTTTCCAGCTTGGTTCCATTCTCCCAGTCTCTTTTAGGTATCTCCATTAGACATAGGTTCAGTCTTTTTACATAATTTCATAGCTCTTGGAGGCTTTGTTTGTTCCCTTTCATTCTTTCTTTTCTAATCATATCTGCCTGTGTTATTTCAGCAAGATAGTTATCAAGCTCAGAAATTCTTTCCTCTGCTTGGTCTATTTAGTTATTAATATTTGTGGTTGCACCGTGAAGTTCTCATGTTGTATTTTGCAGCTCCATCAGATTGTTTATGTTCCTCTCTAAACTGGTTACTCTGGTTAACAGCTCTTGCAATGTTCTTCCATGGTTCTTAACTTCTTTGCATTGGATTAGAACATGCTCCTTTAGCTAAGCAAAGTCCATTACTACCCACTTTTTGAAGCCTACTTCTGTCAATTCATACATCACTGCCTTGAACCAGTTCTGTGCCTTTGCTGGAGAGGTGTCGCAAACATTTGGAAGAGAAGAAGCACTCCGACTTTTTGAGTTTCCTGCATTTTTTTGATGAATCTTTCTCATGTTTGCAAGTTTATCTAGCTTCAATCTTTGATGCTGCTGATGTTTGGATGGAGTTTTTGTGGGGACTTTTTTGTTGATGCTGTTGTTGCTTTCTGTTTGTTTGTTTTTCTTTTAACAGGCCCCTCTTCTTTAGGGCTGCTACAGTTTGCTGGGGGTCCACTCCAGATCCAGTTTGCCTGGATCCCTCCTGCCCCTGGAGGTATCAGCAGTGGAGGCTGCAGAACAGCAAAGATGGCCACCTGCTCCTTCCTCTGGGGTCTCTATTTCAGAGGGGCACTGACCCGATGCCATTGGAAATGCTCCTGTATAAGGTGTCCAGCAACCCCTCCTGAGAGGCACCCTGTCAGGAGGCACAGGATCTGGGATCCGCTTAACAAAGCACTCTGGCTGCCCCTTGGAGGAGGGGTTGCACTGTGCTGGGGGGAGTCCCACTCATCTGGACTGCCCAGATTAATCAGAGTCAGCAGGGGGAAAGACTAAGTATGGTGATCTGTGGAGACTGCAGCCACCCCTCCCCCAGGGACTCAGTCTCATTGAGGTTAGAGTTCTGTACTGAAATCCCTGGCTGTAGTAGCTGAAATTCCTGCAGGGAGGCCCCTCCAGTGAGGAGGGATGAGCCAGGGTCTGTCCTAAAGAGGCAGTCTGGCCACAATCTGCCACAACCACTGTGCTACATTATGGAGAATTCCTCCTGGATCCAAACTGTCTATCTTCCTGGCACCAGCAGGAAAAAACAGCAGACTGGAGCTGCAGTGATGGCCACTGCCCCTTCCCCCAGAAGTAAAGTCATCTTAGGCAGCAGGCAGCTACAGTAATGATGGCTTCCCCTCCCCCAGGAGCTCAGTAGTCTTAGGCAGTCTCCAACTGAGTGGCCACTGAGAACCTGCCCAGCTCTGTGCTTGGGATCCAAGGCTCTTTGCATGGGTTCACAAGGGGGATCTCCTGATCTGTGGGTTGCATGGATCCATGGAAATAGTGTGATCTTCCAGGCAGCATAGCACAATCACTCACTGCCACCCTTGGCTAGGGGTGGGAGATCCCCTTGCTCCATGTGTCTCCCAAGTGGGCCATTATACCACCCTGCATTTCCTTGCTCTCCATGGGTTGCACCAACTATCTAGTCAATCCCAGTGAGAGAACCTGGATACCTCAGTTGCTGGTGCAGGATTCACCAGCTGTTTTTGTTCTTTGTGGGAGCCTCCAAGCACAGCTGTTTTAGTTGGCCATCTTGACACCTCCCCCTGTTAATCTTTTCTATTGTTTTTCTAGTTTCTATTTTATTTGTTTGTTGGTCTTTTTATTTCCTTCGTTTTCTGTTAAATTTGCTCTTACTTTTTTGGTAGTGACTTGAGGTACAATGTGAGGTTCTTTATTTGATATGTTTGTTTTTACTTAAAGTAGGTCCTTATCACGAATCACCTCCCTCTTAGAACTGGCTTTGCTACTTTCTACAAGTTTTGGTTTTGGTGTTCTGTGTTTTCATTTTGTTTTACACAAAATATTTTTTTTATTTCTGTTTTAATTTATTTTTGGCCCATTGGTGGTTTAGTTTCTACCATTGTGCTGTTTAATTTCCACATATTTGTGAATATTTCAATTTTCCTCTTCTGACATGTTTTTAAAATTTTCATACCATTGTGGTTGGAAAAGTTACTTTATATGATTTCAATCTTCTTTAATTTTTTAAGACATGTTGTGACCTAACATATGGTCTATAATGGAGAATGTTCCATGTGAACTTGAAAAGAATGTGCATTCTGTTGCTGTTGGATAGAATGTTCTCTACATTTCTGCTAGGTTTATTTGATCTAAAATATTCCTCAAGTCCACTGTTTCCTTATTTATTTTTTGTGTGGAGGATTTATCCATTGTTGAAAGTGGGATACTAACATCCTCCATCATTGTTTTATTGACATCTATTTCTCCCTATAGTTTTCTCAATATTGTTTATATATTTAGATACTCCAATGATGATGACTATACACTTACAATTGTTATATCTTCTTGATTAACAGACTCCCTTATTATTATAAAATGACCGTATTGTGACAGTTTTTGATTTAAAGTCCGATATGGTTAGAATATTTGTCCACTCCAAATCTCATGTTGAAAGCTAATGCCCAGTGTTGGAGGTGAGACCTAGTGGGAAGCATTTGGGTCATGGGGCAGATTGTTCACAAACGGATTGTTGCCTGCCTCACAGTAATGAGTGAGTTCTCACTCTATGAGTTTATGGAAGAACTGATTGTTTGAAAAGAGCATGGTACCTTTCTTCTCTCTCTTGCTCTCTCTCCTGACATTTGACAGGCCTGCTCCTGCTTCACCTTCCACCCTGAGTAAAGGCTTCCCGAGGGCCTCGCCAAGAAGGCTTGTACAGCCTGCAGAACTGTGAGCCAAATAAACCTTTCTTTCTTATAAATTATCCAATCTTAGGTATTCCTTTGCAGCAATGCAAAATGGACTAATATAAAGTCTAATTTTCTGAAGTAAGTGTAGCTATCCCTTCTCTTCCTTGGTTTTCCTTTGCATGATATATTATTTTTGTTTCCTTACTTCTAGCCTATATCTGTCCTTCAAGCTAAAATGAGTTTCTTGTAGGCTGATGATTGGTTTGGGTATTTGTCCCCTCAATACCTCATGTTAGACTGTAATCTCCAGTGTTGAAGTTTCGGCCTAGTGGGAGGTGTTTGGGTCATGGAGGCAGATCCCTCATGAATGGCGTGGTTCCCTCTCTGTGGTAATGAGTTCTTGTGAGATCTGATTGTTATAATATCTGGGACTTCTGCCCACTCGCCTTTCTCTCTCTCTCGCCATCTCACATGACTTCTCCCCCTCCACCTACTGCCAGAAGTAAAAGCTTTCTGAGACCTCACCAGAAGCCATGTAGATGTTGATGGCATGATTATACAGCTTGCAGAATTGTGAGCCAAATGAAAGTCTTTTCTTTATGAATTACTAAGCCTCAGATATTCCTTTCTAGCAATGCAAAATGGACTAATACAGCTGCATATAGTTAGGTCTTGTTTTCTTTATCTATTCATCCACTCTGTATTTTTTGATTGATTAGATAACTTAATTCATTTACATTAAAGTCATTATTGATAGACAAAGACTTACTACTGCCTTTTTATTGATTGTTTTCTGACTGTTTTATAGTTGGTGTCTTTCTCTCTTGCTGTCTTTGTGATTAGATAATTTTTTGTAGTTGTATTATTTGATTCCTTTGTCTTTATCTTTTGTGTGTCTACTATGGGTTTTCTTTTCTTTGTGATAACCATATGGTTACATAAAACATCTTATAGTTATAATCGTCTATTTTACAATGATAACAACTTAACTTTGCATACAAAATGTCTGTATTTTAACTTCTTTCCCCGCAGGTTATGTTGTTGATGTCACAATTTACTTATTATTATTATTTTTTTCTTTTTGAGATGGAGTCTTTCTCTGTTGCCTAGGCTGGAGTGCCATGGCATGATCTCGGCTCACCGCAACCTCCACCTCCAGGGTGAAGTGATTCTAACACCTTAGCCTCCCCAGTAGCTGGGATTACAGGCACCCGCCACCACACCTGGCTAATTTTTTGTGTGTATTTTTAGTAGAGACGGGATTTCACCATGTTGACCAGGCTGATGTCGAATTCCTGACCTCAAGAGATCTGCCCTCCTTGGCCTCCCAAAGTTCTGGGATTATAGGCATGAGCCACCGTGCCTGGCTTAATTTACTTATTTTTATATTGTATTTACATTAATATATCATTATAGCTATAGTTATTTTTAATACTTTTGTCTTTTCTACTAGAGTTACAAGTGATTTACACACCATTACAGTATTAGAGTGTTCTGAATTTGACTATATTCTTACTTTTACAGAGGATTTTATACTTTCTATATTTTCTTATTGTTAACATAGCAGTCTTTTGTTTCAACTTGAAGAACTCAAATTTAGCACTTCTTCCAAGCAGTCTACAGTTAATAAATTGTCTGAGTTTTGGTTTGCCTAGAACAATCCTTATCTTTCTCTTCATTCCTGACAGACTTGTCAGATATAGTACTCTTAATTTTGATGGTTATTTTTTTCCTTTCATTCTTTTGAATTGAATATATCCCTTCACTCTATCCTCTAGCACAGTTACCTTCTGAAATTTTCTGTTTATTGTCTTATGAGGATTTTCTTGTATGGGATAAGTTATTGTTTCCTTACTGCTTTCAAATTTTCTCTTTGTCTTTTACTTTTGAGAATTTTATTATAATGATTTTTGGTGAAGATATATTTATGATTAATCTACTTAGAGTTCTTTGCACTTCATGGATCTGTATTTTTTTTACCCTCTCCAGATTTGGGAAATTTTCTGTAATTTAATTAAAAGTAAGCTAATGTTCCATCTTTTTTCCTCCCCCTTCTGAGACTTCTATAATGTATATGTTGGTTTGGATTATGGTGTTCCATATATTCCAAAAAGTTTTTCACTTTATTTCTTCTTCTTTTTTTCTTTTTGTTCATCTGACTTAGTTTTTTCAAGTAATATCTGTTTGAGCTCATTGATTCTTTTCTCTGCCTGACCAAGCTTCCTATTGAGGTTCTCTATAAAATATTTTAGTTCATTGTGCTCCTCAGTTCTGGAATTTCTGTGTCTTTTTATGGTTTCTAGCTATTTGCAAAACTTCACATTTCTTTTAACTGGTTAGTTGTCTATCCATGTTCTCTTGTATCTCATTGAACATTGTTAAGATGCTTATATTGAATTGTTTGTCAGAAAATCTTTTGATCTTCATTACTTTAGGGTAACTTACCAGTGCTTTATTTTATCCCTTTGGTTGTGTCATGTTTCTCCGACTTTTTTGGTAATTTTTATAACCTTGTCTTGATGTCTGCACATTTGAAGGAGTAGGTACCTTTTCTCATCTTAACAAACTAATTTTGGCAGAAAAAATCCCTTCACCAGTAAGCCCATCCAGAGATTCTGGATGGGTCAGTTAGTAGAGTTCACATGCACACCTGCTACTGGAGTGCTCAGGTAGGCTGGCCTGGTGCATGGGTCAACTCTTGGGCAGATTCATCACCTGGGTCCAAAGGGCCCAGTCTGGTGCTTGAGTCCCCTGTGGTAGGCCTGGAGCTTTGGTTTGTGTGAGCAGGCCTGAAGTCTTGGTGCACAAATGTGGGCCTAGAGCTTGGATCTGCAAATGTTGGCCTGGATCATGGATCCATGGGGGACATCTTAAAGCCTGGGTCCATGGAGGCTGAACTAGCATTGTCATCATTCATGGGCTTGTCTTGCACTTAGATCCATTGGCCTGAAATTGGGGTGGGCCTAGAGCTTGAGTCCATGAGGGTGAGCCTGGGTCCATAAAGGCTGGCCTGAAGCTGGGGACAATGGAGGCTGGCTTATGCTGGGGTCTTTGATGAAGTTGTGTGCTCATTTCACTCTCCTTCCCCAATGGAGAAGGTATCTCTTTCTGCATTGTGCTATGTGGATTTCAGGGAGACGTGGCACAGATAATGTGAAACTATCTTTTCTACTCTCTTCAACACATATTTTCATACTTCTTTACTCTAAACAAGTGCTGTAATCTCTCATCTGATTTCCTTAGCTTTATGAAGGTATTTTAGTGCATGGCTGGTTGTTCATTTGATGGCTTTGTGAAGAAACAAGTCCTGGAAGCTTTTATTCTGCCATCTGCTCATGTCACTACTCTCCAAATAAATCTGCAACGTGCTAATCAAAATCACCTTTGTATTTGGGAAGCATTGGTCTGGAGCTCTATCATAGAACAGCTCTGCCTCTAAATCCTGAATGATGAGGAATATAATAAGATTGCAATTGGATTAACTGCTTTCAAGAACATTCTAAATGAGTTGTTCTTTTTCCTCCTGATTGACATCAGGGAAAAAGTAATCTGAGGTTTTGCTTTTAAGAATGTCTTAATCTGGCCAGGCGCGGTGGCTCACGCCTGTAATCCCAGCACTTTGGGAGGCCAAGGCGGGCAGATCACGAGGTCAGGAGATTGAGACCATCCTGGCCAACACAGTGAAACCCCGTCTCTACTAAAAATATGAAAAATTAGCCGGGAGTGGTGGCAGGTGCCTGTAGTCCCAGCTACTCGGGAGGCTGAGGCAGGAGAATGGCGTGAACCTGGGAGGCGGAGCTTGCAGTGAGCAGAGATCTCGCCACTGCACTCCAGCCTGGGCGACAAAGCAAGACTGTGTCTCAGAAAAAAAAAAAAAAAAAAAAAAAAAAAAAGAATGTCTTAATCTAATATTGAGACAGATTGATTGCCAAATAAAAGAGCCTACTTCTCCAGCCCTCTCTTTGTCTATGCCCTTGGCAGGTAATTTTGTCTCATTTTCTTCAAGTGATGTAATTCCACCACACTCAGTAAAACTGGACTGGTTTTGTGACTTTCTTTGGTCAACAAAATGAAACAGAAATAAAAATGCACCAGTCCAGAACCTAGGCTTCAATAGGCTTTGCATAGACCTGACTCTGTATGGAAACACCCCCAGGCTAGTCTGATAGAGATTGAGAAACTCTAAGAAACAGTGCTATTAATCCTAGGCAAGGTTCAAAGAGACCTGCAAGGTGACTACAGACACATGACAAAATCCAGTTGAAATCATTCAGTCTTGGCCCTTATCAGCAGAGCTACCTAGCCAATCTGTAGAGTTGTAAAAAATCACTCATTTTTGTTGTTTTAAAACACTAAGTTTTGAAGTGTTTTGTTGTGCCGTAGTAGTTAGCTGATAAAAATGTCTTTAGAGTAATAACTTATATACAGAGTACACAGTACAATTTGAATGTCACTGAGATAAGGGTGTTACTCCTAATTATATCTTCCACTGGTGTCTGCAATGATTATCTGGATTACACTTATCACTCACCTGTCTGCCCCTTGTGACTAATCTGAAGGAAAAAAAAAACAGAATGCTAATTTGGAATTTCTATATTTGTCATTATGACCCATTAAAATTAGTGGAGAAAAATGAGTCCATCTTTACTATCATATCTCTGTAGTACTTGGCATATAATTGGTACTCAATTATCTTGGAAATCATTCTAGTTAGATCATGTCCAAATACTTTTCTAAGAGACTTTCCAAAGACCCTCTTTTCCTTCTCACCTCCAAGTTCGTTGTTAAAGTACATTTTATTTGTTTAATAAAATGTACTTCCTGTGGAACAACGTGGATTGCAGAGCTCTTCCAGAAGGTGCTGACTTCAGCTCTGTATTTGTTCTCTTTCTTCAGAACCATGCCCTTTGGAGCTCTGATTTGGGCAAGCTGACAAAGACCTGTTTGCCATGTACCTCTGATGCTACGAAGCACTACCCCTTGGCCTCTTTGAGCTCTGATTAGCCTTCCTCCATGAGTGTGTTGGATTAGACAGAAGAGGTTTAAGAATTAAATATCCACTTCAATTTTGGTTTTGGTAGGATAGCAGTCAGAAACATTGCCTTGTATTGTTCAGAAATATATACTTCTGATAATGTTTGGGCCTTTCAAAACAGGACCAGTGATAGGAGAAAAATTATAATTCAAAGGGAAGGCATGAAATTGTATTGGGATTCAGTATGTTATTTAATGCTGGTAAACAGGACTGAATCCAAGAAATTACAGAAATAGTTTGAATGTTTCTCGTTAGCTTGGAAATACAGCTAGTTATAAATTGGTATTTTGTTTAACTTGGAGATACAGACCTCTCTAAACTCATTTGTTATGGTCTTGCTTGCATTTCACTGAGCAAAGTCAGTCAAACAACATGGATTAACTGTGCTACACCATATACCTTGTCTTGGGTTTAGTGATGGAGATAATACCAGAAATAAAAGATAGAGTTGTTACTCTTGTGAAGGTTACATCTAAGCAAGGAGACAAGAACAATGCATGTAGAAAGTTAATTTTCACTTCTGCTTCCATGGAATTATGCATTTGACAATGCTTTTTCTTATGAATAGCTTGATTTGCTTTCAAAGAGATCCTAGCTTGGGAACACATACCAATTCAGTGATGCAGGCCATGAATGAGTGATATAGAGGAATCTAACAGTAAAAATAGGGTTTCTAGATGTCTCCAAATAATTTCTGCTGTTACAGAGAAGTCAGCAGAAAGCAAATGTGATGAAGTCAGTGATGGCAATGCCTAAAAGAAAACCTGGTCACCTGTGTGCTTCCCCACTTGGCTTGAGTACAGCTGGCTTTGCTGGCAATCTAAAGGGAAAAGACACCGGGCGCGGTGGCTCACGCCTGTAATCCCAACACACTGGGAGGCCGAAGCGGGCAGATCACAAGGTCAGGAGTTTGAGACCAGCCTGGCCAACATGGGGAAATCCTGTCTCTACTAAAAATACAAAAATTAGCTGGGCGTGGTGGCAGGCTCATGTAATCACAGCTACTCAGGAGGCTGAGGCAGGAGAATCGTTTGAACCCAGGAGGCAGAGGTTGCAGTGAGCCAAGATCGCGCCATTGCACTCCAGCCTGGGTGGCAGGGTGAGACTCTATCTCAAAAAAAAAAAAAAAGGAAAAGAATGGGCTCAAGAAGAGCCATATAATAACTGCGCCCCTACCTTCCCCATCAGTTCCATTCCAGAAACATGTCAATGGTTTATTATTGTTTTTTGTCTAGTTTTGTTTTGTTTTGTTTTGTTATAAAAAGGGTCTCACTCTGTTACCCAGGGTAGAGTGCAGTGGCATAATCATAGATCATTGCAGCCTCAAACTCCTAGGCTCAAGAGATCCTCCTGCCTCAGCCTCCTGAGCAGCTAGGATAGCAGGCACATACCACCACAACAGGCTAATTATTCTATTTTCATAGAGATGGGGTATTGCTATTTTGCCAAGACCGGTCTCAAACTCCTGGCCTCAAGTGATTCTCCTGTGTCAGCCTCCCAAAGTACTGGGAGTATAAGCATGAGCTACCGTGCTTGGCCTATTGTCTCTAGTTTTATGGTTACATTTTCTTCTATATAAATATTGGCTAAAACAAAGCTATTAACAGATACAGGTTTATACACTGCAGAGAAAAGCTGAATTTTTGCTTTGTAGATTTAGAAGGATCGTTTTATTCTTGATAAGGATCAACCTTATTTATAAGCTTACTTGATGGTTACCTAGATGTCCTAGTTGTAGAGAGAACAGGAAGGCACTCTTTATCCCTAAATACTTTAAGTTTTATCACAGGCAAGGATTCCTGTCTGTTCCTTTTGTAGCATTGTAACATTCCTGTTTTCACGCTTTTTCCATCAGTTAACCCAGAAGAGGCTATGTAGAAGAAGGGCAAGATCCATGTTGTTTTCTGACTTAGCTCAGTGGAATGCAAGCAAGAACATTACAAATCAATTTAGAAAGGTCTGTGGCTACAACTCAGGCAAAATGTTAGTTTTTAACTAGCTGTGTCTCTGGGATGATGATGAACATCAGTCCTGTTTCTATCATTCCTGGGATTCAGTCTTGATCAGAGACATTATACAACACACAGAGATGGGTTTTGCTGTGGTCCCTGTTTTTAAAGATTTCACAGGCTAGTAAAGTAGAAATTTATTTAAATAAAGAATTATATATTTTATCTGTCTTATAGCTCTATCAAAAGTCATAAGCAAACCCCTTCAGTGCCAAGGAAGTAAAAGTAAGCTAACTAGTAGTAAAATGATAGAGTGTTGTGATAAAATTGTGCTTTATAATTTTATAGTAGTATAATTCCACAATCCTCTATCACAACACTCTACTATTAAATAGTAGTAAAATGACAGTGTTGTGATAGATGATTGTGATAAAATGTAAGTGAGCAAGCCCTGTCTGAAGACTTCAAATTTACAATTATTTTAATATATACTTTAGCTACCAATATACTGTTTGCCACCTGCCTAGGTTATATCAGGACCCTTTACTTCACTAGAAGAAAATAGGCTATTCCAATTAACAAGAGAGTTGCTATTTCAGAAAAGTAAAATCGTGTTGATACCTGCACTAAGTGTAATTAAACTGACTTTGTAGTAATTAAATGTAGTTAAAATATATTGTGAAATATCCATATCATAGAACTAGTAGGTAGCCATCAAAATTATATTTTCAAAGAATATATTATGGTGTAAAAATTATCACAATATGAAAATTGAAAAGATCCTGGTAAAACTCACTCTACATATTACAGTTCTAATACATAAACATGCTCATGGGAAATGAATTACTAAGAAAATAAATGAAAATATTAGGCTTGTTTTTCTCTGGGTGCTAAGTTAGTGAATCTTCTTTATTTTCTTCTTCATGTTATTTCACAGTTCTGCAATAAACTATAAAGTAGAAAAAGTTGTAATTATATTTTAATTACAATTAAACTTGAAGGTATGCTAAATATCAAGAATAAACAATGGAATTTCAGATAAGTAGGGTAAAAAAATATATGGTAGAAAAAAGATGCATCCTCCTACCTCAACATGTACAGACAATATTTATCGATGCATATAGACAAATCTTGTTTCAATACTGTTTCTGTTTTTGTTTTGATCCTCTGCTCAGTGGCATATTCTAAAATATATGGAAACTAGCAGAATATAATTCCAGTTTTATTACCAACTTTTTTTCCTTTTTTCTTCTTTTTTTTTTTTTTTTTTTTTTGAGACGGAGTCTCGCTCTGTTGCCCAGGCTAGAGTGCAGTGGTGTGATCTCAGCTCACTGCAAGCTCTGCCTCCCAGGTTCACGCCATTCTCCTGCTTCAGCCTCCCAAGTAGCTGGGACTACAGGCACCCACCACTACGCTTGGCTAATATTTTTGTATTTTTAGTAGAGACGGGGTTTCACTGTGTTAGCAAGGATGGTCTTGATCTCCTGACCCAGTGATCTGCCCACCTCGGCCTCCCAAAGTGCTGGGATTACAGGCATGAGCCACCATGCCCGGCCCTTATTAACAACTTTTAAAAAAGATTTGCCAAACACTTTCCTCTCTGTGTAATGTTACACCTTGCCTTAGGTAGTAAGTATATTCCTGAAGACATATTTGTGTATGCATTGCAGAATGCCCTGCAAGAATACAACTACCTTTAGTTGAGTATCTAACTATTAACCAAATATTGTGTAGGTGTTTTCTGAATATAATTTTACTTAATCTACACAATAACTAAACAAATTAGATACCGTGTTCTATATTTTTAAAAATATAAGACTGAGACTCATAGAACAAAATGATTTGCTCATGAAAGTTTACACAGTTTAAGAGTAGCAGAGCTGGACCTCAGATTTACTATTCTCTAATCACAATCTTTGCTTCATCTATTATATTCTTTTGGTCTAAGGTTTGCAACCCAACTTCTTAACATTTTTTTATCTGTAATGTAAAAAGATAAGATAAAAACACAGGACCCTTTCTGTTTTGAAATTTTATTAATTTAAAATCAAAACCAACTTCTTAAAGCTGTTATCAGGATTCTGTACAAGTGCTTTATAAAGGGAGAAAAGTGTGATACAAAGTCAAGATATTATTTTATTAAATCAATTCTCATTTACGTTACAAATTCAGAGATACTTTGTCATCCTAGCTAACAGATCTTCAACAGTCAGTTGCTCCTAAAGGTGTATCTCTAAGTTTCTTAGGCCAGAAGTCTCCATGTAGGTAAGCAAATGTACACACAAGTGTTTTGTGTTTGTGTAGAAGTATGTGTATTGAGATGCAAAAGACTAGAAAATTAAACAATCTTTTTTGTAAAAAGAATAGACAGCATCTAACTGAGTTTTCATATATGAATTATTTGGTTGTTTTTATAAATAGGGCCTGCTTGAAGTAGCATGGATTACGAAGGGAGAAATCAGCCTTAGGTAAATGAAATGTAACATTTTTACTTCAAGATTCTTCAGGTTGTTTTATTTCTTATCATTGGACAACTACTACGAGAAATCTACATTCATTTTGGGTTTCTCTCTGGAATTTAAAGCAGATTTTCAATGACTTAATTAAAAAGGAATATCCTTTTCATAGATTTTCCCTACCCTTCTCCAAATTCTGCCTCCCACAATGTTAACCCAATTATAGAATACGAAAAGCCTTTCACTACTGAATTTGTTGTGCTAATTGGGCACAGAATGCTCTCTTGCCTCTGTAAATGGCTTACATATGCAATCTCCAATTCAGTAGTTTTAAATTAAAGAATACATATGAAAATATAAGAAGAGAGTTTTCTTCATTGTGGACTACATATGTATGTGCATGTATGTATCACCACCACTTCCCAAATAAAGTAAACAAAAAGTACATACACAACTAAAAATAAACGAATTTGATATCTCTGGATATTTGCAGTTAATTTGATTTTGTTTGATTCATTTGTGTTAATTATATGTACAATTTTTCAGTCTAAAGTTATACTGAATTGGAAGAAAACCAGCATAGAAAGTAAGAGTTGTGTTTGGATTTTGTGACTTCTTTTGTGGTAACTACATTGCAATTTAGGTATATACATATATACGTATATATGTGTATATATACGTATATATACATATATCATTGGACAACTACATATATACAACATATATACACACACACATATGTATATACATATATATGTATGTATATATATAGAGATACATTCTAGGAAAATCACTTAATCTGTTCATATAGTTATATTATGTAGCAATGTTTACTGTGACAGTTTTCAAAAACTGAAGAAAGATCCAGACAAAAACATTCAGAATCGGCAGTTGAAAGTAAGTAACCTCTTAATAAATACCAGGTCAATAATAGAATGCTGTAGCATAAGTTCTGTGTTAAGTTAATATGGATTTTATTATTATACATTTCAGACATGTGTAAATCATTGATATGGTTAGGCTTTGTGTCTCTCTTCCCAAATCTCATCTTGAATTATAATCTCCATAATCCCAACATGTCAAGGAACAGACCAGGTGGAGATAATTGAATTATGGGGGCAGTTTCCCCCATGCTGTTCTCATGATAGTGAGTTCTCATGAGATCTGATGGTTTTATAAGTTTTTGGTTTCTCTTATGAGATCTGATGGTTTTATAAGAGTTTGGTTTCTCTTCCTGTGTTCATTCTCCTTCCTGCCACCTTGTGAAGAAGGTGCCTTGCTTCTCCTTCATCTTCTGCCATGATTGTAAGATTCCTGAGGTCTCCCCAGCCATGCCGAACTGTGAGTCAATTAAACATTTTTCCTACCAGTCGGGTGTGGTGGCTCATGCCTGTAATCCCAGCACTTTGGTAGGCTGAGTTGGACGGATCACAAGCTCAGAAGTTCGAGACCAGCCTGGCCAACATGGTGAAACCGCATCTCTACTAAAAATACAACAACAACAACAACAACAAAATTAGCCAGGCGTGGTGGCAGGCGCCTGTAATCACAGCTACTTGGGAGGCTGATGCAGGAGAATCACCTGAACCCGGAGGCGGAGGTTACAGTAAGCTGAGATCACGCTACTGCACTCCAGCCTGGGCGACAGAGCGAGACTCCGTCTCAAAAATCAAACAGACAAACAAACAACAACACAGAAAAAACCTTTTTTCCCAGTCTCGGGCAGTTCTTTATATTAGTAGCAGTGTGAAAATGGACTATTACAGTAAACTGGTACTGAGGTAATGGAGAACTGCTATAAAGATACCCCCAAACATGCATCTTTGGAAACGGGTAATGGGCAGAGGTTGGAACAGTTTGGAGGGGTCAGAAAAATATAGGAAGATGTGGGAAAGTTTGGAACTTTCTGGAGAGTTATTGAATGGTTTTGACCAAAATATTGATACTGATACAGACAGACATAGCCAGGCAGATGTAGCCTCAGATGGAAATGAGTAACTTCTTGGGAACTGCAGCAAAGGTTACTCTTGCTATGCTTTAGCATAGAGATTGGCGGCATTTCGCCCCTGCCCTAGAGATCTGTGGAACTTTGAACTTCAGAGAGATGATTTAGTGTATCTGGCAGAAGAAATTTCTAAGCAGCAAAGCATTCAAGAGGTGACCTTAGTGTTCTTAAAAGCATTAAGTTTTATACATTCACAAGCTATAATGATGTTTATTTAACTTTTCAATCTGCTGCTTGAAGCAATAAATAGTTTAAACAAAATGAACTCAGGAGTAAATTATTATATTCCTAGATACAAACACTGTTGAATAAAACATATTGAGGATTTAGGATAACGTATTTTTCTAACCTATTGATCCACATTGACCATATTTACAAGAAAATAATTATTTGCTCTCATAGAAGGCTCTGTTACTCTTACATGAATTGATTTCCCTGCAAACATCTGAAAATTTTGTTATTCATATAAGGAATGGTGAGCTTTACTGACATTTGGATTGAGGCCTATTTAAAGTCCCTCATCTCTTGGCCATTGTATAAACTTGTTTGCATCTTTTTAATCTAAAAAAATTCAAGTATTGTCAAATGAGAGGACTTTGAGGAAACCCATATTAAAAACATTCAACATATTCAAAATTATAAGGTCTATAGTCAGTAATACCAAGTGAGGCTAAAAATAGTCAAGCTAGTTTCCCTATGGAAACAAGTGAAAGGAGTTATTTTTGTATTGGCAAGGTATTATTGTTAGTTTCATAACAACTCAGAGGGGCTTTAATGGCTCCATTCAATCTTAAGTCACCATCACTTCCCAAATAAAGTAAACAAAAACTACAAGCACAACTAAAAATAAAAGGATTTGATATCTCTGGATATTTGCAGTTAATTTGATTTTTTTATTCATTTGTGTTACCTATATGTATAATTTTTTCAGTCTAAAGTTGTACTGTATTGGAAGAAAACCACCACAGAAAATAAGTGCTGTGTTTGGACTTTGTGGCTTCCTTTGGGGTAACTACATTGCAACTAGTTTATATTTTAGCTCCTCTCATAATCAAACAATTTAGCCCTCCTTTGGAAATGACTTTAGTATATTTCAGAAGAAGCCTTGAGACCGTAGTCAAATGTTTCCCTAGCATGCAGTGTTAATCATGATACCATAATTCTGTTACAATTACACTCTTAACTGTAGTAATTGCAAGGATTAAAATGGCATTATAGATAAATAAACATCTAGGAACTATTAAACCGAAAACCAAATAATCTTTTAAGCTTTTATTTGTTTTTTAATAACCACTACCTTTTAAAACATAAATCTATTTTTTTAAGATAGGGAGTCTGACTTAATCCAATCCCCCTATTGGATTACAAAATACAGTTCAACCGCTATTTTAGGAGATAAAGAGCAGATGCTCTATGAAGGAAGCTGAGAATTCTTAGAATGCTCTTCTATGGAAGCTGGGAATTCACCTGGATAATCAACTTTGTGACCTCAAAGCTGCTTCACCACTTATGGGGTATTCATCTAGGTGAGTCTCACACCTGTTGGTAATGATGAAAATGTGCTGGAGTGTCTAAGATCCCATCATGCTGACATTCTCAGTGGCACGTGCACAACATACCATGGAATTGAGGACAAAAGAAGAAGTATTGCTATAGTTGAGTTCCAGGTGTGAATGAGGAGATTTATGACACCCTATTAATTACAATTTCTCTAAGGCCTGGAATCTCTACAGTAATTTACCTGAAGGACCTAACAGCACTACAGTGGTTTGCAAGAGTGACTGATATAGGAAAGCTTTGTTTCTGAGGGCATTGACCATACAGATAACTGTAGTTATTAACTCACACGCTATGCTTGTGTTTGGGGACATGGCTAAATAGCTGCTTCTCTGCTACGTGTTCTCTGATTCTTCCTGATTTTTCAGTAGCTTCCATAAAGTAATCTTTGTTATAAATAAAAGTGGCCCATCTTTTCCAATCATCTGCTCTTTTCCCCACTGCTCTTCCACACTCTTTCCCTCTTAAGCTCAGTATATGTACCATACACTCAATAAGCATACATACTCATAGCCCAGTAGATTATGTTTTTAAAGATGTATCATCATAATTTTTCTCTGTGCATTTTGAATTTGAAGGTAAAAAGCATCCACCTATTGGCAATTAGAAGTCAAACATTTTGGATTTTAAATAGAATATTATGCTGTTTATGTAAAAGACCTAGGAAAAGATCTTCTGACCCTGACACGGATGTTTGTTGTACCACAGCACCTGATCTCTTAAATAAGCTAAAGAGTGTGTTGAGTCAAAGGTTACTATAATCTGCTATAAATGGGTCATCAGTTTTCTCAAATAATACAAAATGCTAAAATGTAAAAATCATAATTTAGTATTCTTAACAACTCAGCCACCCTCCCTTTGTTCATGCAATTCTGTCCATCAAGAATCTCTCCCTCCTATTCCTTATGCAGATTCTACCCCACATTCAAGATAATTTCAAATTTCACTTATCCCCTAAATGCTTTTGAATTGTTCTACATTAAAACACTGTTTTGTAGAGACATTGTTGTCTGTATAATGTGCTACGTGTACTGCTTTATCACATCTTTATTGTTATCTTGAACTATTAATTTAAATTTTGTATTATGAAATATTTTATTCATTTATGGTTTTTGCCCTCATTAGACTATACACATTTTTTAAAAGAGGACTAATTATTAACGGTCATTCATATGTATTGTTAGGTACAGTTTCTATTTCATTTCATTTTTTCTTTTAAAATAAAATCAGTTTTTAAATGCTTATGAGATTTAGTAGTGAGATATTAACATTTAAAAAAGAATGCTTACTATGTGTCGGGTACCATGCTCAAGGTTTTCTAAGTGTTATCTCAGCTTCATATTAAAATGTCTAGTCTGATGTATATACTTCATATATCATAGAATGCATTAGATATCTATATCACTATTAGTAGTATTTAAGAGTCAAGATTTAAAGCCAGACATTCCTAAGTAAAATGCTTGTTGTGTTTCTTACTTGATCAGGTAATTTATACTTACTTATAGGTATACTAAATTGCATAATGCACATAAGAAGATGGGCAGATTGACAAAAATATATTCTATAGCATTAATAAGTAGTAGCTGATTTTTAAAATAACTATTTTTGAGCCAATTCAACAACACAGGATCATCACTTAGAGCATTGACTCTTACTTTAGTGGGTCATGGGTTTTAAGATGGAGATTAAATTCTTAACTTGAAAAAAATTTAGTGGCTACTTGGTGAGTATATGGGAACATAAATCCTGAATATCAGCTTCTACATACTTATATGTCTCTTTCTCAGAAAACAACGTATTTGCCTGCTAAAAAAGCAATTTTGATTATCTCTCAAGTGGGGCCTCCCTGCCATTAAAAATGTTTTTTGAACTGTGATTTTTAAATGTTCATCAGTTTCCCAAACACTGCAGCAGTATTATTTCCAAAAACCACACTTCACAACATCAATGAGCACACTTAACTAGAGAAGATAAGTGGAAGGCTCTGAAAGTAGCATATAGATGATTTAACTACCTGACGAAAATAATAAAATAAAAATAATTAGCAGTCTTTTAGACTTTGGGTTTCTTAAAATTATTTTGTTTAATTCACCTCCCCCTCTCCTTGCCAAATATTACTGCAAGGAATATAGACTATTAGACTGGCCCACATTTCAGGGGTGTGTGTGTGTTTGTGTGTGTGTGTGTGTGTGTGTGTGTGTGTGTGAGAGAGAGAGAGAGAAAGAAATAATCCTACCATGTAGTTCATTTTACTATGTAATGCCTTTGCTTTCATCTATGGGGACAAGTGACACCCGAATATTTCTGGTCACTTGGCAGATCAAAGAAAAGAAAAACAACACAGAGACTGAAATGTCAAATGTCCGCTTTTTCCCCTCACATATGTATTTCAAAACAAAAACAGGCTTTCAAAGTAGGGGAATTTGGTAAGTTTCATGTGTACTGTAGCTACCCTGTTTCAGGCTTTTGTTTAGATTGGTTCCAAATGCTTCACTGACAGACGTGGGGCACATCCAAATACTTGCTTCAGGATAACGTTATTTACACTAAAGTTTGACCCACAAGGGCAACAGAGCAGCTAAGTACCCTGAGTAATACAAACAGACAGCTCTACTTTACTCCAGATCATATAGATTAAAAAAGTTTCTGATAACTTCAAAGCTTCCTTCCCACAGCATGTACGCTACTTTTCATGAGAATGGGAATTTGAAACCTACACCCTTCATATTAAAATATAAGGAAAAGGAACCTTAGCATTTGGTCTCTATCTCAAAGACCTTCCAAAATTGGCCACATACCATTATTTATTATGGTTATAGACCAACAAGGTCATCCAATCTGAAGCAGACTCATTATTGCACTGAAAACTCAGTTTTTAAAAGGGTTTTAGAGTTAGACTACAGGAAGGAAGAATTTATTCCGTCAGCCATATACGTGTTCATGAAGTATGAATATGTTTGTGTAACATGCATTTTAATGTATGCGTTTGCTCCCACTCCCCTACACATTTTGGTTCAGGAAGTGTGCAGATTGTAAGAACATTGTCTCAGTTCCTCTTGATTTTGTTTAAATACAAATCTGAGTTAATCGAAGTTTTCATTTGTAGTGTTTTAACAAAAATTTCAGGGAGGGCTGGTAGTTGCCAGGACATAAATTCAATTTTTAATTGTTGATGTAATGCGGGATTTTAGAGAAAAGCTTCACTGAGCATGGAACATTTAAACATTACACTTGAATCCCATATCTCAATATAATATCATTTAAGCCTAATTTCATGTTAAAAGGGAGATTTCTTTAAAATAATATTCAATACAACAATTTTCTAGTGTATGAAAAGAATTAGTCTCCTTTTGCAATTGAACTCTTAACACAAAACCTTTCTTTCCATTCATCCTCTGTCTCCTTTTATAGTAATATTATTTTCCTTATTATTCAAGTGAAAAAAAAAAAAGCCTTGAATTTCGAAGGGAAGAACTCCCCAACACAAACTCACTATTTGCAAACGAGCCTTCATACCACTGCACTGAGAAAATGCTTGCCTTTTATGTCATACATGTGATTCAAAGTCTTTGACAAAACTAAGTATATTTTAGCAGTTGTCAATAACTACAATGTGTACCTCCTCACTGAAGACAAACCTATAATTTGGTAGTAGGAGATATGGAAATATTGCAAACCATGGTGTTCTTTCTTTCCTTTCTTTCTTTTTTTTTTTACCCGTGGCAGCAATAACCTTGGAATTATAGCTGTGTCACTGATCTGCATTACTGCTTATTTCATCATGAAAATTATTTTTTATAGGCTCAAAGGAAAGTAACACTAATGTGAAGTTCAATCTGAGACAAATAAGAGGATGCTTAATAAACAGGGTAAATTAATACTAACTTTTTATTTTGGAACTTTGGGTGAGAATAAAGTTGTTATATATCTATATCTGAAACAGGAGAAAAGTAAAAATGAAGGAATATTTCCATATGGCTAAAGGCAGAAGAACTGCTTATGTCCAAGCCCAGTGCCCTTTCCTTTGTATGACAGTTGCCTGACAAGTATGCTGTAGCATTGCTGAGGAGTGAAAACATTCCTACTTGCCTGAGATAACAAAGTACTGTGCTGATTTCTGACTCAGAGAGACAAAGCTGAAGAAGAATGTTGAACCAAAGCAATACTAAAGAAATATTTGAAACGTAAAATTACGCTCATTTTAGTTCAGTAAGAGTTGCAAATCTACCCACATGGAAAAATTTAACTTCTTTCTTTTTAGAAAGGGAATAACAACAAAATACAAATGCTACTGTCCATTGGAAGCAACCCTGAGAAACCTGCCAAAGCCAATCTTTAAATGAAATTTGAGATTATTTTTCTCTTCCTTAGAGGAGCTAAAGTGGAGGAAATTTTTTATATTTATGTACCTTTTGCATGAGAAATAGGGAAAATACAACTTGCTGCCTCTTCTCCTCTGAAGATCTAATTTATTTTAATGACACAGAGTAGTGGATGGATTTATATGTAAAGATAACAAAATATATTCACTTTATTTCTAGTTGCAAACACAGAGACCCTTCACTCTACTAAAAGGTATAACCAAATAGTAAATTCATAAAGGGAGATCGTTTCTTCCACTTAAAAGAGATTTCTGAGCCTTTTCCTCTCAAAGTTACTGCTTGCTATTAGAAGGAAAATAAAATGTAGAATGTTCGATACCAAAATATTAACACTGAGTACATTTATGTGCTTCTTTGTATTGGTACTTATCTGAGTTTCATGAATGTTCTACAATATTTTAGTGTGAAGAGCAAAAGTTATTTTATAATTGCAGATCTGGTATTATCATATGTTAATTTTCTTTCATTATCATGCACTAATTGAACCTTTAAAAATTGACCATTTTAATTCACAATTCTGAGAATAGAGAGGCAGATAGATATTAAGTGGAGAGGCAAATTTTTAGTTATTCTTCCATTTATTCTTTCTAAAATACTTGAACATCTCCAATGTACATGTCACTACGTGAGGTGCTGTATGAAAGGCAAAGTTGAAGACAGCATAGTCTCTGATACTGAAGAAGCAAAAACACTACTAAATGTTTTTACAAAACTACAATAGTTATATGTGATGAGTGGTTGTGGTGTAGTTTCAGTGTTGTAAAAGTAAGCTATGAATAGTTGATGAGAAGTTTGAATTTTATCTTGTAGGTGAAAAAGGACGTAAAGTTTTTAAACAAGGGATATGATCAAAATGGTGCTTCAGAAAGATGCAATTTCTTGACCTGTTTGTAGTACTGCATTAGAACAGGAGGGAGTCTAGAAGCAAAGAGCAATTTAGGAGGCAATTGCAATGAGAGGCACCAGAATTACAATGGTGGTGTCAGTGTGCAAACACTGGGAAAGAAAAATCAACCAATTTCAGTGCTTAGTACTGCTGTGGAGTGGGACTAGAGCGGGAAAGGAGGAGGTGCTGGCTGGCCACAGAGAGGACTGAACAAAACGGTTTCTGAAGTTGTTAACCTTGAAAGAATGGGGAAACATATACTAACATCAGCAATATAAAAATTCAGTGCCTTCATAAACGCTTAGGGCTGGTGATGAGTTTTAGTTTTAGCAGGAAACTTTACATTTAGAGGAAGGAAAAATAAATTCCAGAAATGTTGTGACTTGGCAATGTAATTTAACAAAAGGGCCCAGGCTAAGGGATTAGGAGCCTAGGGTCATATTCTGAGCCCTATCACTAACTACTTCTCTGTGCCTCCCTTTCTCTGTCAGCGGACTGAATGTAACCATACTTCTCTCACAGGGATATTCACTGTGAGGTGGGGCAAGTGATTAGGCCCCCTCAGAAGGAAGTAGACATAGAAATTCTAGCTTCATTATGTTCTGTTCAATAATAACCAAGTCACAGGGAAACAATGGCAGCGGTTGAAACATCTGAGAAGCGGTGCCTAGAGGAAAGAGAATAGAACTCTTTTGTGAGAAAAAAAAAAAAAACAACTCTGGTCTTTTGAAGAGGAGAGAGGGAAGAGTAAAATCAAAAGGGCTCCTTAGTGCCCTTTTGGTGATCTTGAGGTCTGAAATAGTTAATGTATGTCTATAAGCACGTTTGTTTTACATTTTATTCCCTAGGCTGGTTAGACTCAGAATATTACAGGAGGCTAACTCATATTCAGGAATACCTGAAGCAGGGGTGGGAATAAAAAGTGGAAAATCTAATTATATGATTTTTGAAAATAGACTTCTGTGAGGTTTGCTTGAATGTGTTCCCCTAATACAATTGGGCTTATTTTGTTTTCTATTTATAATCCCACTTTAATTTTTGTTATTGGTACCAAAAATATTTTCGTTTCTGCAATATTATTTAAATTTACAATGCATTTCAAATAAGCAAAATCCTCTGGAAAAGAAAAAAAAATGTACAAAGACCAAAAACAGCTACTAAGACTGGAATTCTTTCTCACATTTCTTTTACCATAAATTTATACTCCAGTGTGATTTTTGCAAAGCAAAAGCAGGCTGGTAAATTATAGACCTGATCAAGAGGAAAACATGCTCACAGATTTGATCCAAAAGATGCCAATTTAACTGGTGTTTATTTTTAAAATAGTTTCTGATTAAACTCACATCCTGCCTTTTAACAATCAGATCACTCAATCATTACAGTTTACTGAAATACAGAGAAATTCTAAAGGAAAATGTGATTTCTGAATAAGAGCCGTCAAGTCAGAGTGATTGAGAAATCCAGATGAGCACTGTATTCTCATCGGCTTGTTTCTCATGGTGCAGAGGAGAAAGCTGGAAGATGGCAACTTACATGTTCATGACCGAATTATCAGATAACAACCCAATATAAAACTCAAAAATAAATCCACAGCATAAACTGAGGAAACTGAAGCTTGTTCACTTTAAAAACCAAAATGATTGAGAATAATGTATTAAAATTCAAATGAGAGACTACCTGAAGAGCCAAGATGGGGATACAGATCAGAAAGTCTCTCACCGAAAGCATTAGAATGAGTATTAAAAAGATAATTTGCACAAAGGATTAAAAAGGGAGAAATACACTAATTGAGTTTTTGAAAGTGTGAAATGCATGTAAAGAATGAACACAGAAGTCACTCAACAACAACAAAAAAGTCTTTTTAGATGAAGCTGGTTTTGTTTTGCTTCATTTTTTTTCCGACTGCCATTTTGTTTTATTTTTTAGGCTCAAACACAAGCAAGTTTGTCACAATCTTTCTTAGGATAATACATACAATAAATGCAACATATTTATTACCTTTCTTAGAATAATACATACGATACAGGCAAAATATGAAGACTGAAAGCAGCTTTGGTAGAACATTTCACTTTAACCCTTTTGAGTGGATTTTAAGAAAGAAAAGTCATTCAGTCCATTGTTGCCATTGTTGAGACTCATTTTATAACCTAAATGAAAACATTTACAGATTCAAAGTAAAGTCTCAGTTATAACCTCTGAGATGAAGGTGATTGTGATCAAAACAGACTCTCTCGCTATTCCCTCACCCGACCATCAAAAAGTGACTTTACTGCATTTCTCTAATAAAATGGCACACCAGCATTTCAAAATAAACAGCTTTTTATTTCATAGGAAATGGTCACAATAAGCTTAAATTGAAGACCTGCCCTGACTGAGCAGCCACGGTGCCAGCCACGGTGCCAGTCTCAGCCTACTCAGGAAGTTAGGCTCACCTCTTAGAATCTCACTATGATTTATACCTCTCTAAATAACTCCAGGACTCTGGCTCTTCTACTTAGGAACGTTTTAAAATTATTTCCCTTCCTCTGTCCTCTCATTTAGCAAACCTGCAAAATGGTGCAACCAGTTTAAATAGTGACCAAGGCTTCTGATGTTTTAGAAGTCTTTTAAACAGAAAAATGTTTTAAGTACTAGTGGTAATTAAATAAGTGAAATCTGGTGCTAAAGAGTGTGTTTATTTTATCTGGTGATACGACTCTTGTGTATAGAGAGCGGTGGCTCCCCATTCCTGCACCCTTAGGTAGAGGGTAGAGTGGATTTGTTTTAGGAACACAACTTGGGCCAAGGGAATGTGGTCCAGTTTCTCCCAGATAGTTTCCCAAGACTCCTTGGCATTCAAAATCCTGAGCAAATGCACATGTACATGCACACAAGTGTGCAGTGGAGTGGGTTAAGGGAAGTAGTTTCATTTCAGCTGGGAGCCAGGCAATTTTTGTGCAATGGCAAGAAACAAGGAGGGAGCAAAGGACATTCACTTCCTTTACACAGTCCAGGAGACTCTGATGGTTTATTAACAATGTTCCAGCCAGGCTGATCCAGGCTCAGAAGGGGAGCTACTCTCTCTAGGACCTTACTTATCTGAGTTTGGCAGAGGATGGGGGTACAGATTAGAGACACAGTGCTCCTTTAGGGCAAGGCTGAATAATAAAGTAAAAAATCAGTGTTTTTTAAAGCTGTTAGCCTCCCATTTATTTATTTATTTATTTATTTTTATTTTTTTCAAGACAGGGTCTCACTCTGTCACCCAGGTTGGAGTCCAGTGGCATGATCTCGGCTCACTGCAACCTCCGACTCCTGGGTTCACTCCTGGGTTCGAGCAATTCTCGTGCCTCAGCCTCTTGAGTAGCTGGAATTACAGGCACACGCTGCCAAGTCCAGCTAATTTGTGTGTGTGTGTGTGTGTGTGTGTGTGTGTGTGTGTGTGTGTGTTTTGGTAGAGAAGGAGTTTCACCGTGTTGGCCAGGCTAGTCTTGAACTCCTGACCTCAAGTGATCTGCCCTTCTCCGCCTCCCAAAATGCTAGGATAACAGGTGCGAGTCACCGAGCCCTGCCTAGCCTCCCATTTAAATGTCTATTTCTTACAGAAAGGGTCTTCCTCCCTCTTCTCTCATCCATGTCTCTCTTCTTTCTACTTGCTTCTCAATTAATTCCTATTATTTTAGTACTTGATCATAAGGGGTTATTGGTTACTAGGCAGGAATCTTTCCAGAGGATATAGGAAAGTGGAGGAAATTAAGTTCTAAAATGATGAGATATGGGTTGCACAGTTGTTATTTGTGCCCCACCCAAAACAAATCATATTTCAGAGGCATAACTGGCTGCTGACTTATTTATATGCAAGTCTGGTGGTCCTGTTTAAAACAATCCCTCTGAACCAGCACAGATTACCAACAGCTTGTAGATAAAAGAGGGGCTCAAATTCCTGCTAACTTAAGATGACTTGAACACTGACCTAAAAAATAAGGTATAGGCCTCCTTAACTTGGCTGTCACTCACAGAATAGCATTCATATGCCCATCTACTTGTAGACATGAGCCTAGGGATATCATTTTTGTGGAAATAAATCAAGAAATATACACAATAACTTACATAGCTCTCCTAATAGTCAAGACCTCTGGCTTGCTGTTTGGTATATTTTGGGCATTGTATCCAGGCAGTGCCCTCAATCACTGACTTTGTGTCCATGCTTCTGGGACCAACGGTTCCATCAAAGCAAAATAGTTTCTAGCAACTCTTATTCTTTGGCATTTTGGCCTATACTATCACTCTTGGTTGGAATTTTTCTAATTTCTTCTATCTTTTCTACCTCCTTAGTTGCAGAGCAAAATTAAGAATGAGTAAAAAATACATTAGTTACAAAAAAAATCCAGTATGCTCAGCACCACCATTCCAACCATTCCCCAGAAATTTTAAGAAAGCTGAAGAAACAGAGGTTCAGATCAACTTACACAGATTCTGCTTTCTCTATATATTTATATCTAGCTAGCTAGCTAGCTAACTACTTTCCATCATCTATCTAGCCTGAAGATATAAACAGAAGTATCAAGGCCACTTTGTGTCATCCTTTTAAAGCCTGTGAAATAAGTTAGTTCTGGGATTTTAAAAGGAAAGCATCAGTTCACGTATCATCATCCAAAAAGGTGACTGATTAGGTTATTCATTGCTTCCCCTACAGCTCGCCTTTCAAGAATTCAGAAGAAATGGAAATTAAAAGCATGAAGACATATAGGCTGAAGCCTCAAGTCACCAGATAATTTTTGTGTATAAAAGAAATTTATTTGATACAAACTGATTCCTCACAGAACCCATCAAAGCACAATGTAAAATATACTGATATTTGATTTGGAGGGAATGCTGAAAGAATTAGGAAAACAATGACAAAAAGTATAAAACTCAATAAATAAATAATTCAACTGTCATCAAAATGGATTATGTGTTTAGGGAATATGATTTCATCCAAACAAAGTAGGGTTGGCTTGGACTCTGATTGTCTGTATTTAGTCATTCTCCTCCGACACATAAGGATTAGTCAATCCAAATTACCAGTCCTATACAGCTCTCTCCTTGTCCCCTGCTTTTTGTTTGCCTATTCTTTCCTTGTACAAAGCCCAGCCTATAGAAAGAGTGGCTTGGGGGCGGCCGGAGGCATCTTACAACAATGGTTTTGAGTCTTCCGTTTAACTCTTCAACTAATTAATATTCAGTGTAGCCAGAAGCCAGCCTGACTCAGTGCCTTGGCTTAAAGAGCAGATGGATTATGGCCACTGCTCCTCAATTGATTCATTATTTAGGCCATTAATTTTCTTCTCACCATAAACATCTGGCATCTGATGCTTGAGGATAAATTGATATTAGCTGCAAGCGAGTTTAATAACAGGTTTATTGTCTATGATTGCAGGTTAAAACCACAGACAAGAGTTCAGAAAGCATGCAAGTATTTCGGAGGAAAGGACACTGTACAAACTGCTTGATTAAGAGATAGTCTCAGAGAAAATATTCATTTTATTTGATTATTTTTCAAGAAAATTCCATTTATTTTTTGGCAATGTGACATTATCAATCATTTTAAATGAGAGAATCAATTGTAAAAAACTTTGTAAACTGCAAGGGGTAATACAAATGTGAAGTGGATTTAGAATTGTTATTCCTGACAAATTATTTCTGGGACCAGGTGGTAAGGACATAGACAAATAACATCATTTTAGATTACAGGATTGCTAATAATAAGTTGAAGACAGCTCATTTTTATATGTCATGATATTCTATGTTTATTGGCCAGATTCTTTTTACCATCAGATAATACTAAATCACATTTTGATCACTAGGCTGGCCCTTGTCAAATAGCTAGAGGTTGCCTACTACAACTTTTTTAGCCCCTCCTTTACTTTTTCCCTTCCTCTGAGACTAAACCCTTTCTCTTCTTAGTGTCTCGGTAGCTTTAGCCTACTAGAAAGCTATTTTGAGGAAGGAGTCTGCTATTAGACATTTACATCTTAGTATAAATGTGATTTCTTTCCTATAAGAGATTTGCAGTCAAAGGCTAATATTTCACTCTGAAGTTAAAGGGCTCTGGCAACAACAACAACAACAACAACAATAATTAAGGTGATATTAAAGGAATAAAAATATATGTGTGTGCGTGCATGTGTACACATATGTATGTGTATATATTTTTCTGTCATTGGTTATTTTCTGCCACCTCTGAAAACATACTTCTATAATAGGCTAGCTATTCTGCCTCTGTACCTACCTGCCCCTATTTACTGCAGGCAGGTGCTTAGCACCAATCCATAAGAAGGTAAATACACAGATAGGTTGCCAAAAACAAAGTGTTGTGTGGGTAGGCTTAGCATGAAATTCACGCAGACATCTGGCATGAACCATCCCTGTGGGCTATAGCTTCAACATGTTTTCTCCCACTCTGTCCCATGCAGTGCCTGCTGGAAAGCTACCCAAAGGTGAATTTTCTAAGAGGGGCAAGTGAGCCTGCAGTAATCCGCCTCAGGTTTGTAAACCAGCACTCTCTCCAACTTCTAATTCAGCAGAAGCTGTGAGTCACTAACAATAGCTATTTACTAGGCTAGTAAATTTCCTATTAAAATGAGTGGTTATTTTAAGAGTCTGAATCCCAAGAACATAGAGAAGATTTTTTTCAATTTTGTCAAAGCCAAATGAACACTTTCCTCAATTATCTTTGAACAGAGATAAAGAACATCCCTGCCTCTCTCCTCTCCTCAGTTTTTTTCCCCTACTGTCTTCCACCCTACGTTTTCACAGATTATTTTTTCTTTTATTTTATATATATATGTTATTATACTTCAAGTTCTAGGGTACATGTGCACAACGTGCAGGTTTATTACATATGTATACATGTGCCATGTTGGTGTGCTGCACCCATTAAGTCGTCATTTACATTAGGTATATCTCCTAATGCTATCCCTCCCCCCTCCCCCCACCCCACAACAAGCCCCGGTGTGTGATGTTCCCCTTCCTGTGTCCAAGTGTTCTCATTGTTCAATTCCCACCTATGAATGAAAACATGCAGTGTTTGGTTTTTTGTCCTTGCAGTAGTTTGCTGAGAATGATGGTTTCAAGCTTCATCCATGTCCCTATAAAGGACATGAACTCATCCTTTTTTTGGCTGCATAGTATTCCATGGTGTATATGTGCCACATTTTCTTAATCCAGTCTATCATTGTTGGACATTTGGGTTGGTTCCAAGTCTTTGCTATTGTGAGTAGTGCTGCAATAAACATACGTGTGCATGTGTCTTTATAGCAGCATGATTTATATTCCTTTGGGTATATACCCAGTAATGGAATGGCTGGGTCAAATGGTATTTCTAGTCCTAGATCCTTGAGGAATTGCCACACTGTCTTCCACAATGGTTGAACTAGTTTACAGTCTCACCAACAGTGTAAAAGTGGTCCTATTTCTCCACATCCTCTCCAGAACCTGTTGTTTCCTGACTTTTTAATGATTGCCATTCTAACTGGTGTGAGATGGTATCTCATTGTGGTTTTGATTTGCATTTCTCTGATGGCCAGTGATGATGAGCATTTTTTCATGTGTCTGTTGGCTGCATAAATGTCTTCTTTTGAGAAGTGTCTGTTCATATCCTTCACCCACTTTTTGATGGGGTTGTTTTTTTTTCTTGTAAATTTGTTTGAGTTCATTGTAGATTCTGGATATTAGCCCTTTGTCAGATGAGTAGATTGCAAAAATTTTCTCCCATTCTGTAGGTTGCCTGTTCACTCTGATGGTAGTTTCTTTTGTTGTGCAGAAGCTCTTTAGTTCAACCAAAAAAAGTTCAGGACCAGACGTATTCACAGCAGAATTCTACCAGAGGTACAAGGAGGAGCTGGTACCATTCCTTCTGAAACTATTCCAATCAATGGAAAAGGAGGGAATCCTCCCCAACTCATTTTATGAGGCCAGCATCATCCTGATACCAAAGCCTGGCAGAGACACAACAATAAAAGAGAATTTTAGAGCAATATCCCTGATGAACATCAGTGCAAAAATCCTCAGTAAAATACTGGCAAACCGAATCCAGCAGCACATCACAAAGCTTATCCACCGTGATCAAGTGGGCTTCATCCCTGGGTTGCAAGGCTGGTTCAACATACACAAATCAATAAATGTAATCCAGCATATAAACAGAACCGAAGACAAAAACCACATGATTATCTCAATAGATGCAGAAAAGTCCTTCGACAAAATTCAACAGCCCTTCATGCTAAAAACTCTCAATAAATTAGGTATTGATGGGACGTATCTAAAAATAAGAGCTATTTATGACAAACCCACAGTCAATATTTTTCTTTTCAAGGAGAAAATGTCCAAGCATGTTCAAGCCTTTAGAATGCATGGTACAAGAAAGGGATGAAAACTGCACTTGTCTTTCATGGCTAAAGTCCAAAGACAGACACTGTAGGGCCTTTTTAGTGGCTGGGAAGCCAACGTCATTTCTGAGGCAAAAGTTCAGCCAGCTGGCTGTTTTGGAAGTTTGACTAATCTCTCTTTCTCCAGTTCTTCAGCCCACTCTCTACCACTCAGCGTCCCATCCCCACCCACTAACCCACTTGTGGAATTCCAAAAGTTGACAAATTGCTTTAGAGTTGTGAAGAAAAGCAATTCCCAGATGTAGAAATTTCAGAAATGAGTCCAACTTCAAGACAATATTATTAGACCAAAGCAAAGCTGCTACTTTTTCATTCTATCAAATAATTACATTTTTAATGCTACCTGCTGATACTGGGACATGATACAACAAAGGTTATTTAACACCAAAAAAATGCAATATAGACATAATCTCAATGGCAACATTTATTTACTGTTATACTGTTACTCACTTCATTGTTCACATTTTTCTCATTTTTCTGTGACATAGGTCTTTTGGCACTTAGATGAGAATTGACACTTGGGAATGATTGGTATAGACATTATCTGGATTTACAGTGGACAGATAAACAAGGGTCATGGAATTTATGCCCATGGTATTTATTTCCACTGTTTGCTTAAAAGTACTGTATTGGCCACTGGATTCAAAAGGTCTTATACATGCAATGATGATTCATAAGAATGGCCTTGCTCATGAATGAAGTATACCACAAAACAATCTGATCCCTAAATATAGTGTGTCATTATTTAATTTTTTCCCATTAAGGATTCACTTCTTGGTGCTAAAATCAAATATACTCTAAAAATTCAAATACCTCCAGAAAGTCCATGCTACATAATAAGGTGTTATTAATTGCTTGTTCTTTTATGTCAAATTCTTTCCTTCTAAAAATTAGCTCTGACAAAGACATTAAAAAAATAAAAGTTTTAAAGAACTGAGTACAAAATTGAAGGACTGGAGGGAAACTCTGGAAGATGGAAGAGACAAGCAGAGCGTCAACCTGGATGTCTTTAAAATGTGAGTGTCCTAGGCACCTAGAAAGCAAAATACAGAAAGTACTGGAAGTGAGCAAACTCTCATAAAAATTGTAGTTTTGCCTAGGTTATTAAGACTGTAGACCAACTCTTGAACTCCTCTGTTTTGAAAGTACTCTACTCCTTTTATTCACTCTATCCCCCATGACTGGTACTCCAAATGTTTACTGAATATGTGATGTTAATAAGTAGTACTCTTTATGATAAAATAGTGGTTCTCCACCTAGCATATAAGATGATATGAACAGCTAATTGCTGGCTTTTTAAATATACCTAGCTGCGTGCCATTAGGTATGACAACTCTCTAATGTTCCTAAGTTATTCTGTGTCTCATGTTAGTTTCCTTTTTTATTATTTATTTACTTATTTATTTATTTAAGACAGAGTCTCACTCTGTCACCCAGGCTGTAGTGCAATGGATTGGTCTAGGCTCACTGCAACCTCCACCTCCCGGGTTCAAGCAATTCTCCCACTTCAGCCTCTCGAGTAGCTGGGACGGCAGGCGCATGCCACCACACCGGGCTAATTTTTGTATTTTTAGTAGAGACTGGGTTTCACTATGTTGGTCAGGCTGGTCTCGAACTCCTGGCCTCGTGATCCTCCCGCCTTGGCCTCCCAAAGTACTGGGATTACAGGCGTCAGCCACCGTGGCCAGCCTAGTTCCCATTTTTATAGAGACACACATCAAGCACTTTATAACCCTGGAAGGAAGGGATCATTATTCTTGTTTGATATAGTCTCCTTTATCTGCTAGTCCCTAAAGTAGGAGCACATGAAACTCTAGCCAAGTTCGGTGAAAGCAATCTTCCTGTTCCCTGTTGTAGTTTCTTGACATTTGGCCTCATATACTACTCAGAAAACTGACTGTTCACTGAGATGATAAACTCATCTTTAAGTCCCCCAATTCTCCTTTTTATTCTCCCCAGAAGTTTATGGACCTTTAATGTCCCATGATGTCTTGGTTCTACTGAGATGAGTAAATACATTGTTACACTATGATCCTTGGCTATATTCCTTAAGCCTGGCAGGGCCTTGGGGTTTTCTTAATACCTTATTGAGTCTAATTTTACCTAGGATATTGTTGATGTCCCCTATATGTCTTTTGCATATGATGAAAATGAAGAGTACACCTATAATAATCTGATATAATTCCCTACACAGTTGAGAGGAGAAACAGTAACCTAGCTACTATGTGGTACAGTAGTCACATTCACTTAGTACAAAAAGAGAAATTGTTTATTATGTAATTCTCTCATACTCTCCATATTTTACTTGTCAATCCGTGAAAAAAGAAAGAGAAGTGCCACTTCTGGATGAAGATAACCTTGACTCTCTTGGGAATGTGGAAAAGAGCATGATGGAACAAAACCTTCAAGCATTGTCTATTTTTCAACTACCTCCTACGAGCTTAATCAGTCCTTCTCTGTACTCCAAGGATAATGGATGTTCTGTTAATTCCCAATTCCAAAACTCAAATGCAACTTGATTTTTAAGTCCTTTTTTGATTCAAACTAAACATATTATAACATTAAACTTATTAGTCAAAGGTAAGGTTGTCAGGTAAAATACAAGACATTCTGTATTTTTATTTGCCAAACCTGGCAACCATAGAAAGAGAAAATGTGTAGCACTGTGGCATAATGTTTAAGAACACAGGCTTCAGTGTCTGACAGACTTTGTTTCAAACCCTGGTTGTGACACATAATAGTTACATAACCTTAGTAAAATCACTTAGCCTCTCTAAGCCTCAGTGTTTCCAATTGCAAGTAGAGAAGATGATAATATTGAGTTCATTGTGTTTTCTGAGAATAAATTAAGTCATCTATATAAATTGGTGAGTCCAATGCTCAATAACTTATTGTTATTTTATTTTCATGGAGTGTACCTGCCTTATAGCAACTCATTTAAAAGATCTTTCCAAAGAACCTAAGAATTATATAACATTAAAGTCAATAAGGGACAAAAAATATGAAACTTTAAAAAAAAAACTGTTACTGCTCTCAGGAAAGCTCTGCTAACTGCCTGAGTTTCTGAGAACTAAGTCATATAGTATTCCTTCAGTGTTGATTGGGGCTTTCTTCAAACATTGAAGGTAGCCAAGTAAACACCACTTGGAATTATACTCTGGTAGCAATGGTGCCATGTTTGTGTAAGCTTTTCTTTTTCTAAACTGCAGTGAAACCCTCCAGAACTCAGAACTGTCTCTTTTCTGGATAATTAGATAATGCACTCTTCTTCATGCACCCATATGTATCTTATGCCTCTTACACCACTGTATTAGCTTACTAGGACCCCCATGACATAATATCACAGACAGGGTGGCTTACACAGCAGGAATTTATTTTCCCACAGTTCTGAAGCCTAGATTTCCAAGATCAAGGTGTTCCCAAGATTTGTTTCTCCTGAGGCCTTTCTCTTTGGCTTGCAGATGAACACCTTTTTATTGTGTTTTTACATGGTCTTTATGTAAGTGCATGCCCCTGGTGTCTCCATCTGTTTTCAGATTTCCTCTTCTTACAAGGACACCAGTCATACTAGATTAGGGGTCACCTTAAGAGCCTCCGTTTAACTTAGTCACCTATTTAAAGGTCTTATCTCCAAATTCAGTCACAATCTGAGGTACTGGGAGTTATGGCTTCAAAATATAAATTTGGCAGGGGTAATGGTCCAACCCATAACAACCACCAAAAGTACAATTAACTGGTATATCCTCCCCATTGCTTTACATTGCTTAGAAAAGAGAGATGTATTTTAGATGTAAGAGGTTTTTAGCTTCTTGGCAAAAACATGTGCTATCGTCTCCAAACAATGCTGCTTACTACTGCATGGAAGTAACCGATGGACTGAAAAAATAATGCCAGAATAAAAAGCCCACGTTTGATTTGTTCTAAGATGCTGCTGACAGAGTCATATTTTTTTTCAATCATCTATTTTGTTTTGTTTTGCTTTAAATAGACTTTATTTTAGGGGAGTTTTATGTTAACAGCAAAACTGAACAGAAAGCACAGGAAGTTCCCACACGTTTTCTATACCCACACATGCCCAATAGCACCCACTGGCAACATCCCAAGTCAGAGTGATACATTTGTTAGAACTGGTAAACCTATTTTGACACATTATTATCACCCTAAGTCCATAGTTTACCTTAGGATTCACTCTTGCTATTGTACGTTCTATGAATTTAGACAAATGTATCCACTATTATAGTGTCATACAGAGTTGTTTCACTGCTCTAAAAGTCCACTGTGGTGCTCTTATCCATCACTCCTTCCTGCCAACCCCTGGCAACCACTGATCTTTTCACTGTCTTTTTGTCTTTTCCAGAATGCCTTATAATTGGAATAGTATAGTAATTAAAATGTCTTATAATTATATAATTATAATGTCTTATCATTGGTATAGTATAGTATATAGGCTGTTCAGGTTGGCTTCTTTCACTTATTAATATACATTTCCGTTTCCCCCATGTCTTTTCATGGCTTGACAAGTTCTCTTTAGTGCTGAATAACATTCCATTGTCTGGATGTACCACGGTTTCTTTATCCATTCACCTACTGAAGACATCCTGGTTGTGTCTAAGTTTTGACAGACAATTATAAATATAGTATCTATAAACTTCCACGTGCAGATAAAATTTCTACAAACATCCATGTGCAGGTTTTTGTGTGGGTGTAAGTTTTCAACTCATTTGGGTAAATATTAAGGAGCGTGATTGATTGCTGGATCATGTGGTAATTGTACCTTTAGTTGTGTAAGAAATTGCCGATCTGTCATATTATTTATAGTTTATCATTTTTTTCTAGAAAATATTGGAATGAAAAGACTACCTATGAAGTTACAAACAGCGTCGTCAGAATGTATGCATAATGTTTATGAGTCTAGAGCCTAAAATCATTGGCTCAAATTATGAAAGAATAATATTTTATATCTATGTATTTTGTGCATAAATAACCAAATATAAGCTTGTTTATAAAAAGGCACTATAATAATTTTTGATATGGTAAGGCAATACAATTATATGCATTAAAATAGTTTTAAAGTTAAAATTGCATTTAAGTAACTTAGATAATTTTAATTACTCATATAAATACCTTTTATTCATATAAGCTTTAAGATTTTCAAATCATTTCCTTTTGATCCTCACATTTTTTAGTAGCTAAAGAAACTGATAGACAAGTTAAACCATGTTTTCTAAAGTAACATTCTTGTTTTGAGGCCAAACTGGGGCTAGAACCTGGGTCCCTATATATTCAGGCCTATTGTCTTTCAATGCTCACTGATGATTTCACTATTATGATAAAACTTGATTCTCAAGAACTAAAAGTCTTATCAGACATTCTCATTCTAAATTCATGTAACACAAAGACAGGAGAGGTATATAATTTTCCCACAGACACACAGCACCTAAACGAACTCATGTATTTTTGGAGCTTGCCTTCCATTTGGAAGAAGAATGAATTATTTTACTTAAAATATAAAGAAGCAGTGATGCCTTACTTTGATTTAAAGTGAAATCTTAATTCATTACTTTGCTTGGTTTCCCTGTCAGAGACATAGAAGTTTTTGGCATATAATTGAAGCTTCATTAAAAGTATTAGCTTTTAAACTCAGTGAATGAAAGATTTGCAGTACCAATATTATGTGGGCTGATCTATTTCTTTAAAACTTCAAGCTCTTCATTAAAATATCCCTATTAGACTCACTAATTGGCAGATTGATTTTCCCAAAAGAAAATATCTAAAACAAATTGGAATTAGACCACAATGGGGAAAATGATGATGCTCTTACCATTTTCACTATAGCTGTAAAATTGTCCGCAGTGCTGGCCTCATCAGGTTATAAAGCAATTATCATTAGTCGACTATTGCCCGTGAGAAGGATGTGCTAATAAATGTTTAAAATTAATTAAAAATGAAACAGATAAATGCATCCTTTTAGTGAATGTAGGCAAAGGGAATACATATTGTTATTAACCTCAGTGTGCTATTCTTTATTTCTTGATTTTGAACATGCACACCTGTGCACATGATGCATGCAGAAACACATGCACATATACACAGGTTTATACTGTCTGTCACTAAGACACATTTATTAAAGAACCAGTATATTCATATCTAGAATGCAGGAGACAGAGTGACAATACCTAGGACTCAGTAGTTTATGCCTTTTTAAAACTTGAATCTGAAAACATGTAGATAAGTAAATTTTTCTGTTAGAAATTAAAAACGGGGATATTTTCCTTTGAGTAGAATGTTTCTCCCAATTTCTTAGTGTCAGGAGTAGGTTCACTAGAGTAATAAAAGATACTATCAGGGTTGGGTGAGGTGGCTCATGCCTTTAATCCCAGCACTTTGGGAGGCTGAGGAGGGAGGATCATGAGGTCAAGAGATCGAGACCATCCTGGCCAAATTGGTGAAACCCCATCTCTACTAAAAATACAAAAATTAGCTGGGCTTGGTAGTGGGCGCCTGTAATCCCAGCTACTCAAGAGGCTGAGGCAGGAGAATCGCTGGAACCTGGGAGGCGGAGGTTGCAGTGAGCCGAGATCGCGCCACTACACTCCAGCCTGGTGAAAGAGCAAGACTCCCTCAAAAAAAAAAAAAAAAAGGAAAGAAAGAAAGAAAGAGAGAAAGAGAGAGAGAAAGAAAGAAAAAAGAAAGAAAGAAAGAAAAGAAAGAAAGAAAAAGAAAGAAAGAAAGAAAGAAAGAAAAAGAAAGAAAGGAAGGAAGAAAGAAAGAAACTATCATAGGTTTGATATAAATTTCTACTTCTTGGCTAAAACCTAGTCAAATGTTTCAACTTGTTCTTAGAGACAGCTTTAGAATTATAACTGATTATTTTATTTTTCTCAGAGCAACCAATCAAGTAAGTTTTAGAAGATGTAGAGCTCTGTGTGTATGCCTTTTTATTAAGTAATGAAATTAGAGGTCTTTTATAGAGGTAGTAATTTTTTACTTTAAAAAAAATCTTTAACCAGATCTTCAATCTAGGTAATATTTTTCTGTGGTGCCAGTCTCAGGCAGCAGTAATAGAGAGGAAAAAAATGGGATTAAAAGACAGTTGTGAGTTTTTACCCCAGCTCTAAGATTTACATGATAAGTGATCTTTGGCAAGTCACTTTGAGTCTCTTTTCTCTCATCTATACACTGGTGATGATAATAATATCTACCCTGCAGGGCTATTGTGAATATGTAAAGCAAGATGTAAAGACTTAAGTGTATACACACGAAAGGTCTCAATTTTTATAACAATCGGTCCAGTTTTTAAAAAAGCAAGTATAAATTATGTAAAACAATCATTCAGATTATTCTGGCTAGATGATAAAGTTAGTACCTTATGACAGAGTTTCTGAGTTTCCTCAGAACTAACTTCTCACTTAGGTAAGAATTTCACTAGAACAATTTAATTCAGACTTAACGTGGTCTTGCATTGTTTTGCATGTCTACAGAAAGTCTCTCACTATTGACTCATGTACCCCAGTATAACGGCTTCTCCTCTTAGCCATGCTGCCTTTTTCCTCTTTCACTAAGTTTTGAGAATATAGATCTTTCTCAGCAGCACACAGATACTTGCAAGTTTCTAGAGAAAAACACACACCAGTGGAAAACAAGTTAGAAAATCGAAGGCAAAATGTATAAATTTCTCTTTTCTGTCATTTTGCTTAATTTATATTGGCTTCAGTATTGACTAAGTAGGGACTGGATGTGAAGTTCAGATATCATTAATCCTGCTACCTGACATGCTGGCCAATCAAGAGCAGAAGTACTTCTCTTCTTCCAACAAATAGGTAATTCTGCCAGTTATTTTAATGCCACATGTGTGCACACATGTGGGCACTTATATTTCCTCATTTTTTGTAATTTCAAGTTTTAAAAGCAGCCTGAAAGATTTAGATTAAGTTCAGAAACCATAAGAAGTCTTCAAGTAAGTAGAAAGGAAAGTTGCCTTTGGTTATCACTCATCATCTATAAAATGAACACATGCCTCAGTTTTCCAGCTGTGGGCAAGCTTACATGAGATAAGGAGAAAGAAGTTAAACTTTACAATTAGTAATCAGCAGTCTCTTTTAGTAGGCTATTGCAAACCCTCTTAAAGACCAAAGATCAAATCTTCAGTTGTTTCATTAGGCACAATATGCACTGTTGGACTTTTTGTTTTAATAATAACTAGCCTCATTTCCCCCAGACATCATTACTGTGAATGATTCTGTAGAAAATATAAAGCTTTAATGAAGTTTCCATTAAATTAAAGAGCAATAAACAAACAGAAACAATTGACAAGTCAGAGCCATGAAATGTGTCTTATCTCATACATTTCTCTTGCATTCTTGCTTCACTAGTGCAGTACTTGGGAATAAACCAATTGATCAACAGGGAGTTGTTACCTTAATTATAAAATGAAACAACCTTGCTAATGTAGTCTGAAAGCCTTGTTCATTCTCCAGATCTGTAGTTCGAAATGGGCTTCAAATACAAATGCTTAGACAAGTAGTTGCTGCCTGATTTTGATGTGAAGGCTTGAAAGAGCCCCTGACCAGACTATAGCCTACTGATTCAAGCACCCTGGTTTTATTCCTGAATTTTATTTTTTTGGAATCTCTGCCTTTGCCCTTGGGGTGGAGATAAAATGCTAACAATTACTGGGTCCCAAGCAGCCTGCACTTTTGAATAGTTCATTCATGGGGAACCATTTGTTCGAGGAGGCTTTTTGTCTGATTATTGGCCTTTGCTGTTAGGGCTCAGGCAGAGATGTGATGACCCTTGCAGGAAAAATTAAAGAAGATGTAAACAGTAAATGCAGACATTTTGCAACATAGCTAAAAATAAATTGCACTACAGGCAATTATGCAAGTTTTACTGGATACATTAAAAAGACATTAAATTCACAGCTGTTTTAAGTGTCTTTTAAGTTGATAAATTAACTGTCTAATAAATTGTAAGATTTGTCAGCTAATAATGCTATTTTATCTGGTTTAACATATGCCTTCCTAGTTCATGAAGCATTATTGTAAGTGCCAAAAGGAGATAATGTGCATTTTACAGTGTTATGTCTTAAGTGGAATGGATCATTGGCCATGAAGAAGTGTGTTAATAAATCTCCTAGGCTTTGTTAATTGCACTCAATGAAGTGTCACTGTTAAAACACAAAAGATGTGATAGAGAAATCTGAACATAATGTCTTTCAGTTTTACAATTAACAGTTCACTAGGCAAATCGACCAAAAAGACCATAATTTGTTGAAGCCTTATTAACTTACATTTTCCTAGTCAAGGTCATAATTGTGGATGGCTTAAAGCTATCTTTTAATGCTCATTGCAAACAGTAACCTTGCTGGGGAGAAGGAACATTTTTCCTCCGAGTGGCACAAGATGCCTACCAGGTTCAAGAAAAATAAAGCCGTACTCTATCAAACAACAGATTTTTCAGAATCATTCCCCATAGGTGTTTGTCCTTGACTTGAGAAAAATACCATTTTGAATTGCTTGTGGAGGAGGGTAGTTCACATACTATGAAATTAAAATGCATGACTTCAGAGGCCATTAAGTGTAAGCCCCTGGCCACTAAAAAAAGTAATAATAATAAAATAAAGAAGTTTAATTTCTGTAGAATTGGTGTATTTTTTTTTCATTTAAACTATGACAATAGATACCAGCATACTCAACATGAGAACTCAACATTAAACTGTCTTTCCCAAAAGTTTTGGAAAACTTACAATGGGAGTCTTTCTTTGTTTACGTGTTAGAACAAGAAGTGTTTTCTTTTTCTTCTACTGTTGAGAATGTGCCCTTGATCCAGTGCCTGTCAGTTTGCAATTCAGCTTTTGTAAAAGCATGAGTTGCATCTTTAGTAACGCTGCAGCTTTAACAATGACTTTTACAAATCAAGTGTGAAAGCAGAGAGGAAAAAGAAACCACATACTACCTTTAAAAGTAAATGGCACTTCATCTTGTAGGCCAAGTATTACATATTTTGTGTGTTTGGTTTAGTATAAGATTGACCAAATTAGAATAGAAAAGCAAATTCAGAGCCATTCCAAAAATCTACAGCAGTATTTCTCTTTCATTCCTGACTAGCTGAGTAATTTCCTATGACACAATTTATTCATCTATAAACTGAAACAATAAAATCATCCATTTCATGGAATGAAGAGAAAAAAATGTATGTAAAAGTGCTTTAAAAAGCCAAAGTAATATTAGTTACTCTTAATTATAGGTCAAAATATCAATTATGTAATTCTTCATCTTCAAATAACTTTCACATTTAGTATCTCAATTATTCCTCACAACAATTTTTTGAGGAAAACAGGACAAGTATTTCCAAATACAAAATATTTTCTGATGGCCTGCTGAGTATAAGGTACTATGCTAGATGTTACAATGTTATAACCAAGTATGATATAGAGTTAGTTCTTCTTTCCTAGAGGTTATCATCTGGTTGTGTAATCACGTTGGTATTACAGTAAAGGAAACAGAAGCTCAGGAAAGTGAGATTACCTGCCCAAAGCTATAAAGCAAATCCAAGAGAAAAAAAAGTAAGCCTTTAGAAATATTTTATCACTGAAAAATCCTTCAAGCTATGAAACAAAGTCTCCTCTCAGTCCAATGCTTTTTCACGTGTTCATACTGCTTCAGTTAGACCACACAGAAAATCAAAATGAAATAGGTCAAATGTTAGAAACCATTGTGGGAATTCTAAATACCATGTTGATATTTGGGCTAGGTGGAATGGAAGGAATAGAGTGAAAGTACTTCAAGTCTTTTGTGCTATATTCAGTAAACTGTTTCAGTAGGACTGCCTCAGATAGCGTCATTTCTGGCTAGACCACCCTAAGGGAATGAGAAGTCCTAATTATCTTTACCACCAATCCTTTCTTTGATTGAACATGAATGAGATGATTTGATCTTAAGTGGAGATTATACACTGGGCAATGCCGGGTAGTCTTCAAATGAGCTTAAAAGAAGCTTTTAAAGAGTATACATCATCACTGGGAGAGACATAATTGTTTGGGATTTTTTTTTTTCTTAAACTCAAAACCATTTAGATCACTATTCCCTTTGAACTGCAGTTTCTACTTGAGATTGGAAACTGCAAGGGAAGAAATACCATCGGCTGCTTCATTGATGTCTTGACAGGCATATGTAGCAAAGAAAAAAATATAACAAAAGATATCCAATTTGCATGAATTTCTAGGTTCATGACTGGTGTATATACAGTTGGAAAAGTTAGAAGTACTTAAATTTCTAGATACAGTCAAGTCAATAAATTATGTACCATAGTGATCTCAAAATAAGTGCTTTTTTATACAATGAATTAGAAAAAAAACATAAATTAAGAAAGAAAGAAAGAAAACTAAAAAAAAAAGAGGAAGGAAGAATGAACAAAGGAAAGAAAAAGGAGGAAAATATAGCATCCTATTTTCAGAAATGAGAAATGCAAGTATATGTAGTTCTTCTATGTGACCAAGGTCTACATTCTTATAAAACATGTAAATTATGGCAGATCCCAACAAATTCACATATTGGATCCTACACTATATACTGGCTCAAGTCTTCGTGGTTTATTATTATTATTAATAAAAATAATAGCAATAATTTATTGAGCAATTGCTATATACTGGACTCTACTATAAGCGCTTTGCTTGTCTTAACTCACTTAATCATAGAAATAACCTTAGGAGGCATGTTACATAAATATTCCCATTTAACAAATGAAAAATGAGAACACACTGAGAAGTTAAATAACTTGCCCTGAGTCACTTACAGAGACAGGCAGTTTGGTTCTAGAGCCCACTGTCAGGCCTCTGAGCCCAAGCTAAGCCATCATATCCCCTGTGACCTGCATGTATACATCCAGATGGCCTGAAACAACTAAAGATCCACAAAAGAAGTGAAAATAGCCTTAACTGATGACATTCCACCATTGTGATTTGTTTCTGCCCTACCCTAACTGATCAATGTACTTTGTAATCTCCCCCACCCTTAAGAAGGTTCTTTGTAATTCTCCCCACTCTTGAGAATGTACTTTGTGAGATCCACCCCTTGCCTGCAAAACATTGTTCCTAACTCCACCACCTATCCCAAAACCTATAAGAACTAATGATAATCCACCACCCTTTGCTGACTCCTTTTTCAGACTCAGCCCACCTGCACCCAGGTGAAATAAACAGCCTTATTGCTCACACAAAGCCTGTTTGGTGGTCTCTTCACATGGACACGTGAGACATTTGGTGCTGAAGACTGGGGTCAGCGAGACTCCTTCGGGAGACCAGTCCCCTGTCCTCACCCTCACTCCGTGAAGAGATCCACCTACGACCTCAGGTCCTCAGACCAACCAGCCCAAGGAACATCGCATCGATTTTAAATTGGGTAAGCGGCCTCTTTTTACTCTCTTCTCCAATCTCTCTCACTATCCCTCAACTTCTTTCTCCTTTCAATCTTGGTGCCACCCTTCAATCTCTCCCTTCTCTGAATTTCAATTCCTTTCATTTTCTGGTAGAGACAAAGGAGCCACATTTTATCCATGGACCCAAAACTCCAGCGCTGGTCACGGACTCGGGAAGGCAGCCTTCCCTTGGTGTTTAATCATTGCGGGGATGCCTGCCTGATTATTCACCCACATTCCATTGGTGTTTGATCTCTGCGGGGACGCCTGCCTTGGTCATTCACCCACATTCCTTCGGTGGCAAGTCAATTGCGGAGATGCCTACTTTGGCTGCTCACCCACATTGCAGCCCAGGGCTGCTCCCCACCCCCTTCTCGGTGTCTCTACCCTTCTCTTTAAACTTGCCTCCTTCACTATGGGCAACCTTCCACCCTCCATTCCTCCTTCTTCTCCCTTAGCCTGTGCTCTCAAGAACTTAAAACCTCTTCAACTCTTGCCTGACCTAAAATCTAAACATCTTATTTTCTTCTGCAACTCCGCTTGGCCCCAATACAAAGTCGATAATGGTTATAAATGGCCAGAAAACAGCACTTTTGATTTTTCCATCCTACGAGACCTAGATAATTTTTGTCAAAAAATGGGCAAATGGTCTGAGGTGCCTGACATCCAGGCATTCTTTTACACATTGGTCCCTCCCTAGTCTCTGCTCCCAATGCGACTCATCCCAAATCTTTCTTCTTTTTCTCTTGTCTGTTCCTTCAGTCTCCACCCCAAGCTCTGAGTCCTTTGAATCCTTCTTTTCTACGGACTCATCTGACCTCTCCCCTTCTCCCCAGGCTGCTCCTCACCAGGCAGGAGCCAGGTCCTAATTCTTCTTCAGCTTCTGCTCCCCCACCCTATAAGTCTTCTACCACCTCCCCTCCCCACATCTGGTCTGGCTTACAGTTTTGTTCTGCGACTAGTTCTCCCCAACCTGCCCAACAATTTCCTCTTAGAGAGGTGGCTGGAGCTGAAGGCATAGTAAGGGTACATGTGCCTTTTTCTCTATCAGACCTTTCCCAAATCAGCCAGCGTTTAGGCTCTTTCTCATCAGACCCTACTAAATATATACAGGAATTCCGATATCTAACTCTGTCCTACAATTTAACCTGGAGTGACTTAAATGTCATCCTAACTTCTACCCTCTCCCCAGATGAATGGGAAAGAGTTTTTTTCTCTAGCCCAATCTCACGCTGATAACCACTGGCTTCATGGGCCGGACCTCCAGGAAGGCATTAGACCAAGAAGATCCCCAATGGAACTATCAGGCAGATTCCCCAGGTATAGCTAGGTGAGATTACATGGTTTCCTGCCCAGTTGAAGGGTTTAAAAAGGCAGCTTACAAAGCTGTTAATTATGACAAACTTAAAGAAACTACCCAAGGTGAAGATGAAAACCCAGCCCAGTTCATGGCCTGTTTGGCAGCAACACTTAGAGGCTTTATCACCCTAGACCCAGAGGGGCCAGAAGGCCGCCTTATTCTTAATATGCATTTTATCACCCAGTCAGCTCCTGACATTAGAAAAAAGCTCCAAAAATTAAATTCCGGCCCTCAAACCCCAAAACAGCACTTAATTAACCTCACCTTCAAGGTGTACGATAATAGAGAAGAGTTGCAATTACTTGCCTCTGCTGTGAGAGAAACCCCAGCCATATATCCAGTAGACAAAAACTTCAAAACTCCTAAGCCACAGCGGTCAGGCATTCCTTCAGGACTTCCTGCCCCAGGATTTTGCTTCAGGTGCTGGAAATCTGGCCACTGGGCCAAGGAATGCCCACAGCCCAGGATTCCTCCTAAGCCATGTCCCTTCTGTGTGGGACTCCACTGGAAATTGGACTGTGCAACTGGCCAAGTCTCTGACTCCTTCCCAGCAGATCTTCTCAGCTTAGCGGCTGAAGACTGACACTGCCGGATCACCTCGGAAGCCTCCTGGACCATCACAGATGCTTTGGGTAACTCTTACAGTGGAGGGTAAGTCCATCCCCTTCTCAATTAATACAGAGGCTACCCACTCCACATTACCTTCTTTTCAAAGGCCTTTTTCCTTTGCCTCCATAAATGTTATGGGTATTGACAGCCAGGCTTCTAAATCTCTTAAAACTCCCCAACTCTAGTGCCAACTTGGACAACATTCTTTTATGCACTCCTTTTTAATTATCCCCACCTGCCCAGCTCCCTTATTAGGTTGAGACATTTTAACTAAATTATCTGCTTCCCTGACTATTCCTGGGCTACAGTCACACCTCATTGCCACCTTTTCCTCAGTTCAAAGCTTCCTTCGCATCCTCCTCTTGTATCCCCCCACTTTAACCCACAAGTATGGGACACCTCTATTCTGTCCCTGGCAACCGATCACATGCTCATTACTATCCTGTTAAAACCTAATCACCCTTACCCACTCAATGCCAATATCCCATCCCACAGCACTCTTTAAAAGGATTAAAGCCTGTTATTGCTCACTTGTTACAGCATGGCCTTTTAAAGCCTATAAACTCTCCTTACAATTCCCCCATTTTACCTGTCCAAAAGCCAGACAAGCCTTACAGTTTAGTTCAGAATCTGAGCCTTATCAACCAAGTTGTCTTGCCTATCCACTCTGTGGTGCCAAACCCATATACTTTCCTATCCTCAATGCCTCCCTCCACAACCTCTCCATAACCCATTATTCTGTTCTGGATCTCAAACATGCTTTCTTTACTATTCCTTTGCACTCTTCATCCCAGCCTCTCTTTACTTTCACTTGGACTGACCCTGACACCCATCAGGCCCAGCAAATTACCTGGGCTGTACCACCACAAGGCTTCACGGACAGCCCCCATTACTTCAGTCAAGCCCAAATTTCTTCCTCATCTGTTACCTATCTCGGCATAATTCTTCATGAAAACACACGTGCTCTCCCTGCTGATTGTGTCCAGTTAATCTCCCAAACCCAAACCCCTTCTACAAAACGATAACTCCTTTCCTTCCTAGGCATGGTTAGGTACTTCTGCCTTTGGATACCTAGTTTTACCATCCTGACTAAACCATTACGTAAACTCACAAAAGTAAACCTAGCTGACCCCATAGATCCTAAATCCTTTTGCCACTCCTCTTTCCATTCCTTAAAAACAGCCCTAGAAGCTGCCCCCATGCTGGCTCTCCCTAACTCTTCCCAACCCTTTTCATTACACACAGCCAAAGTACAGGGCTGTGCAGTCAGAATTCTTACCCAAGAGCCGGGACCACGCCTGTAGCCTTTCTGTCCAAACAACTTGACCTTACTGTTTTAGCCTAGCCCTCATGTCTGTATGTGGCAGCTGCCGCTGCTTTAATACTTTTAGAGGCCCTCAAAATCACAAGCTATGCTCCACTTACTCTCTACAGTTCCCATAACTTTCAAAATCTATTTTCTTCCTCACACCTGACGCATATATTTTCTGCCCTCTGGCTCCTTCAGCTATACTCACTCTTTGTTGAGTCTCCCACAATTACCATTGTTCCTGGCCCGGACTTCAATCTGGCCTCCCACATTATTCCTGATACCACACCTGACCCCCATGACTGTATCTCTCTGATCCCCTGACATTCACTCTATTCCCCATATTTCCTTCTTTCCTGTTCCTCACCCTGATCACACTTGGTTTATTGATGGCACTTCCACCAGGCCTAATCACCACTTGCCAGCAAAGGCAGGCTATGCTATAGTATCTTCTACATCTATCATTGAGGCCACTGCTCTGCCTCCCTCCACTACCTCTCAGCAAGCTGAACTCATTGCCTTAACTCGAGCCCTCACTCTTGCAAAAGGACTATGTGTCAATATTTATACTGACTCTAAATATGCCTTCCATATGCTGCACCACCATGCTGTTATATGGGCAGTAAGAGGTTTCCTCACTATGCAAGGGTCCTCCATCATTAATGCCTCTTTAATAAAAACTCTTCTCAAGGCCACTTTACTTCCAAAGGAAGCTGGAGTCATACGCTGCAAGGGCCATCAAAAGGTATCAGATCCCATCGCTCAGGGCAATGCTTATGCTGATAAGGTAGCTTAAAAATCAGTTAGCGTTCCGACTTCTATCCCTCACGGCATTTTTTCTTCTCATCTGGTCACTCCCACCTACTCCCCCACTGAAACTTCCACCTATCAATCTCTTCCCACACAAGACAAATGATTCTTGGACCAAGGAAAATATCTCCTTCCAGCCTCACAGGCCCATTCTATTCTATTGTCATTTCATAACCTCTTCCATGTAGGTTACAAGCCGCTAGCCCACCTCTTAGAACCTCTCATTTCCTTTCCATCATGGAAATCTATCCTTAAGGAAATCACTTCTCAGTATTCCATCTGCTATTCTACTACTCTTCAGAAATTTCTCAGGCCCCCTCCCTTCCCTACACATCAAGCTTGGGGATTTGCGCCTGCCCAGGACTGGCAAATTGGCTTTACTCACATGCCCC